>NC_088201.1:30510888-30821669 GCF_037126465.1 Ornithodoros turicata
ATGTCACGTGGGAGCAATATGCAGCTAACCTAGCCTTTGTCACGGATCGATGTTCTACGTGAAAGGAATCTCACCTTGGAGCCATATGCAGCTGACTTGTCCTTAGTCACGGATCCATGTTCTACGTGAAAGGAATGTCACGTGGGAGCAATATGCAGCTAACCTAGCCTTAGTCACGGATCCATGTTCTATGTGAAAGGAATGTCACGTGGGAGCAATATGCAGCTAACCTAGCCTTTGTCACGGATCGATGTTCTATGTGAAAGGAATCTCACCTGGGAGCCATATGCAGCTAACTTATCCTTAGTCACGGATCCATGTTCTATGTGAAAGGAATGTCGCGTGGGAGCAATATGCAGCTAACCTATCCTAAGTCACGGATCGATGTTCTACGTGAAAGGAATCTCACCTGGGAGCCATATGCAGCTAACTTATCCTTAGTCACGGATCCATGTTCTATGTGAAAGGAATCTCACGTGCGAGCAATATGCAGCTAACCTAGCCTTTGTCACAGATCGATGTTCTACGTGAAAGGAATCTTACCTGGGAGCCATATGCAGCTAACTTATCCTTAGTCACGGATCCATGTTCTATGTGAAAGGAATGTCACGTGGGAGCAATATGCAGCTAACCTAGCCTTTGTCACGGATCGATGTTCTACGTGAAAGGAATCTCACCTGGGAGCCATATGCAGCTAACTTATCCTTAGTCACGGATCCATGTTCTATGTGAAAGGAATGTCACATTGGAGCAATATGCAGCTAACGTAGCCTTAGTCACGGATCGATCTTCTACGTGAAAGGAATCTCACCTGGGAGCCATATGCAGCTAACTTATCCTTAGTCACGGATCCATGTTCTATGTGAAAGGAATGTCACGTGGGAGCAATATGCAGCTAACCTAGCCTTTGTCACGGATCGATGTTCTACGTGAAAGGAATCACACCTGGGAGCCATATGCAGCTAGCTTATCCTTAGTCACGGATCCATGTTCTATGTGAAAGGAATGTCACGTGGGAGCAATATGCAGCTAACCTAGCCTTTGTCACGGATCGATGTTCTACGTGAAAGGAATCTCACCTGGGAGCCATATGCAGCTAACTTATCCTTAGTCACGGATCCATGTTCTATGTGAAAGGAATGTCACGTGGGAGCAATATGCAGCTAACCTAGCCTTAGTCAGGGATCGATGTTCTACGTGAAAGGAATCTCACCTGGGAGCCATATGCAGCTAACTTATCCTTAGTCACGGATCCATGTTCTATGTGAAAGGAATGTCACGTGGGAACAATATGCAGCTAACCTAGCCTTAGTCACGGATAGATGTTCTACGTGAAAGGAATCTCACCTTGGAGCCATATGCAGCTGACTTGTCCTTAGTCACGGATCCATGTTCTACGTGAAAGGAATGTCACGTGGGAGCAATATGCAGCTAACCTAGCCTTAGTCACGGATCCATGTTCTATGTGAAAGGAATGTCACGTGGGAGCAATATGCAGCTAACCTAGCCTTTGTCACGGATCGATGTTCTACGTGAAAGGAATCTCACCTGGGAGCCATATGCAGCTAACTTATCCTTAGTCACGGATCCATGTTCTATGTGAAAGGAATGTCGCGTGGGAGCAATATGCAGCTAACCTATCCTAATCACGGATCGATGTTCTACGTGAAAGGAATCTCACCTGGGAGCCATATGCAGCTAACTTATCCTTAGTCACGGATCCATGTTCTATGTGAAAGGAATGTCACGTGGGAGCAATATGCAGCTAACCTAGCCTTAGTCACGGATCGATGTTCTACGTGAAAGGAATCTCACCTGGGAGCCATATGCAGCTAACTTATCCTTAGTCACGGATCCATGTTCTATGTGAAAGGAATGTCACGTGGGAGCAATATGCAGCTAACATAGCCTTAGTCAGGGATCGACGTTCTACGTGAAAGGAATCACACCTTGGAGCCATATGCAGCTGACTTGTCCTTAGTCACGGATCCATGTTCTACGTGAAAGGAATGTCACGTGGGAGCAATATGCAGCTAACCTAGCCTTAGGCACGGATCCATGTTCTATGTGAAAGGAATGTCACGTGGGAGCAATATGCAGCTAACCTAGCCTGTGTCACGGATCGATGTTCTACGTGAAAGGAATCTCACCTGGGAGCCATATGCAGCTAACTTATCCTTAGTCACGGATCCATGTTCTATGTGAAAGGAATGTCACGTGGGAGCAATATGCAGCTAACGTAGCCTTAGTCACGGATCGATCTTCTACGTGAAAGGAATCTCACCTGGGAGCCATATGCAGCTAACTTATCCTTAGTCACGGATCCATGTTCTATGTGAAAGGAATGTCACGTGGGAGCAATATGCAGCTAACCTAGCCTTTGTCACGGATCGATGTTCTACGTGAAAGGAATCACACCTGGGAGCCATATGCAGCTAACTTATCCTTAGTCACGGATCCATGTTCTATGTGAAAGGAATGTCACGTGGGAGCAATATGCAGCTAACCTAGCCTTTGTCACGGATCAATGTTCTACGTGAAAGGAATCTCACCTGGGAGCCATATGCAGCTAACTTATCCTTAGTCACGAATCCATGTTCTATGTGAAAGGAATGTCACGTGGGAGCAATATGCAGCTAACCTAGCCTTAGTCAGGGATCGATGTTCTACGTGAAAGGAATCTCACCTGGGAGCCATATGCAGCTAACTTATCCTTAGTCACGGATCCATGTTCTATGTGAAAGGAATGTCACGTGGGAACAATATGCAGCTAACCTAGCTTTAGTCACGGATAGATGTTCTACGTGAAAGGAATCTCACCTTGGAGCCATATGCAGCTGACTTGTCCTTAGTCACGGATCCATGTTCTACGTGAAAGGAATGTCACGTGGGAGCAATATGCAGCTAACCTAGCCTTAGTCACGGATCCATGTTCTATGTGAAAGGAATGTCACGTGGGAGCAATATGCAGCTAACCTAGCCTTTGTCACGGATCGATGTTCTACGTGAAAGGAATCTCACCTTGGAGCCATATGCAGCTGACTTGTCCTTAGTCACGGATCCATGTTCTACGTGAAAGGAATGTCACGTGGGAGCAATATGCAGCTAACCTAGCCTTAGTCACGGATCCATGTTCTATGTGAAAGGAATGTCACGTGGGAGCAATATGCAGCTAACCTAGCCTTTGTCACGGATCGATGTTCTATGTGAAAGGAATCTCACCTGGGAGCCATATGCAGCTAACTTATCCTTAGTCACGGATCCATGTTCTATGTGAAAGGAATGTCGCGTGGGAGCAATATGCAGCTAACCTATCCTAATCACGGATCGATGTTCTACGTGAAAGGAATCTCACCTGGGAGCCATATGCAGCTAACTTATCCTTAGTCACGGATCCATGTTCTATGTGAAAGGAATCTCACGTGCGAGCAATATGCAGCTAACCTAGCCTTTGTCACAGATCGATGTTCTACGTGAAAGGAATCTTACCTGGGAGCCATATGCAGCTAACTTATCCTTAGTCACGGATCCATGTTCTATGTGAAAGGAATGTCACGTGGGAGCAATATGCAGCTAACCTAGCCTTAGTCACGGATCGATGTTCTACGTGAAAGGAATCTCACCTGGGAGCCATATGCAGCTAACTTATCCTTAGTCACGGATCCATGTTCTATGTGAAAGGAATGTCACGTGGGAGCAATATGCAGCTAACCTAGCCTTAGTCAGGGATCGATGTTCTACGTGAAAGGAATCACACCTGGGAGCCATATGGAGCTAACTTATCCTTAGTCACGGATCCATGTTCTATGTGAAAGGAATGTCACGTGGGAGCAATATGCAGCTAACCTAGCCTTTGTCACGGATCGATGTTCTACATGAAAGGAATCTCACCTGGGAGCCATATGCAGCTAACTTATCCTTAGTCACGGATCCATGTTCTATGTGAAAGGAATGTCACATTGGAGCAATATGCAGCTAACGTAGCCTTAGTCACGGATCGATCTTCTACGTGAAAGGAATCTCACCTGGGAGCCATATGCAGCTAACTTATCCTTAGTCACGGATCCATGTTCTATGTGAAAGGAATGTCACGTGGGAGCAATATGCAGCTAACCTAGCCTTTGTCACGGATCGATGTTCTACGTGAAAGGAATCACACCTGGGAGCCATATGCAGCTAACTTATCCTTAGTCACGGATCCATGTTCTATGTGAAAGGAATGTCACGTGGGAGCAATATGCAGCTAACCTAGCCTTTGTCACGGATCGATGTTCTACGTGAAAGGAATCTCACCTGGGAGCCATATGCAGCTAACTTATCCTTAGTCACGGATCCATGTTCTATGTGAAAGGAATGTCACGTGGGAGCAATATGCAGCTAACCTAGCCTTAGTCAGGGATCGATGTTCTACGTGAAAGGAATCTCACCTGGGAGCCATATGCAGCTAACTTATCCTTAGTCACGGATCCATGTTCTATGTGAAAGGAATGTCACGTGGGAACAATATGCAGCTAACCTAGCCTTAGTCACGGATAGATGTTCTACGTGAAAGGGATCTCACCTTGGAGCCATATGCAGCTGACTTGTCCTTAGTCACGGATCCATGTTCTACGTGAAAGGAATGTCACGTGGGAGCAATATGCAGCTAACCTAGCCTTAGTCACGGATCCATGTTCTATGTGAAAGGAATGTCACGTGGGAGCAATATGCAGCTAACCTAGCCTTTGTCACGGATCGATGTTCTACGTGAAAGGAATCTCACCTGGGAGCCATATGCAGCTAACTTATCCTTAGTCACGGATCCATGTTCTATGTGAAAGGAATGTCGCGTGGGAGCAATATGCAGCTAACCTATCCTAATCACGGATCGATGTTCTACGTGAAAGGAATCTCACCTGGGAGCCATATGCAGCTAACTTATCCTTAGTCACGGATCCATGTTCTATGTGAAAGGAATGTCACGTGGGAGCAATATGCAGCTAACCTAGCCTTAGTCACGGATCGATGTTCTACGTGAAAGGAATCTCACCTGGGAGCCATATGCAGCTAACTTATCCTTAGTCACGGATCCATGTTCTATGTGAAAGGAATGTCACGTGGGAGCAATATGCAGCTAACATAGCCTTAGTCAGGGATCGACGTTCTACGTGAAAGGAATCACACCTTGGAGCCATATGCAGCTGACTTGTCCTTAGTCACGGATCCATGTTCTACGTGAAAGGAATGTCACGTGGGAGCAATATGCAGCTAACCTAGCCTTAGGCACGGATCCATGTTCTATGTGAAAGGAATGTCACGTGGGAGCAATATGCAGCTAACCTAGCCTTTGTCACGGATCGATGTTCTACGTGAAAGGAATCTCACCTGGGAGCCATATGCAGCTAACTTATCCTTAGTCACGGATCCATGTTCTATGTGAAAGGAATGTCACGTGGGAGCAATATGCAGCTAACGTAGCCTTAGTCACGGATCGATCTTCTACGTGAAAGGAATCTCACCTGGGAGCCATATGCAGCTAACTTATCCTTAGTCACGGATCCATGTTCTATGTGAAAGGAATGTCACGTGGGAGCAATATGCAGCTAACCTAGCCTTTGTCACGGATCGATGTTCTACGTGAAAGGAATCACACCTGGGAGCCATATGCAGCTAACTTATCCTTAGTCACGGATCCATGTTCTATGTGAAAGGAATGTCACGTGGGAGCAATATGCAGCTAACCTAGCCTTTGTCACGGATCAATGTTCTACGTGAAAGGAATCTCACCTGGGAGCCATATGCAGCTAACTTATCCTTAGTCACGGATCCATGTTCTATGTGAAAGGAATGTCACGTGGGAGCAATATGCAGCTAACCTAGCCTTAGTCAGGGATCGATGTTCTACGTGAAAGGAATCTCACCTGGGAGGCATATGCAGCTAACTTATCCTTAGTCACGGATCCATGTTCTATGTGAAAGGAATGTCACGTGGGAACAATATGCAGCTAACCTAGCTTTAGTCACGGATAGATGTTCTACGTGAAAGGAATCTCACCTTGGAGCCATATGCAGCTGACTTGTCCTTAGTCACGGATCCATGTTCTATGTGAAAGGAATGTCACGTGGGAGCAATATGCAGCTAACCTAGCCTTAGTCAGGGATCGATGTTCTACGTGAAAGGAATCTCACCTGGGAGCCATATGCAGCTAACTTATCCTTAGTCACGGATCCATGTTCTATGTGAAAGGAATGTCACGTGGGAACAATATGCAGCTAACCTAGCCTTTGTCACGGATCGATGTTCTACGTGAAAGGAATCTCACCTTGGAGCCATATGCAGCTGACTTGTCCTTAGTCACGGATCCATGTTCTACGTGAAAGGAATGTCACGTGGGAGCAATATGCAGCTAACCTAGCCTTAGTCACGGATCCATGTTCTATGTGAAAGGAATGTCACGTGGGAGCAATATGCAGCTAACCTAGCCTTTGTCACGGATCGATGTTCTACGTGAAAGGAATCTCACCTGGGAGCCATATGCAGCTAACTTATCCTTAGTCACGGATCCATGTTCTATGTGAAAGGAATGTCGCGTGGGAGCAATATGCAGCTAACCTATCCTAATCACGGATCGATGTTCTACGTGAAAGGAATCTCACCTGGGAGCCATATGCAGCTAACTTATCCTTAGTCACGGATCCATGTTCCATGTGAAAGGAATCTCACGTGCGAGCAATATGCAGCTAACCTAGCCTTTGTCACGGATCGATGTTCTACGTGAAAGGAATCACACTTGGGAGCCATATGCAGCTAACTTATCCTTAGTCACGGATCCATGTTCTATGTGAAAGGAATCTCACGTGGGAGCAATATGCAGCTAACCTAGCCTTAGTCAGGGATCGATGTTCTACGTGAAAGGAATGTCACGTGGGAGCAATATGCAGCTAACCTAGCTTTTGTCACGGATCGATGTTCTACGTGAAAGGAATCTCACCTGGGAGCCATATGCAGCTAACTTATCCTTAGTCACGGATGCATGTTCTATGTGAAAGGAATGTCACGTGGGAGCAATATGCAGCTAACCTAGCCTTTGTCACGGATCGATGTTCTACGTGAAAGGAATCTCACCTGGGAGCCATATGCAGCTAACTTATCCTTAGTCACGGATCCATGTTCTATGTGAAAGGAATGTCACGTGGGAGCAATATGCAGCTAACCTAGCCTTTGTTACGGATCGATGTTCTACGTGAAAGGAATCTCACCTGGGAGCCATATGCAGCTAACTTATCCTTGGTCACGGATCCATGTTCTATGTGAAAGGAATCTCACGTGGGAGCAATATGCAGCTAACCTAGCCTTAGTCACGGATCGATGTTCTGCGTGAAAGGAATCTCACCTGGGAGCCATATGCAGCTAACTTATCCTTAGTCACGGATCCATGTTCTATGTGAAAGGAATGTCACGTGGGAGCAATATGCAGCTAACCTAGCCTTTGTCACGGATCGATGTTCTACGTGAAAGGAATCTCACCTGGGAGCCATATGCAGCTAACTTATCCTTAGTCACGGATCCATGTTCTATGTGAAAGGAATGTCACGTGGGAGCAATATGCAGCTAACCTAGCCTTTGTCACGGATCGATGTTCTACGTGAAAGGAATCTCACCTGGGAGCCATATGCAGCTAACTTATCCTTGGTCACGGATCCATGTTCTATGTGAAAGGAATGTCACGTGGGAGCAATATGCAGCTAACCTAGCCTTAGTCACGGATCGATGTTCTGCGTGAAAGGAATCTCACCTGGGAGCCATATGCAGCTAACTTATCCTTACCGCCGTATTCTTGAACGAGCCTCGACTCGAAACTCGACTCGAGCTGCTCCTCAAGGCTGGTTTTGCGCTTCATAAATCGACCTTGACTCGAAACGCTCCTCGAGTGGAGGAATTCCTCCGTGCATTCCTCGAAAATCTCGAGGTAGCATCGGTGCTACCTCGAGAACGCTCCTCAACTCGAGTTCGGCTGGTGTCATGGCGGAAGAGAGGTCGTTCGCTGCGTCCGTCGACTGCGTTTTGTGCCACGATGGCCTTTAACTGGGTGCTGACAACATTACCACTGAGCGACAACGTTCAACAAGGGGCCATCAAACGCCTTTTGACCATTTTGATGATCGCGAGTTCCTCATATGGTATACACTCTAAATCGTTTCACACCTTTAAATGTGTAAAATAGGTGTATTAACAAAGATCACACCCCTTTCACACCCTACAACTTTGTTTTGGAAGTTCCTGAGGGTGTAACAATGGTGTACTACACCCTCAGGGGAACTATGGTGATAGGTGTGTCGCCTGGGTGTATAAAGGGAGTATGTTTATTTGCGCTCACATGAACAAATATATACAACAACAGGGAACGGGAAGTTACATTACAAAAGTGCATGGCGTGGATTTACAACACGTCTACCATCTGACAATGTATGCAGATTTAGAAGATCTGTTGAGATAGTGCTTAAATTTCTTAAAACACGTTGCTCCTCATTGCAAGACAGAACAAATACGTGATAGTGCTCATCATACTCAACTGCAGTTAATGTTTGTATGAGAAAAATGGTATCAGAGTTAATAACATATATGCCTGCAATCTCGACGAACACGGGTAAGTCCTCCTACGAAGATACTTTGGCAACAACACAGCCAACAGGAAATGTGTTATCATTATCAACTGCACTTTTCACATAGACTATAGATTCTGCGTGAATGTCACGGTTATGAATGTAACTCTGAATTGCTTCTGGGGCATGTTGAAGTAGTATCTCCTCGGAACCATCAGTAGATGTGGCATTTCTGATGAAGGGCTGCGACCACACATACATTTGATAAAATGCATGTCTTCTTGCTAATGAAAGGGTTATGCTCTTAAAATTTCAAGTTTTTCTAGTAACATCTTTAACATGCTAGTGTTTCCCTTCGAAACGCATACAGCTATGATAGGACCAAACACCCTGATGAGTCGCGGATAATGAACAGTGTAATGCATTTTACAGGGGTTAGATATTTGTGGGTACAACACTGCAAAGCCTTGAAGAAACGAATAAATGCAACGTTCTAAGTAATGAACATGCATATGGGGGAGGTGCCTGCTCATGAGAAGGTCTACAATTTCACGAAAAGCTATATACAGCTGCCATGCCATACATGGTTGTCTGTTTGTCGGCTGTGCACGTTTACACATATATTTAATCACCTTTATGTGCATACATATATGGACCTCAATATGCAATATGCTGGTAATTGTGAATACGCAGTTACCAGCATATTGCTACGAACCCAGCAGTTTTATTCGGCGTTACACCCTTTACACCCCAATTGCCATGACGGTGTTAAAATACACCTTAAAAGGTGTGCGCCATGAACATTTTGATTTACACCCTTTAAGGTGTAAAACGATTTAGAGTGTACGGTACCGCTTCATGAAGACAACCGTACGAAGCCTTTTGGATATATTGCCGCTGGAGGAAAATGTGTGCAATCGTGGGCTGCCTCTACCTCCTGTGCTACAGCTGCCCGTCGACATGTGATTTTATGGCGTTAGGACTTTTCGAACTGCCACGGGAGACATTGTGAATGTGTCAGAAACGACGGTGTGCCGCGTTGTGGACAAAATCCCACACCTTCTCGCAAGCACACTTTTCAAGACAAGGTGTAATAAATTTTCCTTCTGTCGCGCTATTTAGCACAAAGAAGGTGTGTTTGAAGGATGTTCTCACGCAAAAAGTGGTGCAAAAAAAAAGAAACAGTGCATTGACTGGACATCTAAAAAAAATAAACATCTGATCTGCCTCCTCAATGTTTTTCCGAATCTTTATACTGCATCGAGCTGGCCCAACCCCTGCTCCAGCTATCACCGAAACGGCTCAACAAATCTTCCATTCCTGTTTTTTTTCTCTTGTTTTCTTTTTTTGCAGTTGTGGTTCCAATAGTACGAATTCCGTTTGTTGGGTGGGATAACAGGCTCCACCGTTTAGGCAGAGCGCGATTGAGGGCCACAAAAGTTCGTACGACATGCTCGCGGTGACTCCCCAACAATGGTCTCCCCGATTCTTTGCTCGGGATGTTGTTGTAAAATCTGTTTTGTTTGTTTGATTGTTTATAGCTACCCTTAAGGCGTTGGGTAAACGTACCCATCCGCTAACAAACGGTCATTCACGCCACATATTGTAACATAATAGAAGAGTGACAAGCGGTGACATCATCTTTCATATTATTAGATACGAGGTGACCCTGCCATTAAGCTATCTGCTGCCGTTGTGGTTGTAATTGCCAGACCAGAAAACTAGGAAACCTATCAGTCTGTTTCCCTGTTCGAAACACCTGCGCCCTTCTTCAAACACTTGCAGACCTTTGTGTTTGTATTTGTAATGCAGGTTGGTCGAAATAAAGTAAAGAATTACATTTATTTTTGATGCCATAAGTGTGTTTTAAGCACGATAATTAACATTTTCGAGTGGTCCCGAAAGACGGCTGGGGGCGAGACTACAGCTTTATTCGAGAACGGTTTCTCGAGGAGCGCCTTGGCGGAGGAATCCCCGAAGCGGGTTCATGAAACGCATGGGCTCTTCGAGTGGAGCAGCGCTACTTTCCTCCACTCGTTGGAGTCGAGGCGGAGCGTCGAGTCGAGGCTTGTTCAAGAATACGGCGGTTAGTCACGGATCCATGTTCTATGTGAAAGGAATCTCACGTGGGAGCAATATGCAGCTAACCTATCCTTAGTCACGGATCGATGTTCTTCGTGAAAGGAATCTCACCTGGGAGCCATATGCAGCTAACTTATCCTTAGTCACGGATCCATGTTCTTAGTGAAAGGAATGTCACGTGGGAGCAATATGCAGCTAACCAATCCTTAGTCACGGATCGATGTTCTACGTGAAAGGAATCTCACCTGGGAGCCATATGCAGCTAACTTATCCTTAGTCACGGATCCATGTTCTATGTGAAAGGAATCTCACGTGCGAGCAATATGCAGCTAACCTAGCCTTTGTCACAGATCGATGTTCTACGTGAAAGGAATCTCACCTGTGAGCCATATGCAGCTAACTTATTCTTAGTCACGGATCCATGTTCTATGTGAAAGGAATGTCACGTGGGAGCAATATGCAGCTAACCTAGCCTTAGTCACGGATCGATCTTCTACGTGAAAGGAATCTCACCTGGGAGCCATATGCAGCTAACTTATCCTTAGTCACGGATCCATGTTCTATGTGAAAGGAATGTCACGTGGGAGCAATATGCAGCTAACCTAGCCTTTGTCACGGATCGATGTTCTACGTGAAAGGAATCACACCTGGGAGCCATATGCAGCTAACTTATCCTTAGTCACGGATCCATGTTCTATGTGAAAGGAATGTCACGTGGGAGCAATATGCAGCTAACCTAGCCTTTGTCACGGATCGATGTTCTACGTGAAAGGAATCTCACCTGGGAGCCATATGCAGCTAACTTATCCTTAGTCACGGATCCATGTTCTATGTGAAAGGAATGTCACGTGGGAGCAATATGCAGCTAACCTAGCCTTAGTCAGGGATCGATGTTCTACGTGAAAGGAATCTCACCTGGGAGCCATATGCAGCTAACTTAACCTTAGTCACGGATCCATGTTCTATGTGAAAGGAATGTCACGTGGGAACAATATGCAGCTAACCTAGCCTTTGTCACGGATCGATGTTCTACGTGAAAGGAATCTCACCTTGGAGCCATATGCAGCTGACTTGTCCTTAGTCACGGATCCATGTTCTACGTGAAAGGAATGTCACGTGGGAGCAATATGCAGCTAACCTAGCCTTAGTCACGGATCCATATTCTATGTGAAAGGAATGTCACGTGGGAGCAATATGCAGCTAACCTAGCCTTTGTCACGGATCGATGTTCTACGTGAAAGGAATCTCACCTGGGAGCCATATGCAGCTAACTTATCCTTAGTCACGGATCCATGTTCTATGTGAAAGGAATGTCGCGTGGGAGCAATATGCAGCTAACCTATCCTAATCACGGATCGATGTTCTACGTGAAAGGAATCTCACCTGGGAGCCATATGCAGCTAACTTATCCTTAGTCACGGATCCATGTTCTATGTGAAAGGAATCTCACGTGCGAGCAATATGCAGCTAACCTAGCCTTTGTCACAGATCGATGTTCTACGCGAAAGGAATCTCACCTGGGAGCCATATGCAGCTAACTTATCCTTAGTCACGGATCCATGTTCTATGTGAAAGGAATGTCACGTGGGAGCAATATGCAGCTAACCTAGCCTTAGTCACGGATCGATCTTCTACGTGAAAGGAATCTCACCTGGGAGCCATATGCAGCTAACTTATCCTTAGTCACGGATCCATGTTCTATGTGAAAGGAATGTCAAGTGGGAGCAATATGCAGCTGACCTAGCCTTTGTCACGGATCGATGTTCTACGTGAAAGGAATCACACCTGGGAGCCATATGGAGCTAACTTATCCTTAGTCACGGATCCATGTTCTATGTGAAAGGAATGTCACGTGGGAGCAATATGCAGCTAACCTAGCCTTTGTCACGGATCGATGTTCTACGTGAAAGGAATCTCACCTGGGAGCCATATGCAGCTAACTTATCCTTAGTCACGGATCCGTGTTCTATGTGAAAGGAATGACACGTGGGAGCAATATGCAGCTAACCTAGCCTTAGTCAGGGATCGATGTTCTACGTGAAAGGAATCTCACCTGGGAGCCATATGCAGCTAACTTACCCTTAGTCACGGATCCATGTTCTATGTGAAAGGAATGTCACGTGGGAACAATATGCAGCTAACCTAGCCTTTGTCACGGATCGATGTTCTACGTGAAAGGAATCTCACCTGGGAGCCATATGCAGCTAACTTATCCTTAGTCACGGATCCATGTTCTATGTGAAAGGAATCTCACGTGGGAGCAATATGCAGCTAACCTAGCCTTTGTCACAGATCGATGTTCTACGTGAAAGGAATCTCACCTGGGAGCCATATGCAGCTAACTTATCCTTAGTCACGGATCCATGTTTTATGTGAAAGGAATGTCACGTGGGAGCAATATGCAGGTAACCTAGCCTTTGTCACGGATCGATGTTCTACGTGAAAGGAATCACACCTGGGAGCCATATGCAGCTAACTTATCCTTAGTCACGGATCCATGTTCTATGTGAAAGGAATCTCACGTGGGAGCAATATGCAGCTAACCTAGCCTTAGTCAGGGATCGATGTTCTACGTGAAAGGAATCTCACCTGGGAGCCATATGCAGCTAACTTATCCTTAGTCACGGATCCATGTTCTATGTGAAAGGAATGTCACGTGGGAGCAATATGCAGCTAACCTAGCCTTTGTCACGGATCGATGTTCTACGTGAAAGGAATCTCACCTGGGAGCCATATGCAGCTAACTTATCCTTAGTCACGGATCCATGTTCTATGTGAAAGGAATGTCACGTGGGAGCAATATGCAGCTAACCTAGCCTTTGTCACGGATCGATGTTCTACGTGAAAGGAATCTCACCTGGGAGCCATATGCAGCTAACTCATCCTTAGTCACGGATCCATGTTCTATGTGAAAGGAATGTCACGTGGGAGCAATATGCAGCTAACCTAGCCTTTGTCACGGATCGATGTTCTACGTGAAAGGAATCTCACCTGGGAGCCATATGCAGCTAACTTATCCTTAGTCACGGATCCATGTTCTATGTGAAAGGAATGTCACGTGGGAGCCATATGCAGCTAACCTATCCTTAGTCACGGATCGATGTTCTACGTGAAAGGAATCTCACCTGGGAGCTATATGCAGCTAACTTATCCTTGGTCACGGATCCATGTTCTATGTGAAAGGAATCTCACGTGGGAGCAATATGCAGCTAACCTAGCCTTAGTCACGGATCGATGTTCTGCGTGAAAGGAATCTCACCTGGGAGCCATATGCAGCTAACTTATCCTTAGTCACGGATCCATGTTCTATGTGAAAGGAATGTCACGTGGGAGCCATATGCAGCTAACCTATCCTTAGTCACGGATCGATGTTCTACGTGAAAGGAATCTCACCTGGGAGCCATATGCAGCTAACTTATCCTTAGTCACGGATCCATGTTCTATGTGAAAGGAATCTCACGTGGGAGCAATATGCAGCTAACCTAGCCTTAGTCACGGATCGATGTTCTGCGTGAAAGGAATCTCACCTGGGAGCCATGTGCAGCTAACTTATCCTTAGTCACGGATCCATGTTCTATGTGAAAGGAATCTCACGTGGGAGCAATATGCAGCTAACCTATCCTTAGTCACGGATCGATGTTCTACGTGAAAGGAATCTCACCTGGGAGCCATATGCAGCTAACTTATCCTTAGTCACGGATCCATGTTATATGTGAAAGGAATCTCACGTGGGAGCAATATGCAGCTAACCTAGCCTTAGTCACGGATCGATGTTCTACGTGAAAGGAATCTCACCTGGGAGCTATATGCAGCTAACTTATCCTTGGTCACGGATCCATGTTCTATGTGAAAGGAATCTCACGTGGGAGCAATATGCAGCTAACCTAGCCTTAGTCACGGATCGATGTTCTGCGTGAAAGGAATCTCACTGGGAGCCATGTGCAGCTAACTTATCCTTAGTCACGGATCCATGTTCTATGTGAAAGGAATCTCACGTGGGAGCAATATGCAGCTAACCTATCCTTAGTCACGGATCGATGTTCTACGTGAAAGGAATCTCACCTGGGAGCCATATGCAGCTAACTTATCCTTAGTCACGGATCCATGTTATATGTGAAAGGAATCTCACGTGGGAGCAATATGCAGCTAACCTAGCCTTAGTCACGGATCGATGTTCTACGTGAAAGGAATCTCACCTGGGAGCCCTATGCAGCTAACTTATCCTTAGTCACGGATCCATGTTCTATGTGAAAGGAATGTCACGTGGGAGCAATATGCAGCTAACCTAGCCTTAGTCACGGATCGATGTTCTACGTGAAAGGAATCTCACCTGGGAGCCATATGCAGCTAACTTATCCTTAGTCACGGATCGATGTTCTACGTGAAAGGAATCCCACCTGGGAGCCATATGCAGCTAACTTATCCTTAGTCACGGATCCATGTTCTATGTGAAAGGAATCTCACGTGCGAGCAATATGCAGCTAACCTAGCCTTAGTCACGGATCGATGTTCTACGTGAAAGGAGTCTCACCTGGGAGCCATATGCAGCTAACTTATCCTTAGTCAAGGGTCCATGTTCTATGTGAAAGGAATGTCACGTGGGAGCAATATGCAGCTAACCTAGCCTTAGTCACGAATAGATGTTCTATGTAAAAGGAATCTCACCTGGGAGCCATATGCAGCTAACTTATCCTTAGTCACGGATCCATGTTCTATGTGAAAGGAATCTCACGTGCGAGCAATATGCAGCTAACCTATCCTTAGTCACGGATCGATGTTCTACGTGAAAGGAATCTCACCTGGGAGCTATATGCAGCTAACTTATCCTTAGTCACGGATCCATGTTCTATGTGAAAGGAATCTCACGTGGGAGATATATGCAGCTAACCTAGCTTTAGTCAGGGATCGATGTTCTACGTGAAAGGAATCTCACCTGGGAGCCATATGCAGCTAACTTATCCTTAGTCACGGATCCATGTTCTATGTGAAAGGAATGTCACGTGGGAGCAATATGCAGCTAACCTAGCCTTTGTCACGGATCGATGTTCTACGTGAAAGGAATCTCACCTGGGAGCCATATGCAGCTAACTTATCCTTAGTCACGGATCCATGTTCTATGTGAAAGGAATCTCACGTGGGAGCAATATGCAGCTAACCTAGCCTTAGTCAGGGATCGATGTTCTACGTGAAAGGAATCTCACCTGGGAGCCATATGCAGCTAACTTATCCTTAGTCACGGATCCATTTTATGTGAAAGGAATGTCACGTGGGAGCAGTATGCAGCTAACCTAGCCTTTGTCACGGATCGATGTTCTACGTGAAAGGAATCACACCGGGGAGCCATATGCAGCTAACTTATCCTTAGTCACGGATCCATGTTCTATGTGAAAGGAATGTCAAGTGGGAGCAATATGCAGCTGACCTAGCCTTTGTCACGGATCGATGTTCTACGTGAAAGGAATCACACCTGGGAGCCATATGGAGCTAACTTATCCTTAGTCACGGATCCATGTTCTATGTGAAAGGAATGTCACGTGGGAGCAATATGCAGCTAACCTAGCCTTTGTCACGGATCGATGTTCTACGTGAAAGGAATCTCACCTGGGAGCCATATGCAGCTAACTTATCCTTAGTCACGGATCCGTGTTCTATGTGAAAGGAATGACACGTGGGAGCAATATGCAGCTAACCTAGCCTTAGTCAGGGATCGATGTTCTACGTGAAAGGAATCTCACCTGGGAGCCATATGCAGCTAACTTACCCTTAGTCACGGATCCATGTTCTATGTGAAAGGAATGTCACGTGGGAACAATATGCAGCTAACCTAGCCTTTGTCACGGATCGATGTTCTACGTGAAAGGAATCTCACCTGGGAGCCATATGCAGCTAACTTATCCTTAGTCACGGATCCATGTTCTATGTGAAAGGAATCTCACGTGGGAGCAATATGCAGCTAACCTAGCCTTTGTCACAGATCGATGTTCTACGTGAAAGGAATCTCACCTGGGAGCCATATGCAGCTAACTTATCCTTAGTCACGGATCCATGTTTTATGTGAAAGGAATGTCACGTGGGAGCAATATGCAGGTAACCTAGCCTTTGTCACGGATCGATGTTCTACGTGAAAGGAATCACACCTGGGAGCCATATGCAGCTAACTTATCCTTAGTCACGGATCCATGTTCTATGTGAAAGGAATCTCACGTGGGAGCAATATGCAGCTAACCTAGCCTTAGTCAGGGATCGATGTTCTACGTGAAAGGAATCTCACCTGGGAGCCATATGCAGCTAACTTATCCTTAGTCACGGATCCATGTTCTATGTGAAAGGAATGTCAGGTGGGAGCAATATGCAGCTAACCTAGCCTTTGTCACGGATCGATGTTCTACGTGAAAGGAATCTCACCTGGGAGCCATATGCAGCTAACTTATCCTTAGTCACGGATCCATGTTCTATGTGAAAGGAATGTCACGTGGGAGCAATATGCAGCTAACCTAGCCTTTGTCACGGATCGATGTTCTACGTGAAAGGAATCTCACCTGGGAGCCATATGCAGCTAACTCATCCTTAGTCACGGATCCATGTTCTATGTGAAAGGAATGTCACGTGGGAGCAATATGCAGCTAACCTAGCCTTTGTCACGGATCGATGTTCTACGTGAAAGGAATCTCACCTGGGAGCCATATGCAGCTAACTTATCCTTAGTCACGGATCCATGTTCTATGTGAAAGGAATGTCACGTGGGAGCCATATGCAGCTAACCTATCCTTAGTCACGGATCGATGTTCTACGTGAAAGGAATCTCACCTGGGAGCTATATGCAGCTAACTTATCCTTGGTCACGGATCCATGTTCTATGTGAAAGGAATCTCACGTGGGAGCAATATGCAGCTAACCTAGCCTTAGTCACGGATCGATGTTCTGCGTGAAAGGAATCTCACCTGGGAGCCATATGCAGCTAACTTATCCTTAGTCACGGATCCATGTTCTATGTGAAAGGAATGTCACGTGGGAGCCATATGCAGCTAACCTATCCTTAGTCACGGATCGATGTTCTACGTGAAAGGAATCTCACCTGGGAGCCATATGCAGCTAACTTATCCTTAGTCACGGATCCATGTTCTATGTGAAAGGAATCTCACGTGGGAGCAATATGCAGCTAACCTAGCCTTAGTCACGGATCGATGTTCTGCGTGAAAGGAATCTCACCTGGGAGCCATGTGCAGCTAACTTATCCTTAGTCACGGATCCATGTTCTATGTGAAAGGAATCTCACGTGGGAGCAATATGCAGCTAACCTATCCTTAGTCACGGATCGATGTTCTACGTGAAAGGAATCTCACCTGGGAGCCATATGCAGCTAACTTATCCTTAGTCACGGATCCATGTTATATGTGAAAGGAATCTCACGTGGGAGCAATATGCAGCTAACCTAGCCTTAGTCACGGATCGATGTTCTACGTGAAAGGAATCTCACCTGGGAGCTATATGCAGCTAACTTATCCTTGGTCACGGATCCATGTTCTATGTGAAAGGAATCTCACGTGGGAGCAATATGCAGCTAACCTAGCCTTAGTCACGGATCGATGTTCTGCGTGAAAGGAATCTCACTGGGAGCCATGTGCAGCTAACTTATCCTTAGTCACGGATCCATGTTCTATGTGAAAGGAATCTCACGTGGGAGCAATATGCAGCTAACCTATCCTTAGTCACGGATCGATGTTCTACGTGAAAGGAATCTCACCTGGGAGCCATATGCAGCTAACTTATCCTTAGTCACGGATCCATGTTATATGTGAAAGGAATCTCACGTGGGAGCAATATGCAGCTAACCTAGCCTTAGTCACGGATCGATGTTCTACGTGAAAGGAATCTCACCTGGGAGCCCTATGCAGCTAACTTATCCTTAGTCACGGATCCATGTTCTATGTGAAAGGAATGTCACGTGGGAGCAATATGCAGCTAACCTAGCCTTAGTCACGGATCGATGTTCTACGTGAAAGGAATCTCACCTGGGAGCCATATGCAGCTAACTTATCCTTAGTCACGGATCGATGTTCTACGTGAAAGGAATCCCACCTGGGAGCCATATGCAGCTAACTTATCCTTAGTCACGGATCCATGTTCTATGTGAAAGGAATCTCACGTGCGAGCAATATGCAGCTAACCTAGCCTTAGTCACGGATCGATGTTCTACGTGAAAGGAGTCTCACCTGGGAGCCATATGCAGCTAACTTATCCTTAGTCAAGGGTCCATGTTCTATGTGAAAGGAATGTCACGTGGGAGCAATATGCAGCTAACCTAGCCTTAGTCACGAATAGATGTTCTATGTAAAAGGAATCTCACCTGGGAGCCATATGCAGCTAACTTATCCTTAGTCACGGATCCATGTTCTATGTGAAAGGAATCTCACGTGCGAGCAATATGCAGCTAACCTATCCTTAGTCACGGATCGATGTTCTACGTGAAAGGAATCTCACCTGGGAGCTATATGCAGCTAACTTATCCTTAGTCACGGATCCATGTTCTATGTGAAAGGAATCTCACGTGGGAGCAATATGCAGCTAACCTAGCTTTAGTCAGGGATCGATGTTCTACGTGAAAGGAATCTCACCTGGGAGCCATATGCAGCTAACTTATCCTTAGTCACGGATCCATGTTCTATGTGAAAGGAATGTCACGTGGGAGCAATATGCAGCTAACCTAGCCTTTGTCACGGATCGATGTTCTACGTGAAAGGAATCTCACCTGGGAGCCATATGCAGCTAACTTATCCTTAGTCACGGATCCATGTTCTATGTGAAAGGAATCTCACGTGGGAGCAATATGCAGCTAACCTAGCCTTAGTCAGGGATCGATGTTCTACGTGAAAGGAATCTCACCTGGGAGCCATATGCAGCTAACTTATCCTTAGTCACGGATCCATTTTATGTGAAAGGAATGTCACGTGGGAGCAGTATGCAGCTAACCTAGCCTTTGTCACGGATCGATGTTCTACGTGAAAGGAATCACACCGGGGAGCCATATGCAGCTAACTTATCCTTAGTCACGGATCCATGTTCTATGTGAAAGGAATCTCACGTGGGAGCAATATGCAGCTAACCTAGCCTTTGTCACGGATCGATGTTCTACGTGAAAGGAATCTCACCTGGGAGCCATATGCAGCTAACTTATCCTTAGTCACGGATCCATGTTCTATGTGAAAGGAATGTCACGTGGGAGCAATTTGCAGCTAACCTAGCCTTAGTCAGGGATCGATGTTCTACGTGAAAGGAATCTCACCTGGGAGCCATATGCAGCTAACTTATCCTTAGTCACGGATCCATGTTCTATGTGAAAGGAATCTCACGTGGGAGCAATATGCAGCTAACCTAGCCTTAGTCAGGGATCGATGTTCTACGTGAAAGGAATCTCACCTGGGAGCCATATGCAGCTAACTTATCCTTAGTCACGGATCCATGTTCTATGTGAAAGGAATGTCACGTGGGAGCCATATGCAGCTAACCTATCCTTAGTCACGGATCGATGTTCTACGTGAAAGGAATCTCACCTGGGAGCTATATGCAGCTAACTTATCCTTGGTCACGGATCCATGTTCTATGTGAAGGGAATCTCACGTGGGAGCAATATGCAGCTAACCTAGCCTTAGTCACGGATCGATGTTCTGCGTGAAAGGAATCTCACCTGGGAGCCATATGCAGCTAACTTATCCTTAGTCACGGATCCATGTTCTATGTGAAAGGAATGTCACGTGGGAGCCATATGCAGCTAACCTATCCTTAGTCACGGATCGATGTTCTACGTGAAAGGAATCTCACCTGGGAGCCATATGCAGCTAACTTATCCTTAGTCACGGATCCATGTTCTATGTGAAAGGAATCTCACGTGGGAGCAATATGCAGCTAACCTAGCCTTAGTCACGGATCGATGTTCTACGTGAAAGGAATCTCACCTGGGAGCCCTATGCAGCTAACTTATCCTTAGTCACGGATCCATGTTCTATGTGAAAGGAATGTCACGTGGGAGCCATATGCAGCTAACCTATCCTTAGTCACGGATCGATGTTCTACGTGAAAGGAATCTCACCTGGGAGCTATATGCAGCTAACTTATCCTTGGTCACGGATCCATGTTCTATGTGAAAGGAATCTCACGTGGGAGCAATATGCAGCTAACCTAGCCTTAGTCACGGATCGATGTTCTGCGTGAAAGGAATCTCACCTGGGAGCCATGTGCAGCTAACTTATCCTTAGTCACGGATCCATGTTCTATGTGAAAGGAATCTCACGTGGGAGCACTATGCAGCTAACCTATCCTTAGTCACGGATCGATGTTCTACGTGAAAGGAATCTCACCTGGGAGCCATATGCAGCTAACTTATCCTTAGTCACGGATCCATGTTCTATGTGAAAGGAATCTCACGTGGGAGCAATATGCAGCTAACCTAGCCTTAGTCACGGATCGATCTTCTACGTGAAAGGAATCTCACCTGGGAGCCATATGCAGCTAACTTATCCTTAGTCACGGATCCATGTTCTATGTGAAAGGAATGTCACGTGGGAGTAATATGCAGCTAACCTATCCTTAGTCACGGATCGATGTTCTACGTGAAAGGAATCTCACCTGGGAGCCATATGCAGCTAACTTATCCTTAGTCACGGATCCATGTTCTATGTGAAAGGAATCTCACGTGGGAGCAATATGCAGCTAACCTAGCCTTAGTCACGGATCGATGTTCTACGTGAAAGGAATCTCACCTGGGAGCCATATGCAGCTAACTTATCCTTAGTCACGGATCCATGTTCTATGTGAAAGGAATGTCACGTGGGAGCAATATGCAGCTAACCTAACCTTAGTCACGGATCGATGTTCTACGTGAAAGGAATCTCACCTGGGAGCCATATGCAGCTAACTTATCCTTAGTCACGGATCCATGTTATATGTGAAAGGAATCTCACGTGGGAGCAATATGCAGCTAACCTAGCCTTAGTCACGGATCGATGTTCTACGTGAAAGGAATCTCACCTGGGAGCCCTATGCAGCTAACTTATCCTTAGTCACGGATCCATGTTCTATGTGAAAGGAATGTCACGTGGGAGCAATATGCAGCTAACCTAGCCTTAGTCACGGATCGATGTTCTACGTGAAAGGAATCTCACCTGGGAGCCATATGCAGCTAACTTATCCTTAGTCACGGATCGATGTTCTACGTGAAAGGAATCCCACCTGGGAGCCATATGCAGCTAACTTATCCTTAGTCACGGATCCATGTTCTATGTGAAAGGAATCTCACGTGCGAGCAATATGCAGCTAACCTAGCCTTAGTCACGGATCGATGTTCTACGTGAAAGGAGTCTCACCTGGGAGCCATATGCAGCTAACTTATCCTTAGTCAAGGGTCCATGTTCTATGTGAAAGGAATGTCACGTGGGAGCAATATGCAGCTAACCTAGCCTTAGTCACGAATAGATGTTCTATGTAAAAGGAATCTCACCTGGGAGCCATATGCAGCTAACTTATCCTTAGTCACGGATCCATGTTCTATGTGAAAGGAATCTCACGTGCGAGCAATATGCAGCTAACCTATCCTTAGTCACGGATCGATGTTCTACGTGAAAGGAATCTCACCTGGGATCTATATGCAGCTAACTTATCCTTAGTCACGGATCCATGTTCTATGTGAAAGGAATCTCACGTGGGAGCAATATGCAGCTAACCTAGCTTTAGTCAGGGATCGATGTTCTACGTGAAAGGAATCTCACCTGGGAGCCATATGCAGCTAACTTATCCTTAGTCACGGATCCATGTTCTATGTGAAAGGAATGTCACGTGGGAGCAATATGCAGCTAACCTAGCCTTTGTCACGGATCGATGTTCTACGTGAAAGGAATCTCACCTGGGAGCCATATGCAGCTAACTTATCCTTAGTCACGGATCCATGTTCTATGTGAAAGGAATCTCACGTGGGAGCAATATGCAGCTAACCTAGCCTTAGTCAGGGATCGATGTTCTACGTGAAAGTAATCTCACCTGGGAGCCATATGCAGCTAACTTATCCTTAGTCACGGATCCATTTTATGTGAAAGGAATGTCACGTGGGAGCAGTATGCAGCTAACCTAGCCTTTGTCACGGATCGATGTTCTACGTGAAAGGAATCACACCGGGGAGCCATATGCAGCTAACTTATCCTTAGTCACGGATCCATGTTCTATGTGAAAGGAATCTCACGTGGGAGCAATATGCAGCTAACCTAGCCTTTGTCACGGATCGATGTTCTACGTGAAAGGAATCTCACCTGGGAGCCATATGCAGCTAACTTATCCTTAGTCACGGATCCATGTTCTATGTGAAAGGAATGTCACGTGGGAGCAATTTGCAGCTAACCTAGCCTTAGTCAGGGATCGATGTTCTACGTGAAAGGAATCTCACCTGGGAGCCATATGCAGCTAACTTATCCTTAGTCACGGATCCATGTTCTATGTGAAAGGAATCTCACGTGGGAGCAATATGCAGCTAACCTAGCCTTAGTCAGGGATCGATGTTCTACGTGAAAGGAATCTCACCTGGGAGCCATATGCAGCTAACTTATCCTTAGTCACGGATCCATGTTCTATGTGAAAGGAATGTCACGTGGGAGCAGTATGCAGCTAACCTAGCCTTTGTCACGGATCGATGTTCTACGTGAAAGGAATCACACCGGGGAGCCATATGCAGCTAACTTATCCTTAGTCACGGATCCATGTTCTATGTGAAAGGAATCTCACGTGGGAGCAATATGCAGCTAACCTAGCCTTAGTCAGGGATCGATGTTCTACGTGAAAGGAATCTCACCTGGGAGCCATATGCAGCTAACTTATCCTTAGTCACGGATCCATGTTGTATGTGAAAGGAATGTCACGTGGGAGCAATATGCAGCTAACCTAGCCTTAGTCACGGATCGATGTTCTACGTGAAAGGAATCTCACCTGGAAGCCATATGCAGCTAACTTATCCTTAGCCACGGATCCATGTTCTATGTGAAAAGAATCTCACGTGGGAGCAATATGCAGCTAACTTGTCCTTAGTCACGGATCCATGTTCTACGTGAAAGGAATCGCACGTAGGAGCCATATACAGCTAACCTACCCTTAGTCACGGAACCATGTTCTACGTGAAAGAAATCGCACCTAGGAGCCATATTGGACGAAAAAAGTGGACGAAGTCCTTCTGAAATTGGGGATCCTTTCTCGGATCGAGGATGGTCAAAACGAACTATTAAGCGAAGTGAAGCACATAAAAGCCAAACTACAAGAAACTGAGCTAAAAATTCAAAATTTGTCTGAGTCCCTGGGATTGAATCCGAACTCAAGGCGGAAGTACACAGGATCGCGAGTGTTTCCACCGTACTTGAAAATGACATAACCCTTCTCAAGAGACAGTCGGACGACTTTGAAAATAGAATGAGGCGGACCAACGTAGTAGTTCACGGTATTCAGGACAGTCAAACAGAGTCATGGGCTCAATCCGAGTCGCACGTCATCTCTTTCTGCAGAGAGAAGCGTGGAATAGATATTCAAGCTGATGAGGTTGAACGTTCCCACCGCATAGGGAAATATAGAGTTGATAGAGCCAGGCCGGTAATAGAGAGTTTTAGTATACCGCTACCGGTGCCCGGTAGGCTACCGCGGCTACCGGTGGACTTGCTTACCGCAGTCCCCGGCTCCGGTATAACAGGCTCGTTTAGTATAGCGCGACTCTACCGCGACATTTCACCGGTAGCGACGCACGGAGACGGGAAGGAGAGCGGCGGCGCTGCTGTCGATCTCGCCGGTGAAGCGAGCGGTACGCTGGCGGTAGGCTGCGCGGTATTTCGCCCCTCCGACCGGCGGCCGGTACCACCAGGAGGCCGGTATTCCGCTCGCGCTTGCGCAGAGCAGGCATGACGTCAATACCGGCCCCACCGGTAGCCTATGGCCGGTATACTAAAACTCTCTAATAGTTAAGTTCGTCTCCTACAAAAAGAAAGAAGAAGTTATGTCCTTGGGACACAAGTTACGAAATTTGCCTTTTTCGATTAGCGGCGATTATTCTCTTTCAGTTCCAACAGCTCGAAAGCACGTGCTATCATTTGCGAAATCTCGGGCGCTTCCGTTTAAACTTCGATTTTATAAGTTACTGATCGATAATAAGGTGTACGTTTATGACACCGGCACGGGGAGGGTTATCGATCAACCTAGATAGCTAGCACCATCTGCTATACCCCCATATAGCACCACAAAAATCAGTTCTTCAAGTGGTAAGACGTTTCTACTTATCAATATAAATGCACGGAGTTTGTGTAATAAGCTTAGTGACTTTGAATGTTTACTTTTGTCCAATGAGCCTGATATCGTTGTCATAACCGAAACCTGGTTGCACGAAGCCATACCTGATTCTGAGATAGTGCTGCCTTCTTACAGGATTATAAGAAGGACAGTGCTACTCGTGGCGGGGGCGTTGCAATCGTTATTAAAAATAATTTAATTTTCTCTCGGTTACCCGACATTGAAGATACGGAGTCGGTCTGGCTGGAACTGAAGTCATGCACTCCCTCGCTCATAACAGGTGTGGTCTACATCCCGCCATCACAAGATCAGGAAGCCGCTTATCGACCATCTGGGTATATCAGTCATCTCCCGAGTCACAAACCGATTATCCTTGCCGGTGATTTTAATGCGCCAAATATTGATTGAACAAGTATGACACCTAATTCCCACAGTTCCTATTTCTCTAATGCCTTAGTTGACCATGTCATTTAATTGGAATCTCACTCAGATTGTCTTAGAACCGACTCGTTGTCAAGGGGATTCCTCTTCTATTCTCGATCTCGTCTTCCTTCGTGATAATAAAGTAGTGCACGAAACTAGCTGTACGGTTAGCGAAGGTATTTCAGACCACAAGGCTGTTTTTTTTCCACTTCAACCTCAGTTGCCATTTGGCGAGGTCAACAAAAGTAATAACGGTCTTAGATTTCAGGAGAATCGAGTATGAGAGCGTATTAGATTATCTTGAGTTGAACTTTGATGGCTTTGTCCTATTCAGTGACAGGACAGGAACAGATGTCAATTCTTTATGGCTTAGCTTTTCTAGAATTGTTGGCGACTGCATTGCCCGCTTTTTGGCTAAACATAGGAAGACCATGCGATCAACAAATCCCTGGATAACGCGAGAAGTACTTTACCTCAAGAGAAGGATTAAGAGAGCCCGACTTTCACATAATGTGAGGCTGAAATCGAACCTACAGTCATTGGTGTCAGAGTTTCGAAACAAGTTGTGTGTTGCCAAATACAATTTCTTTAACGGTACTATGCACACTTTTTAAAAAGAAAACCCTTCCAAGTTTTGGAGGTTTATTTGTCCTAAACCTAGAGGGGGGAGGGACCGATAGCATTGAACTGGACGGAGGAGTGTTAACCGATCATAAAGATATCGCCGAAACGTTTCATGCATTTTTCTCTTCTGTGTTTACGGATGACAATGGAGTGTGTCCTAGTTTTGTCAGCACGCCGTTAACGGGAGTGCCGGACCTTGTATTTACAGAAGAAGGTATTTTTAATCTTCTACTCCAGGTTGACACTAAAAAGGCGGTAGGGCCTGACGACATACCAAATATATTCTTGCGTAGATATGCGGAATGGATAAGAAAATTTTTAGTTAGTATCTTTAATAAGTCAATGGAAAGCGGTGTTGTACCACATCAGTGGAAGATAGCAAAGGTGGTGCCAATAGACAAATCTGGAAATAAGTCAAATCCCACTAATTATCGGCCGGTGCCACTGATATCCAACTGTTGTAAGATATTTGAACATATCTTACATGGTCACATTCCCTCGTACTTAGATAGCGTGCACTTTTTTACGGATTGGCAACATGGTTTTCGCAAAGGATTATCAACGGTGACACAATTACTTGACTTTGTTAATAGTTTAGCGATAACAATTAATAACAGAGGCCAAACCGATGTAATTTTTTTAGATTTTAGGAAGGCCTTTGACAAGGCCTTCTTGGGTGTCACATCCCAAACTCATTATGAAACTCCGAGGTGCTCTTAACAATACGAAAATTGTATCCTGGTTAGAAGACTACTTAAGCTCACGTCTTCAGTTTGTTACTTTCGGTCCGAACATGTCAGGTATGGCTTCAGTAGCGTCGGGGGTTCCACAAGGATCAGTATTAGGGCCCTTGTTGTTCCATGTCTTTATAAATGATATCGTCTGCCACGTCCCTGTCAGAATCTCTATGTTTGCTGATGGTTGTGTCATATTCAGTGAAATAACATGTACAAAAGACCAGGAGAACCTGAATATTGCTCTGCGCGCAATACACGATTGGTGCAAGGCGTGGCAAATGTGCCTTGATATTTCCAAATGTGCAGTTATGCTAATCACAAGGCAACAGTCACCTTTACGTTATGTGAAGGACATCCAGTTACTTACGTCCATGAATATGTGTATCTCGGTCTCGCAATTTCTAGTGACTTACGGTGGGATAGACACGTTGACAGGGTCACGAATCCATGTTCTACGTGAAAGGAATCGCACGTAGGAGCAATAACTAACTTACCTTACCCTTACATACTGCTGAATGCAGCAAGAAACACACAAGGAAGAACGAAGTTGACACCACGGCTGCTTACTCTCAACTGACAGAAAATTTATTTCAAGACGGACAAGGAAGATAAAGCATTTACGACGAACAGGTTTGAAGCACGAATAAGATCCACTGTCCCCCCCCCCCCCTGTTAACACACATGCTTAAAGATAACCCGTCACTATCTAACAATTTCACACACATGCCACATTCACATGCCACGCATGCCTGACAAAGTACCGAGGAAATATTCCACATCAAAGATTACATCGTATGCATATATGCTATCTCTTCTAAAGTCAGGTCAATGGGCGGCTGGCTTACACGCATATCCTCGTTCTGTATTATTAGAGATGCTTCAGCTACCTCCCTTGCTATCTTTTCTTTGAGCATAGCTTTTACCTCTGTGTGTCCAAAAAGTGGCTTGCACCCGCATGTTCGACAGTGGACGGCAAGGTGTCCTGAGGGGGTTGAATTGGACACCGCTGCCCTATGCTCACGCAGCCGTGTGTTGAGGCAGCGCCCCGTTTGCCCAATACCTTTTACCTTACCTTATACCTACCAACGTTTGCCCACTTGTACCTTAACCTTAGTCACAGATCCATGTTCTACGTGAAAGGAATCTCACGTGGGAGCCATATGCAACTGACCTATGTTTAGTGATGGATCCATGTTCTACGTGAAAGGAATCTCACGATGGGAGTAACCTAGCCTAATCTAGCATCACTCGGGGGTTCACGTTTCACGTGAAATGGCTCCTGGACATGTTCAATACGCATAACCTAGCCGAATCTAATCGTAGTGGTAGGTTCACGTTCTACGTGGACTTGTCGTTCGCTGGTGGGATATACAGCCCTCACATCTAGGACATGTGTACTGTGATAACGATAAAGACGAGTTCGAGCAGCCGGTTTTGCCTTTGGGTAGTGATATTGGTTATATGTGCTCATCCTTTGCTTCATTTGAGCGTCCTTTACCTTCTAGGTTGCGAGGTCCGGTAACGGGGAATTGTGAAAGAAATGTTTAAGTCGGTGTTGGGCCATGAGCGTGAGATATATGTTAATTGCAGCTAACCAACGGAAGCGACAGAATTGCTGATTACAGTCTTTCTTCAGTCATTTTTTTCTTTATTCACATCACATCACGCTGATTACAGTCTGCATATGAGCTGTCTGTTGAAGGAAGAAATCCGGAAGACAAAAAGGACGACACGAAGCTATAACGATGTATTTATTTGTTTCAGAATACTGCTGGTCCCAGAAGGGACCCTGGAAGGAGTATGGAAGGTACAATAATTATACAGTCGACCCCCGTTTATCCGGACGGTGCCGTTCCCGGCGAAATCGTCCGGATACCGGAGCATCCGGATAAATGAAACCGAATAGAAACGTCCTACAGAGCAAGGTTTAATTAAAACACAGAAACCTCGACGACAGCTGTTACATAGTAGTGTAGGCACTCGATTCCTGCAAACTTTTGCTAAGTGCATAGAGTTGAGCCACGCTCTTGCGCTGCTCGAAGAATGTCAGTGCGTTCGCAAAGTGTCAATGTCGGAGCACTGGCGTCATCGGCACCGTCTTGCTGCACATCATCGGAGGCAACAGCAGCAATCACATCGTCATCAGTCATAGCTGCACACGCGTCATCATCCTTATCAACGTCAACGTAGTCAGAAACCGCAGCATCATCTACGGCAGTCGCAGTGAGCCTCTGCATCAGGGATCGCAGCTCAGCTAGGGGAATGTCTTCATCGGCCAACGGGCCGTAAGCAGCAGGCCCTCGGGTTGGAGTTCTCCCCTCTAGAACCGGACAGTTGCTCGAGATATTTCAAAATGACTCGACTGGTCAACCTGACTCAACGCACACAAACAGAAAAGGGGGTCATCATGCACGGTTGTCTCCCCTACGGAGGAATGTAGGTCCCTGACGTGTGACGGGAATAACCCCAACACAGCGAAAAGGGTGACGAAGCGGGGTCAGCGTCTCCTCTTACTCACGGTAGTCCGGATAACTGAAGCTGGATTACAAGAATTTTCGACTTTCGTTCCCTGGAATTCTTGTCCGAGTCCGGAAGCTGAAGTCCGGATAAACGAGAACAAAATACATGGAGGAAAATCCGTTCCCGTGCCTTTTGTCCGGATACCGCGGGATCCGGATAAATGAAGTCCGGATAAACGGGGGTCGACTGTAATATGTACACATAATACACTCATATAGTGGCGACAATTCGAAAGAAACTCGAAAATGAGTTGGGGTAAAGGGGCCCCAAGTTACCTTTGCGTTCGTGACGATCGGTAACCACGAGTGTTTTATATACCGATATTCAACATCATTTGTAATTTGTAATACCACTCGTTGATGTGTTCTAAACTGCTTTGCAAAGATGGGCAATATGAGACGAGCAAGGTGAGCAAGGTGAGCCAGAAGCAAAGCAAACCGAAAAAAAAAAAAGATCGGCATATTGAGGACGCACGTTTAGATATCCCTATGTTTTAGGGATATCTAAAACTATAGACTATATATATCTATAGACTATAATGTCGGCATTGTGGTTGTCGGTAGTGCGCCACAACCCAGGTGGCGAATTTCCCCATTTTTCGTCATCAGTGTATTTATTGTTGTATAGTGTCACGCTAACAGCGCTCTTAGGCCGCTCAAACGGTGGATAAAATGAATTTAACATGATGTTCTGGAACATTTGTCTCGCATTAATTCCATTCAGGCATTTTCGGTTAATAATACAAGTGTGACACTTTCTTTCATTTTTTATATATGACTCCGCTGTTCTACTGATCAACAGTAAAACCGTGCGTGCAGAGAGAATACTACTGCGGTGCTACAGGCAGAGGGGAGACTCTTGAGGGTCCACGCATGTCCTGTACACGCGAATGTCGCTACAACACCAGTATACAATTTCCTGTTTTATCGCCGATACCATGTTCCATTATAGCTACATAAGGAACAAAAGAATTACATTACAAATAAGATGTGCGGCGAGGTACACTGTATACAGAATGCGCCACAGATTAGCTAAATGACAATTTAGTTGTACAATCTACCATCGGCCTTTGTCATCACCCAACGAAGATATTACATGCGGCCACGTGCTTGGCGACTTCGTGGACTCTCTTCTCTAAACTCTGTATGGGGTGTCCTATGCTATTTTTAACCAGGTGAAGCTTATTGTGTGTCTGTGTGTCCCAGTATTCCTGCCATCTTTGGTTTTTCTTAAGATAAGGCTTCAAGTCCTGAAAAGCCAGGTCAAATGGAATATATGCGGAATATATGCCGATGTCAAATATTAGCCGAAAGTGCAGCTGCGGCAGCTTTGTCCGCAAGCTCGTTACCTGTTACTTCTCTGTGACTGGGCACCCAGCAGATGATGAGAGAGAGACCTATGTTTGCTATTCTGCTGGCCAGGTACTGTGCTCGTTGCACGAGGTTGTTCTTCTGTGGTTGAATGCTATATATGGATTGTAAAGCACCAAGAGAATCCGTGTATATGATAGATGATTCGATGTTACTCTCTAAAATGAAGTTCAGTGTTAAAATGATGGCATAAAGCTCTGCAGTGAAGATGGACATGATGCTCTTTAAGCGGTGCGACCTTGTACATGAACCGTATACCATGGCACAAGAAACACTTGTGCTTGTTTTGGACCCATCTGTATAAATTTCAGTGTGGTTCTGAAAACTACTATTCAGGTGCTCAAACTCCTGTTGTAGCACAAAGGAAGGGTCATGCGTTTGTTGTACTTTGTAAGGTATTAAGGTATATATAGGGGCGCTCGGCATGGAGACTCTTGGACAGCGTTCGGCGATCATGTAACTGTAAGCAGTAAGGCCATAGAGTTGAATTTCATTTGAAATTCGCATGCTAATGGGTGGGATAACTGTTGGTTTGTTTAGGAAGAGTTGTTTAAAACGCGTGATATAGGATACAAAGTCCCAAGATAGAAACGATGTTTCGCTAAAGACCATTCGTTTGCTTCCACAGAGACTTTCGACAGGTGTCGTACGGAAAACCTCTAGTACAAGTCACAGTCCCTGGTGATGGACAGGATTCAAAGCCTTCAGCACAGATTGACGTGCAGACTCGTAGACAATACATCCATAATCTAGTCGTAATCGGACTATGCATGTGTACACGCGATATAGTGTTTCACGATCTGCACCAAAGGATCTGTGTGAGAGGATTTTTAGTATATTTAAGGGTTTGAAGAATTTCCCTTTGAGGTTCTCTATGCGAGCTGCAACGGTGAGCTTTGTATCGAAAATAACTGTTAAGTTCTGTGTCTCTTAATATTACTGTCATCACGATAATATATATGACTTTCTTCTTTTCTAAGTTGCCCCAGTCCGCAGTTTCACGGTTTTATTTGTTTGTTTGTCACAAGGGTCTCGACCTTGCCCATTCTTAACAAAACCGCACCTGGGAAGACACGCTAATCGGTTGAGTTGTTGTGTCGCAGTTGGGATTTAGGCTGAAGGAATGACAAAGACGACTCGCACACATGAAGGTTGACTTTCTTTGTATACTAGAAAGACTGTCTGGAAACAGGCTAATCCGCTGTTTGCTTATGGTTTAGGGATTGCCACTAATGTACTTGCTTTTGTTATGACAACTGTGTTTACGGCTTGGTGTATTGTTGAGTAAGCTCTTCCGGAGTACATTTTATTGGCTGCACGGGTTTTGATGTGCCGAATCAGGGTATTGGGAAGGTGTAATCATCACTGTGATTCGTTGAGAACGTTTGGGCGGTACACTGATGTTTGTAAATAAAAATGCCCGGACAAACAATGGGGGGAGGAGAAGACTCGACAGCGGAAGACTACACCTGCGTTTGGGGAAGAGACAGCCAGTCTCGAGCTGAGGTAACGTGTACTATGTATATACTGTAATTAAACAGTTATTGTTGCTAGTACCCTGGAATGGTTTCTGCTCGCTCCTTGACGGACTCGCGTCATCCCACCATCACCACCCTTTCACGACAACTTCTGCCAGGGCGTCTTCGTTTCATCAACGGCGGAAGCCAGGGATGAAAGTTGACTCTAACACTAATGAATTTGTGTTCTGATTGGACTGCCAGTTCATGACCGTTTATGCTTGGCTTGGGCTCTGGGAATACCCCTCTTACTCTAGAAAATGGCACACAGACTGTCTTCGCGGCTGAAAACTTCAACCCGTTTTGAGACGACCATTTGGCAAGCTTATTAATTCTGAGCTGGATTTGCCTCTCACACATGGCCAGGTTCGTAGAAGAATATGCTATCTGAAGATCATCTCCGTACAAGGAGTACATGACTGAGGGTGGAGTCACATTGACGATAGAGTTCATCTTGACAAGAAAAAGTGTAACACTTACACTAGGAATGACCCCTGTGGGACACCGTTTTCCTGTATGAACAGACGAGACAGTGACGTACCCAGCTAGACCCTGAAAGTCCTTCCCTGAAGGAAATTAGAAATGCAGCGAAACAGGCGCCCACGTATTCCAAAATCGTGCAAGTCCCGGAGAATACCATACCGCCATGCTGTGTCATAAGCCTTCTCGAGGTAAAAAAAAAAACACGGACAGGCAGTGCTGCCTCCTAACAAAGGCTTCACGGATGGTAGTCTCTAATCGAATGAGGTGATCTACAGTGGAACATCCCACATGGAGGCCACACTGGTATCGAGTGAGGCATTCATTCTCCTCCAGGTAGCGAATAAGAGTGTTATTGACCATGCGCTCGAACGTTTTATCAAGACAACTTGTAAGCGCGATAGGTACGTAATTACTGGGCATGGAGGCATCTTTTCCTGGTTTGAGGAAAGGAAGGACTATAGCTATTTTCCAACGAGAAGGGAGGTGTCCTTCTCTCCATACTAGATTGAAGAAATCAAGGAGACATTTATGAGTGATTCAGATGACAAGTGTCTTAGCATAGAGTATGTTATCCTATCTGGCCCCTGGGCCGTGTCCTTGGATGATGGCAGTGCTCTCGACAACTCTGTTATCTGAAAAGGCATGTTGTATGCATAATTTTCGCCATGGCCACTCGGTATGGGCACCGTACACTAGCTGGAGGGCGCTGCGGTCGCTTGATCAACAGCGACGCCCGTGGCGATTTCATGCGTAACGGTCTGGTACTGACGCTGTATCGGCGCCTTCGCGTATGTAGCTTTGGTGCGCACGGGTGGTTTCCCGAATTTTATATTTCCGCTTCGGGGCTTTGGCCTTATTAAGCTGTGAGGCTACTTGTGTGGAAGTGGTTTGTAGAAAGGGCATCTACTCTGCAATACAAAAGCAGTAAAATTTATGCGAGGGGGAAGCTTTTTGCAAGTAGTGCATTATGTGACTATGCGTGACACAGTATGTAGCACAGACAAGCGTGTAGTATTTGGGGCATGTATTTACGTGAAGTTAAGGGCATATTTATCCGGAAGGGACTACCAATTATTGACTACAAATAGGAGACTAGCTACGTCCAGTACCTGCGCTATGATGATGGAAATCTCGCACTGAAGAATTCACATGACTCATACAGTCAACGACAAATTGGAATATACATTATGAAGATAGCGGAAAAACACTTTATCGTTTCTTTCTCATTCATAATGCGTTAACGTGATAATGCACTGTGATGACAAGTTTCTTAGTCATCTTGTTCCCTATCTTGCATCATTCTACACACATCTCACACAGATGATGCTCAAGGCAGGGGATGCCCTTTTAGCCATTTGTGCCTGCATTTGACCACACGGTCGTAATAAAAAAAATCAATCAGTCAATTAAGATTGTTTCAGGTTACAAATAAGGCGTGTTTTTTTTGTTTGAAAACGGATATGTAATGATAATAATAACGTTTTATTAGTGCTAAAGAACGGCCACAGCGGCCTTCGTATATAGGCGTACTGTTGGAGACACGGTTAGCTAAAATCGCCTGTCGGTACTTCGCTGTCCCATATTACCTCGATTGCGCTTGAAAGTGTTGCGCCAATATTGTGTTTGAAGGCGGACCATGGGCTGCACGTGTTTCTTATTCAAAACAACTAGTTTTGCAACATCTGGAGATTTGAGGTGAGATAAACCACGGAATGCTGATTTTAGACAGCCGTGTCCCCTACAGTACATAACATCAGACACATTGTTGCAAACTGTAACATAGAAGCAGCCAGCAATATCATGCAAAAGAAAAAACACGACATAAACTATGCAAAAAAAAAGACACACAAAATCGACAAGAGTTAAGAAGAAACAGATATCTGGCTGTTCGACAAACGCCATGATTATTTTCCTTTTCTTTTTCTCTTTCTTCTTCTTTTTTTTTTTTTTTTTGTCGACGAATAGGGAGGAGCAAAGAATCACTTATAAACCGAGATCGCAAGATTTGGCCACGATAATAAGATCATAGGGACAGAATGCACCTACATAAAATGATGACGGGTTGCGAAAAGCAGCTCGGGGAGGACAAATATTCCCATATTCCCCTGTGTTCGCATGCAAGTTGTACATTGAAGGAAGACTTGGCTTCCAAAAGCCAGTCAGCCAGACTTTGCCGACACCATGCAGAAGACCGAGAGACACGTACACAGAAGGCCGACACGCCGACACGCCGCAAAATTGGGGTCCGACTAAAATGGACAAATACTGTCCGACACATAGCAGTGCATAGCAGACCTTATTTTAAAGTTCCACTATATTCATTGGTCATTCATTGGGAGTATTTCGCAACTGTTTCACGCAAGCTGCTGTGCTGTAAGTCCGCATCGTGATGCTGGTCACTGACAAATATAGTAACCGCACGAAATGAGTTAGAAACAACGGATTGAGCAGGAAGTTGGATGGATTGCCGTGAAAGCGCTCTTCCAACTACGTGATCGGCGGGAACCGGCAGGACGATACAGCGAGAAGGATGAAAACTTTACGGCAACTTGCCTCGCTTTCACACTAACTTGGTTATCGTGGCAGATTACTACATGGAATTAGTTTCCATTGTATCTTCTCCTTTGAATGCAGGCAGCTTCAAATTAATCGCTCTTTTCGAACGGCGAAACTAGCACAGCACTGCAAGACGCTGCCACGCTGCTGGCTGGTACCAGGGCATTACGCCGCGTTTCTCCTCGAGGTGCCGCTGCCTTCGACAGAAAACTGTAGCGCACGGTGCCCATAGTCTTCTTTTCAGCAGATGCCTTAACTTCAAGGAAATCTTTACTGTAATGAGTGGAGCCTGAAATGTTTTGAAAGGGTTCACCTAGCACATCGGCCTGTTCTTCGCGGCTCTCGCATGGTGCTTCATTAACTTGCAACAGTGGAATAGATAAGCTACAATATTCACCCCTAATATTCCGGAGACTTTCCCATATTTTCTTAGAGGAGTTATATTAGAGTTCAGTGATGAAACAAAGTTTCTTCAAGATTCCTGTTTAGCTTGTTTCCGTGTCCACCTAGCCTTGGCACGGGCTCTCTTAAAAGCAAGAAGGTTTTGTGAAGTTGGGTATCTGCGGAAGATTCCCAAAAGCGGTTTTGTTCTTTTCATGTCCTTTCACAATCGCTCGTCCACCACGGCTTGGGGCGCTTAGGAACACGTGCAGACGTTTGTGGAATAGACTGGATGGCAGCCTCTATGACGGTGGTTGTAAGAGTTTCATTAGCCTGTTCAATACTTAATCCACGAAAGGACGACTCTGACAGTGTCGTTTTCTTTTCAAAGCAGTTCCAGTCCGCCAACTGCAGTTTACAGCGGGATGACCGCACAGTGTATCTCTCTGACCACTGAGTTTCAAGATAACAGGAAAGTGATCGGTACCATGAGGGTTTTCCTCTACTGCCCAGTCAAACCTTTGATATACCGATGGGCTGCAGAAAGATAGATCGATGGCTGAGAAATATTGATTTGCAGTGTTCATGTACGTGGGATTTCCTTTGTTGAGCAGGCAGAGGGATCGCGATAGTAATATTTTTTCAAGCATTTTGCCTCGGCTGTCGACTTTTGAACTGCCCCATACAAAATTATGGTCATTAAAATCTCCCAACGGAAGAAATGGTGGTGGGAGCTCATCTAGTAGGGTAAGGTGGGGCAAGATGAGACACGGGGCAAGATGAGACATTTTTTGCTCGACGCCGCCTGTCTGAGAGACGCGTTGCTCCATGCGCATGAAACTTTACTCATAGGTGGCTCTGCATGTTCGCTTTACTGCACGTGAGAATTGTCCGGATTTGCGTTTGCGTTGAAGAGAGAGAGAGAAATGAAAAAAAAAATCGGTTACTTCTGCCTGGAATGTAAACACTCACAAAAAGGTGCGATTTTCTGTAGTGCTTTTTCTTGTCAGCTGTGCAGCAGCGTGTAGCAGGCTGATTCTGTCAATGTAAGTCCACATCCTATTTCTTTATTCATCCATCTAGATATATGCAAAATATGGGCACTCTTGGTTACTCGGTATTTAACTTAAAAATTAATGCATCCGATGATATGCACGGGGCAAGACGCGACAACTTAATGTAATTTAAATTTAATGTAATTTAGAAACTGATAAGTGAACTATCAGGCGGCTTTATGCTTGTTCGTCAGAGATTCCTTTTTTTTTGCATACTGCCTAGGATTTTCCAGCAAATTTTCTTGTTCCTAGGATATTTCCAGCAAAGCAGAAGCGCACTCAAAAGCGAGCGACCAGCGACACACCAGACTGGCGGTGCCTTGCTTGTAAAGGACGGTGGAGGGAAATAGCACTGAGTTCTGTGTGGTTTTATTGCGCATCAAGTGGGCGGTGGGATCAAGGGGGCTGTTTTAGGTGCTTGGACTGCAAAAAAATAATTGTATAGTTCATTACCACGGCGTGTCTCATCTTGCCCCACGCGATGTCTCGTCTTGCCCCGAGGGTTGGGGCAAGACGAGACAATCTGCATTTTTGAATTTCTTGTTCTGTGTTTACATTACAACCGGCTACGTCCGTTCTGATTTACAGATCAGAAGCTCTAAACCTCAGAGAATATGCCTATGGTTAGTTTTTTTGAAAAACACGAAGAATAAAAATTCCATATTCAATTGCGAATTTCTGTCTCACCTTGCCCCACCTTCCCCTAAACTTTCGAGATCTTTTTATTCGGCTGTAACTGATGGTGGTAGATACAGAGAACATATGGTTAGGACTCCATCAAGACAAATTTGCATAGCAAGTGGAAGATGTTTTGCAGGGAGCGTTTTAGCTGAAAGGATTGCAACACCTCCAGATGAACTTGTTGCATCTAAACGATCTTTCCGGAAAAGGTTTCATCGCTGGAGGATTTAGGTATGTTTCTTGTAATGCGCAACAAGACACGCCATACCTTTCCGAAATATCGGTTATGTCATCAAAATTGGTGAAGAGCCCTTGACAATTCCATTGAAGAATCGCCATAATGGATTTAACATGAGAGATGTGTGCAAGATGGGACTGCATTATGGAGAAGAGTGTGCTGCTCAAAGTAACTTTCATTTCTTCTTTGGGGCCATTACGGGCTGTCTCGGAACTTTTTTCCGAGCAGCCGCCAGTTCCTTCGGCGATATATTGGGGAGTGAGCCACTCCCCGAAAGACAGCTCTTACGCTTCCTTTGGGATTGCGAGCTCACGCTCGTGAACGAGCCTTACGAGCTCGTGTCATTATCGTATTCCATGGAGCTCGCCTCCACGGGTTACGATGAAAAAGGTGGCGTCTTTGAAGATGACGCCACAGAAGAGGGTTGCGAAACCGTGGTAACTGTTATGGCAGGTGGTGTTTGAGAAAAAGGTGTACATGTTTCTTCACTTTGTGTTGTCGGGTCTGTCTGTGTTGCACGTGAGATCATTCTTGGTTTCCCTTTAACGACAGATGAAAATGATTTTTGGAACAGAAAGGGAGATGCCTTCTTCCTGGCATCTTGATAACTTAGTTTCTGTGTAACTTTGATGTGCATCACCTCCTTCTCAAACTTCCACTTTGGGCAGGACCTAGAGTGCGAAGGGTGGTCGCCTGTCCAGTTGACGCAGTGATCAGGCCCTTCACACTCTTTGGAGTTGTGGTCCTGCTTGCTGCAGCGAGCACAGCATGCAGACCCTCTACAAGCATCAGAAGGATGGTCAAAGCAGTTACACCTGAAGCATCTAAGTGGGTTAGGGATATATGGCCGCACCTCTGCGGTCAGATACCCTACCTTCAGCCTTTCTGGTAGAGTCGGGCAGTCGAATGTGAGGATTGTGTTGCGTGTCGTTATGTACCGTATTTTCCGGTGTATAACGCGCACCCCTATAAAACCGGGCCGAATTTGAAAAAAGTTCAATGTATAACGCGCACCGCAATGTTGTTACAAGCTTCTGTGCTGCCACCAGTGTACACAATAAACCAAGGCGGTGTATCATATATGCATATGCTTTATTTGAAGCACATTTAGTCAAAACCGTTAAACTCCGATGCAACAGAGTCGGTGTCTTTCGGTGACTTTCGGTTTCGCGTCCCTTCTCAATCACGCCAGCCTTCTGAAATGAATTCAGTATTATTGACCTTAAGCAGCATCATTAACTTTTTATCCGTCCGGTGCCCTTTTGCCGATTTTGTGACTGAGAGAACGGACGGACGGACGGACGTTTCCCTCGCAACACTCCTTGGCCCCGTGCAGCGAGCTAGCCAGTGCAGTGTCACAAAGGCGGTGCTCCGCTTTCTGCGTGATACGGGCCTCCTGGGCTCCCTGTGAGCCGGGTTTCTTTTTCATTTTTTCTTTCTTTCTTTATTTTGTAGGGGATAGCAAGCCGGCGTGCTGCATGGCTGACCTTTCCCCTTTTATCTTTCCTTTTCCTTTATTTTCTGCCAATAAATGCCCCCCCTAAGAGATTTGGGAGAAAGTCACAGCACAGCCTGGAAGAGGCTAGAAGTTGTACGTCACCGACCTGAGAAAGAACTCTGCAGGAAAATATTTCCGTGTATAACGCGCACCGTTAGATAACGCGCAGGACCTCTTCAGAGCACTTTTTTACTGTATAACACACACACACACATACATTGGATGGTGATATGGTGGGCGATTCACCGCCGCTGAGGCGGTACACTGCCCTATTTCGCGTTGGGAGAGGATGAAGGAATGATGATGGGGGCTTTCAAAGAGCCGTCGCCAGACCGGTGGAGCACAAGTACTCCGCCAGAAGACGAAGGCCACTGTATGACGCGCGCGTTATACACCGGAAAATACGGTACTCATTGTTTTTCCTTATTTTTATTTTTCTTACATCAATCACCTTATGGCTTTTTAGATTTTCAAGAATCTCTTCTGAAGGAACATCAATGAGTTCAACTGACGACACGACACCACGGCAGGGGTCCTGTGCAAGGTTGATGATATTTTGATTCGAAGCATCTGGTGTGCATTCAGTATGAGCTTACAGTCGGCTTCCGAAGTGCATTTTAGCAGTAGGTCACCTGATCTAAGGCGCTTAATTTCGGTCACGTTCTCTGACAGAGATACCACCGCCTTCTCAATGAAGAACGGTGACATTTTCCTGAGAGGAGTGCTCTTTTCATTCTCAGTGCTTACATTACTTACAACAATATATTTAGCCTGGAAGACATTCAATGGATGTTTGGAAACTACGGTCCGAGGGTGCTTTCCGCCCCCGATCAAAGAGGGAATAGAATTCTTGACCATATGAGGTTTAATGAATTAATGCTCCTAATGGTCACCCATACTTCACATTCATACATGTGGGAAGGTCCTGGAGTTTTCAGAAAACCCATATCAGCCGAGGCCAGACCAGGACCCTGACTGCCACCGTTCAAGGCTTCTACCCTTCACCTCACATCCCCTCGGCACGGTACGAGTAACACCTTGGGATTGGGGGCTGGGGTCCGTGGTGGCGCCACTCACCAAACATCAGCCGAAGCCAATGCCCGCTGCAGGGCCATGTTCTAGGTGAAACGAATCACAGGTAGGAGCAACATGCTAACCTAGCCTAATCTACCTCCGCCTGGGTGGACACGTTTTACACGAACTGACTCCCGTGCATGTGCAATATGCATAACCTATAGGCTAATCTAACCTCAGTGACACGTTCACGTGCTACATGCACTGTCTTTGGCGGGCGGGGTATGCGTAACCTAGCCGTGCGGGTGCAGGATGTGTAGCCAATCCTAATCTAGCTTCAGTCAGGGGTTTATGTTTTACATGAACTGATTCTCGGGCATGTACAACCGAATAACCGAATCTAAGCAGTCCTCAGTCATTGATGTATGTTCGATGTGAACTGAGTCTTAGGCGTGTGCAATACGCATAACCTAGCCTATTTAATCCGTTATGGGTTCAAGTTCTGCGTCAACTGAGCCGCGGGCGTGTGCAATATACGCATAACCTCGCGTAATCTAACCTGAGTCATAGGTTCACGTTCTATACGTGCGCTGCGTCGCGGTCCATGATCCAACCTCAGTCAGGGGTCCACGTTTTACATGAACTGGTTCCCGGGCATATGTGCAGTATTTATAACCGTAGTACTTATAGCCTAATCTGCCCTCCCTTATAGGTTCGCGTCCTACGTTGATGATGATTGATGATGATTGGAGTTTTAATGCCGCATCGACAACACAGGTCATAATGCGCCAACACTGTGATTAAAATGTGACTAGTGAAAAATAGGTGCAATGTTTAAAAAGGAGAGAAACAACAAATAAACTGCAAGCCTAAAACTACACAAGATTCACAATTCCAATGTCTCTTAAAAAATTGAAAACTATACTAAAAGGGATGATAGCCTCATCACCAAGCAATAGCGGTGGGTGAAGTGGTAAGAAATAGGTATAAAACTCTTTAAAAGGATGCTGACGATGAGTTTCGTGGTGCGAACATGTAATGAGGAAGTTCACCACAATGCGTGCATTAAGCCGGCTCCTCTCTGGAAAGTAAAAAACTTGTGTGTAAGGAATGTATGACCTATCCGCAACCTTGATTGTAAAACACTAGACAGACGATTTTCTAGGTACTCTCCATGACTTTGGATGTGAGGTTTGATCAAGTGGAGTTTGTTGCATGTCTGTGTATCCCAGAAGCTCTGCCATTTGTGTAAAGAGATTTCTTGAGTGCTGACCTGATATCTTAGATGGGGACTTCGAATGGAGTAATGTCACTGGAAATCGCAGCTGCAGCAGCCTGGTCTGCTAATTCATTACCCAATATACCAGTGTGGCTCGGCACCCAGCACAGGATAACAGAATAGCCTCTCTTCTGTGCAGTGCTGCTAAGGATTGTGCGCGTTGCACAAGGAAATTCTTTTGTTTGTGTCTACTACAAATGACATTAATGGAGCTCAAAGAATCACTGTATATGATGGCTGACTTAATGCAACCTTGAAGAATGTAGTTCAGTGCCAGGATAATGGCATACACCTCTGCAAAATGGAAACTATATTTTTTATACGATGTGATATTGTGCATGTCCCAGAAATCATGGCACAAGTCACTCCTGCACTAGACTTTGACCCATCAGTATAAATTTCAACATGATTTCCAAAACTTTCTTTCAAGTGTTCGAATTCCTGTTGTAGTGTTGGTGTAGCAGTTTCCTGTTTCCTGTACTTTGTCAATGTAGTGTCGGACCTTGGAGGCGGTTCCCAAGGTGGGAGCCCTTTACTACACTCCACAACTAAGGTATTATAGTAAGAAAATTTGTGATCCAGAACATCCCACTCAATTCGCATAGAGAAAGGAGGGACTACTGAGGGCCTCTTTATAAAGAGTTGCTTAAACCGTGTACTTGTGACACAAGCGAGTGCTGGATGTTGCGGAAAAGTTCTTATTCTCAGCGCATATGATGCTGCGAGGTAAAATCGCCGTCTTTTTAAGGGACATTCATGAGATTCGACGTACAGGCTTCCGACCGGTGAGGTCGAAAGCTGGGCTCACGACCGAGAACGAGCCTGAGTCCCTCGTGATGAATAGGATCTAAGGATTTCAACACAGGTTGACGGGCGGAGCCGTAGACGACGGATCCGTAATCTGTCTTTGAGCGAATGCAAGATATATACACACGGCGGAGTGTTTCCTGGTCAGCACCCCAGGATCTGTGAGAAAGAATTTTCACTAAATTCATTGACTTGAGGCCCTTCACCTTGAAGTTTTGGATATGAGGTTTGAAGGTGAGATTGAAGTCAAATATGACGCCAAGGAATTTGCTCGCAGATTTTACAAGAATGCCTTCTCCATTAAGTTGGAGCTTAGGTGGTGGAAACACTCCTCTAAATCTGGAGAAATGGACACACCCAGTTTTCTCAGGGGAGAATTAAAACCCGTTAAGCGAGGACCATTTTGCCATTTTATTTATACACAGCTGTATTTTTCGTTCACATCTGGATAAGCTCGCATAACAACAAGATATCTTGATGCCATCCACATAGAGAGAATATGATATAGAGGGTGGGATGGCACTGGCTATAGAGTTGATTTTGATAAGGAATAATGTGACGCTGAGAACGGATCCCTGCGGGACACCATTCTCCAGCACGAATAAACGGGATAAAGTAGTTCCCAGCTGAACTCTTAATGTTCTGTGCTGAAGGAAATCAGCAATGCATTTAAAAAGACGACCCCTTACACCGAAGGAGCGCAGATCCTGTAGGATACCGTGTCGCCACCACGTAGTGTCGTATGCTTTTTCCAAGTCGAAGAAATTACAAGCAGTGCTGTGAAATTAAGATAGGCACTTATTTACTTCAAGAAAATGAACCAGTCGGTTGTTTACCATTCGCTCAAAAGGTTTACCTATGCAGCTAGTGAGAGCAATAGGATGGTAACTGGCAGGACGAGATGCTTCCTTTCCTGGTTTCAAGAGGAGGATTATGGTGGCAATTTTTCACGCAGACGGTAGTGTGCCTTGTACCCAAACATGGTTGAAAACCCGAGGTAAAAATGTCTTTGATATATCAGACAGGTTATCAAGCATGAAGTATATTACACGGTCTGGGCCTGGAGCAGTTGCTTTTGCTGACAATAAGAAGTGTGACAATTCTACCATGTTGAAAGGCTGATTATATGGAAAACAGTCTCCACCATTTGCTGGTAGTTTTTGTTTTCCGACCTTTGTTTAATTTTAAGGAATTCACTGCTATAATTGCAGGAACTTGAAATGCTTTGGAAGTGTTCCCCAAGTGCCTTAGCCTGTTCTTCTAGGCTTTCGCATGCCTGACCGTTAACTTCTGAGAGGGGACTGAATGACTGATATGCTCTCCTCTAATTTTGCGAAGTCTGTCCAATACGAATCTGAACGTGGTATTACAAGATAGAGAAGATACGAAGGTTCGCCAAGAGGATCGTTTAGCTTGTTTTCGTGTCCACCTGGCCTTCGCTCTTGCCTTTTTGAAGAGTAAAAGATTTTCTGATGTAAGGTATCTCCGAAATGTACCCCACGCACGATTTTGAAGTTTGCGAGTTTCCTCGCATTCATTATTCCATCAGGGTTTAGGTCGCTTTGAGAGGTGACCAGAAGTCTGGGGAATGGATTCTGTTGCTGCATCAAGTATGATGTTGCTGATAAGACAATTAGCTTCTTCTATCGTTACACTATCGATAGAAATTAAAGATAGGTCACTTTTTCTGAGAACTGCTTCCAGTCGGCTAGGCGAAGTTTCCATCTAGGAGGGCGTATCGTCAGAGTGTTCACTAGAGTAAGATATTTGAATACCACTGGGAAGTGGTCACTCCCAAGTGGGTTTTCTTCTACAGTCCATTCTATCTCTTGAAACAAAGATGGACTGCGAAAGGACAGGTCTAAGGCTGAGAGAGACTCACTTGAAGAATGTATGTATGTAGGTGCCCCTGTGTTTAAAAGACATTGGACATTGATAACAAAAGCTTCTGTAACATTTTCCCTCGAGTGTCAGTTCTTGTACTGCCCCAAAGTAGATTGTGAGCATTAAAGTCACCTAGAAGTATAGAAGGACTTGGAAGTTGGCTGCATAAATCTTCTAGTTCTTTTTGTGTAATAGTGTATGATGGTGGCAAATATACTGAGCAGATAGTGACAATTCTGTCAAGACACATCTACACAGCTACAGCTTCCAAGTCTGTAACAAGGTGAATTGCTTTGGTCGGGAGAGATCCTCGTGGGACGATCGCTACACCACCAGATGCTCGGGTGGCGTCAGTTCGATCTCTTTGAAAGGCATTGTGTCTACGCAGTGGATTTTGTGTTTGTGTGTTCAAATATGTTTCTTAAAAACAAAAACATGCTGCGTTATACTTCTCGAAAAGATCGTTGACGTCATCTAAATTAGAAAGTAACCCACAACAATTCCATTGGAGGATCGTGTGCGGCATAATGATTGCGGTACTAAGAAGATGAAGGACAAGTGTCAGAAACTTTTGCCGACTAGGAAGAGCTTCCATTAGCTATTTTTTGTTGGGGGTGTGACCTGCGGCCTTGTGGGTTTCTTTCGCGCAGCCGCAAGCATTGTCAGATATGTCGGGGAGTGACCCACTCCCCGACAGACCAGCTCTATTCTTTTGGGGGGCTTGGGAGCTCGTGCTCGCAAAGGAGGGCTCAGAGCTCGACTCGTCCTCGAAGTGGCGTAGCCACGGGGGGGGGGGGGGCTAGGGGGGGGGGCCTCGAGCCCCCCTACCAGCCGCGGACCGACCCACGGAAATCGTGCAAATCCGAGGAGAAAATAATATATGGGGGGGGTGACAGTGCCACGATCACGAAAGTTCTTACAGTTCATGGCGTCTAAGCAGCACTCTTGAATGGTTTTCAAAGTATGAGCTTATCAAAATCCTTCCAATCTAGTGACACCACCTCATTGGACATGACAGCCTATACATGTAATCATGTAATCATATTGTGCACGTCCAAATCAATTATTTTCGTTATGTTTTTTTAACCGCATTTTGCGGCGTGCACGAGAGGTATGTGTTGTCGCACCCAGGATCAGCGGGGGGGGGGCAAGTTTTCGTATTGAGCCTCCCCTACCTTGGAGGTCTGGCTACGCCACTGCGTCCTCGCAATCCATGCATATCACCTCCGTGGACTGTGAGGACAGAAGTGGCGTCGGTGTTGGTGGCGCCACAGGAATTTCGGGGGTTGGAGGTGGTTCTGCACCTTGGATTTCACTTGTGTTTGTCTGTGTGATTATTGATTGCTCGGTCTGCGTGTACTGTGTGACTAGTTTTGCTTTCTGTGTTACTGCTGTGGCAAAAGATTTTTCAATAAAGATGGGAGCTACTTTTTTCTTGGCTTCTGGGTAACTGATATTATGTGTAACCTTTACGTGCAGGACTTCTTTTTCATATTTCCCCTTTGCACAGGATTTCGAGTAGGACGGGTTGTTGGAAGAGCAGTTGACACAGCAGTCTGGCCCTTCGCATTCTTTAGTCTCGTGGTCAAACTTTCCACACCGTGCGCAACAGGCAGAGCCACGGCACCCGTCTGCAGCATGTCCAAACCTGTTGCACCGAAAACAGCGCAACGGGTTCGGTATGTAGGATCTGACACCTGCTGACAGGTAGCCTACTTTTAGTTTTGCTGGAAGTGTGGGCCTGTCAAAAGTCAGCACTATGTTTCGTGTAGGGATGTACTCCCCATTTTTACAGATTTTGATTTTGCGTACATCTATGACGTCCTGGTCCTTAAGCTCCATCAAGATTTCTTCAGACAAACAGTAAAAGCAGACAACGCGTCCACACAATGGCAGTTCATCGTTTCTCCGCAGCGCGCCGACTCTGTTCGATCTCGGAGCGAATAGCCTAATCTATCCTGGTTTACGTTCTACGTAAACACTCATGAGTAGCAGGTGTGTGTAATACGCATGATCTAGTGTAATCTAAACTCAGTCATGGATGCACGTTTTACATGGATGCACGTTCTTGGCTACTCAGTGCATATCGTCACCTTCCCAGCGTCGCGGTGACGGTGACGAACAGCGCTGACGGCTACGCTGCGATGACATGGCCAAGAACGCACCCTTAGTCTCGGGCGTGTGCAATACACATAACCAGGCCTAAACTAACCTCTGTTGTAGGTTCACGTTCTAGGTGCACTTAGTCGCGGGCATGTGCAATAACGTGGCCTAATCTAATCCCAGCCAGGCTCTTCCTGTCCTCTTTCCATCTGTCTACGTCTGCACGCCGCTCATAGCCACAGTTGCTTCGCGGCGCTAACACGGAATCAAAAATTAAAATAGACCGCATGTGGGTTACCAGGTGTGGGTGAGTGCATTTCAAACACTTTCAATTTTCTTTAGGTGTGGGGCCATCAGCTGGTGTTGTGTGCATTTGTATTGCAACTATGGGGTACCTCGAGCATCATGAAGGCAGCAGTACGTGACCTTGCACTCCAAAATCCAAAGAACCGAAGAAAAGTATGAGTATGCATGAAAAATAGCAGCGCAGGACATGTCAAAGCCTTGGGCTGGTACTACGAATGCAAAATGGGTACAGTACTTACGGAGTCGGTTTTCACTGTTTGCGTCTTTTACCATATATCACACAGCCGTTATGAGGAGCAGAGCGTCAGGTCTAAAGGGAAGAACGTCGTAAAAGTTGTTCCACTGATGCAGGCAGAAACAAGAGTTGATGACCTCAGCTGAAAAACGTTCCTGGTATACTATGACATAAAAGTCCGCCTTTTCCTGGGCACAACACCAGGTTCTTGCGTTCTAATAGAAAATATGTGTGTGTGCGTACGTGTGTGTGTCTCTGTATGTGCTTGTTCTTTGCCCGCAGTGTGCTAGGTATAACGGGGCGTCATTTTTGAGTGTGACACTAGCAGTTCAATACCTTCTCCGGGTATCCAAGTGTGAACATGTCTTCTATCGAGATGTTTCCCGAAGGCGACCGCTTCTTTACATTTGTAGCATTTGCCACTGGTTCGAATGGAATAGCTACGTGTGTGCACGACGCAAAAACTATGATCGTAGCTGAATTCTTCATAGGGGGTGTCTCTCCTCTCCCGACTCCGGAAATGCGCGTCTATTTCCGCCGCCCGCTCACGACGCCGCGTCGGGCGTCGCCAAGTGAGAACTGGCCCTAAGAAGCTGGTGATCCTGGTGATAACGAGATGGAACTAATCAGCGCCCCCTGTGTATCAGCGCGTCGATACCGACCTCAGTGCGTTTTACACCACTCTTCGGGCGGTATATCTCTGCGCGTCTCAGTCAAGTCGGAGGCACGGCGTTCATTGGACAGACAAATACGGTAAGGGTCGTTCCATTGGTTGCCTCAAATGATTTCCCACGATGATTGGGAGAGTTATCGCGAATTCGGGTGGTGATTTCGTGGCAACTTTTTTTGCCAGATCCCGCCTGTTCTCGCCAGTTTTGCCAGATTTCGCATGTTCACGTGGCGCCTTCCCAGCTCTAGGAATTTGCCAGCTAGCACTTTTTCCGCCCAGCCTCGGAGCGACCGCGCAGAGGATTGCCCTATTATATCCGGGGTTACATCCCATTTCGCGTAATCCGAATTATCGGATTAAAGAGGCGGGAGGGGTGACTGGTGTTAGGTGAAATGGGACTGTTGTGCAATCTCATTAGGCGAAACGGGACTGTCGACAAGTGGGCGTTGCTTACATGCCCCGCCCCGATAGAAGAACGAATGAAAGAAGAATAAATGAATGCGCTCGTCCGACGGCAACCTTACGTCGTCCGAAACAAGGACCCTTTACATTTGCAAACGAAGGTGTGTGCGATACCACTAATAATAAAATGAATAGATTATTATCGAGTAAAACGTTTTCGTTGATTCATGAATGAATGGATGGATCGATGAATGTTTGACGTAAAAAGGGGGTAAGTTTCCATACAGATTGGACACGGAAATGTCCTGCTACCACTTCACAAAATCACCAGCAGGGACACAGGTTTTTGGTGCGGCTCAGGGAATTGGACTTGGAATGAAAAAAAGAGGCAGATTTTTGGTAACGAGAGGATAGAGAGGTAGCAAGCGAGCTGGTGGTATAGATCCGTAACTTAAAAACCCGAGACTAGGGGACAAAAAAACGACAACACAGACAAGGTCTCAAAGCCTTGTCTGTGTTGTTTTTTTGTCCCCTAGTCTCGAGTTTTTAAGTTAGATTTTTGGATTTTTGCTCACTTCAAAAGAGAAATAAATAAAGGAAACCTCACTTGTGAAAAGAGCGGAGGGAACACGAAGCCATGGCGAAGGGCACGCTGTGACCAACCAGATGGTCGTGACGTGGTCCCTGTGCATGTGACCTGTGACAGACCTCATTGGTTTAGCACACAGATACGAAATATAACAGGTAAACCTGTAACCGGTAAAGTGATTTTTGGCAGCACACTTGAATAAAACTAGCAAAGGGATAAAGTTATGTGGAGATGCGTAATTAACTTTGACTTCCCGACAAAGAATAACAAAATTTTCGCATTTACTTTTCAGGAAGTACTAAAAATGTATTTAACGCAATGCTATGCTTGAATAAAACCAGTGAGGTTGTAAAGTTATGTGAAGATGCGAAAGTGACTTTTGGCAGCACGCCAGTGGACCACCTTCTTTCATCACGTGACACGGACCAGTAGGCGAAGTGGGACTGTCTGCAGCATACATTAGGCCAAATGGGACCCACTTGAGTTGGAAGCTGGTGAACCTCCTAAGGGATTGCGCGATAATCCGCTAAAAAGCATTAGGCGAAATGGGAATAGGCGAAGTGGGAAGACACGATATCCGGTGTCATCACATCCGCATCGAAGAAATCGGAGAAATTTTTGCACTTTGTCCTTAAATGTCATTTGTCTGTTCCTTTAATTTCGACGAAATAAAGATGTAGAAGGAAAGCAAAACGTCAGTCACACAGAGCCAGTAAGCGAGTATGAATAGCTTTTACTCATATACACAAAGCAACACCTTGGTAACACTCCGGTCGATATACAAGAACAATCATCACTTATCGAAGAGTTCCCCGCGTGTACACAAAGGAATGTCATACTTTGAGAGGGATGTGTAGGCATTGCTGGAGCACCCATCAGGCGAACTAGGTGAAAGACCCAACTCGAGAGGCTGCGAACTCCTCGGCTGCGTCACACTAACAACGGTTCTAAAAAAAAAAAAAAAAAAAAAAAGAAAACGAGGGAACGGCAGTTCGTAACGAGAGGATCGCCTCAACTGCTCTTCTCTAATCGTTGTTCGTTCATCTACCTTCATCAGACGGTTTTAGAAATTCAGGACAGCATCAGGAGGAACTGGTTCTGCAACAAAGTCATTTTGGCTAAGTGACTACAGTTCGATTGACATTTTGTCAAAGAGTTTGTGTTACGCCATGAGCGCCTCGCCCCAAGTGCGGAAGATGCCATCGATTCCTTGCAGCGGGATTTTTTTTTTTTTTTTTGTTGTTATTTACTTAGCTAACAAGCAACTATCTTTTACTCTCAATAGGTCTCGTCTACAATGGACAATTTTGCGGAGTTTGGACGGACGACATGATTGAAATATTTTTTCTTGGTGACGAATCGCTATGGAAGTATACTTGAGCAGCGCAAAATGTATCGTCGTGATTCGCGAAAGGCAAAAAAAATGTTCCGTTAACCCACTCAGTGAAACACTTTTGTGCCAATTCTATTGAATTGAATTACGCTGTTTCCTCTACCCGCTAAGAAAATTCCGGAGATCAGTAGTAGCCAATTAAACGTCCATCGATGTTTTGAGAGTCTCTTCATTTAGATATTTCACATAGAACTGCGTGGTGAATTTTAACAGTATTATAATATTCTCGGAAACTTTGCTGCAGCCATGCAGGACACGAAAAATATTGCGATCTCATTGTGTTGTCCGAATCGTGTGTCTAGATGTCATCAATCGAATCCAGATATAATGTTTAATATAGGAGCGTGACGAATACCTCCAACTGTCAACCGAAGAAATTGGAGATAAAGCTTACACAAACTCGATAAAATTTATTCCAGTTTTTCCACACAAGGTCTCAAAATATGATTCTTGGAACACATTTTCAAGTCAAGACGACGGCCTTGATGACTGAGAGTTTTAGCAAACCGTTGATCACGTGGCTTGCGTCGAACCGTATCAACCGGTACCAATCAGTGGATAAGATTCTGAGTCACATACGACTGCGATTGGCTCCGATATGCACGATAACCGTAGTAACGGTTTGCTAAAACTCGCTGATGTGTCGCTGAGGAGTTCGCTAGCATATATAGTTTTACTGTTGGGTCAGTGACATCAAAAGAATACATTGAAGCAACATAGATTTTTATCTATTCTACTCGTATAGTGTAGCTATATAGCGCGACGTGAACCTTATAACTGATGACATGCCGTAAATGCAGGCGAGCTGGTGGCTCCATCGTGATAAAAAGGGGAACACAAAGATAGCACAACCGAACGTTGTTGTCGATGGCTTTTACTAGCGCACACTTCCAAGAGTACAATCGGAACGATGGCACCACGAGATAGTGAAATATCGGTTTGAGTGCAAAAGACGAGAAACGGATATTGGTCATCCTGGAATAACGTTCATCCGCCTTGAGTACTAAAATTACACGCTACAATGTGACAGACGGTAGAAAGCCTTTATGGAAACGGTTTTTTTTTTTTTAAGTACATAATTTCAGTTTTGTGGCTTCTGGTAAATTGGCTTCTCTCGTTAGCTCCGAACTGAATACAGATATAGTTTTCAGACCGAAGGCATTCTGTGAAACAGACTGGCAACGGTAAGCCCTCTTTATGCTGTCCTCGTGTACTCGACTGCTGTAGCTTCACAATGTTCATCATCGAAGACACCTAATGGGCACATGTATTCGTTTTTTTGTGTGTGTGTTTATCGACTAGTCTAGGAAGCTACGGGATGTGCCATTTTATTTCCTGGTGACTTTTTCCGCGGGCGATGAAACGGCATGTCGCACACTAACGTGTGTCCCTTTGTCACATTTGTATGAGCATATTTTCTCGTGCATCCATAGCCAAAGGAACGACAATGCCCGTGGACGAGAGCTAGGAAACAAAGGATATTGCAGAAATATTCGTTAGAACAGTTAAGGGCTTGCTAACGGCACGTTAACGTCATGGGTGCAGCGACGGCGATGCGCCGTGTTACAAATTTCATGTGGACATCTCAGGGTCTACCACATTTCACAGTAAAGGCAGTGAGAGTATTTCCTTGGTAGCGACTGACAGTGCTGAATATGAAAATGCACCAATAATGGTATTACAAAATAAGTGCAAAATGAATATCTTCATCAATGGACGACGACAATAAACCTCACTTTGATCGTCAGGTGATCGAGTGGCGACTTCACCGGCCATTGCACTGACCAAATTAGCGCGTACATTCTCGCATCAGGGATTCAACACAGAGTTTCCTCGGCAAGTTTTGACTGTTCATTGATAAGCCCGCAATAGGCGTAGCTTATATCGCGGCATTTACCTCGATGTAAAATTAGGTTTTGCAACAGACAAGCCTAGGCGATGCGTCTCGGTCACGTAGCGTATTTATTTAGTTATTTATTTAGTGTACCGTCAGGGCTTAGGAGTTAGATGAGCATCTTCGGTTGTTTCTTAAGCGCATCACATTGTTACAGATAGGATGCTCGCTCCCGCGAGGAAGTTACGCACGCTGAAAATTCTTTCTCTTGTTTTGGCACAGAACTTTAAAATGCGGGAACGTACGAAGAAAATGCTTCACTATTTTATGGCATCTTCAACTGGCAGCCACCGATCACTCTATCTTCGACAGGTCACAACAGCTTCGCCAGTTGTTTCTTTCTTCCTCCAGCTCAGAGCGATCTGGCTTAGAGCATTGGTAGTACCGCCAGTCGAAGATACCATTAGGCAACCGCAACGCCATTCCAATATAACTAGAGTTTTAAATAAATAAATAAATAAATGAAAATAAATAAATAAAGACGTGCCTCTGGCTATCGTTTTCAACCGTGACCGTGTCAAGTTCGAAATGCAACTTTCCATTTTTGGCCACGGGACCACCAAGCAACCAATGAAAGGTGAGTATAAAAATAAGGGAGGCTGTGCCACCAGCACGTCGTCTGCTACGATGAAGAAAGCGCGTTACATTTATGGCCAAGGGGTGTCCATGCTCGTGCGCGTGAAGGAGAAAAAATAGCACCGGCTTTTCTTCGCTCCAAAGCTTTATGCCTTCTTAGGGTATCTCTTTCACGCAATTGCACCAGTCGTCATCATGACTGCGGCTGAAAACATCGATATTATCGTCGCAATCACGTGTTTGTATTGAGATAACACTCTTGGAAAAACAACGGTCAAAGAATATAGATGTCTTTTCGCTATGACGGGGGATCACAGAATGCGCGGCTTCTACTTAGCATAAAACAAGACAGCAACAGCGTAAGCAACAGAAACAAGCATAAGACTTCCGTAGGATGATGATTGTGTCTCGATAAGAAATGCAGGGAGTTTTCTTTATATCAGTTACAGAATCTCTATAAAAAGTTATGAGAGCAGCATACGTGTCGTTTTTGCAGTTGAGTTATGCGGCCAGGCGGACATCCTCTCGAAGAGGGTATGTACTACAAGATGACTAATTACCTAAAATTCATTAATGAACTCCTAACCTAGCCTAAATGAATTAGCCTAAATAGGAAATTCCGTGCTAAATGCGAAATAGCAGAATGGGAGACTCATTGACTCAATGGGACCTCATTGAAAGCCATTCTATCTTTTAAAAATCCTGAAATGAGCGCGTGCCGTGAAATATCCAGCGCTTAATTTTGCTATACAAAGCGGTTCATCTGGCCAGTGGATCAGCGCCTACTCCAATCATTTCTATCGCTCCAAAGCACGTGGCCCTCTGACGTGTAATGAGCGCTGTGGTCCCCTGGAATGACCCCTGCGCTCAAGGTCGCCATGGTTTCGGTTCATTTGCATACCAAAAGTTCTGCGACGAACATTTCAATGCACGTCCGTGTTTCAGGATTTTTTTTAAATGGAGTGGCTTCCAACGAGGATTGTCTCCCATTCTGCTATCTCGCTTTTGCCGAAATCCCATAATCACAGAGCTAAAGAAGTTTAGGTAATTAGTCATTCTATACTTACGTACTTTCTTCGACAGGATACTTCAAGATTTTTCTCCGGGACACTGGTCTCCTCTCTACCCTATGATCTGCCTGCGTACCTGTGTGCTGTGTGTGTATTTTTGTGTGCTGTGGTTTTGCCTACCGTTCTGATGTCATACTGACTCCACTGACTATCCCTATTTAGCATCGTTCATCACCTCATCATCAGGACACATCACATCCTGCCCCATTGTGCCTTGGGGTAGTGGACCGCACCTCAAGTGGCGAATTTCCCCATTCATTGTCATTAACTTATTTGTTGTTGTTGTTGTTCGACAGGATATCCGCCCTGCCGTATAGTTCAACTGCAAAAATGACATCTCGCATACTTTAGCTCTCGCATAGCTTTTTTATTTTAAAAAATCTGTGAAGGATAAAAAAAAGCGCCCTGCATAGCTTCAAGCAGAAGCAGTTGCCTCCTCAGTGCACACACTTGGCTTGGCTTATATTTCGAAATGTTATTAGGGCGGTGTCACGAAGACGTGTTACAGTCGTCTTTCTTTTATTCTTGCAATTTCCTCCATTACTTTAGTATTGCTTTATATGTTTACATGCCTTGGCGTTATAGAACGATTCTTTTCTAAAAAAGGAGGCAAAATACGTAGCATTCCTGTTTCTGTCCTCATATTCCGAGCTTGCTGTGGAAGACACAGCGACGTTGTATGATCCCCTTGGCCATAGCCGAACGTATTTTCTTCGACGTCACAAACGAACTGCGTACACATGTGTGGCGGGATTATCTCTTGGGCCCTGGAACGTATAGCACAGCCGGCGTGCTTCGCACAAAGAATTACGGTGAGGATGGTATATGTACAACTGTGAGTGAACGTGGACGACACGAGGAGGCTTTACAAAGATTGTGAAGAAAGGTTTCCTCTCGAGGCACTTGAGAAAGCATGCGGAAAAATGGTTTAGCAGCGTTGTTCTGCGTTCCAGCTATAGGAATACGCAGTAAAAGAAAGCGGAAGAATGTACGCTCACTGAAATTTGGTAACGAATTGGCACAGAACAGCGCTGCCGACAAGATGGGTCGAAAGGAACAGTCGAAAAACCACAGGGACTTTGAATCAGTGAGTGTGTGTATGCACGTGGCATCTGATTGACATCAAGCTGCTCTCTGAAATGGAGGCAGGAAAAGTCACCAATAGCGGTGTTTCTGCAATGTACAGTATAACATATATGAATGGGGTCTATCCACAGGCCGAGAAGGGACCAGAGTTGGAGTAAATTGCACTACGGTCGCTGTGATTTTTACTTTTTTGTTTCACACAGCAACACTCCACGTCGCCTTAATAGGGCCACAGTGACAGGAACATATTTTCTCATAGGACTCTCTAGGACAGGATAGGGCTTTCTCGTAATACGCCAGTTGATTGCGGTGGCTAGGCTAGGGTCGTTGGTATAAATGTTTTATACGGGAGTGCCTCTCCTTTTCTCTTTCCATCCACTCATCACCGTTAGCGTAACATGACTTACCTGAGAGCAGTCGTTAAAAACGAGAAACGTTGTCACTGGCTCGCTATTTCGCGCTTCTCTATATATCGTCTGTTTCAAATTTCTCATCATTTTGCGAGCTCACACTTTCATTGAAACGAGAACTAAAAGTGCTAAAAACGAGACGACGATAACACATGTCATGCAGAAGCGCCGGCTGTATAAGGTCAGAACAAAATCATTCTCTCTAATCGTAATTGAGGATGTGCTCCCTTTCCTATACGAAAAAGACTTCCCCAAATTTTTTCGAAACTTTACTCTAGTGTCATGGCCTTATCGTAAATTCGTTTGGACTGCGGCGAAACGGACCTGCACCAAGTTACTCTAAGGTATACTATCCAATGTGATATCCAACTCAAGTTATTAGAGAGTGCCGGAAAAACATGCGACGAAATTAATGATGCCTCGAATGTAACTGCCAGGAGTGATTAGAAACCACATATCTGGGAGGTTGAGAGCAATTTCAAGAAACATGTGTCTAGTTTCGTTCAATTTTACTTCAGTCCTTGCTGTAAAATATTCTGGGCATTCAGGAAAGGCGCTGGAAACGGGAATGACTGAATTAACTCGTTGGGAAAAGGAAGTGAATGATAGAAAGGGCATTTAAGGTCATTAACAGCACAGTCGGCGCTTACGTAAGACATGTGCTACCTTGGTACTTGGTCATGGTTGGCCACCTCAAGCCCTCTAAAAACTACACCAGCATGAACCGCACCTTGAAAATTCGTTACTAATTCGCGACTTACTATTCACATATTCTTATCGTTGAAAACACCTATATCAGTGTGTCGATCATTGCATTATTGATGACTAATTGCGAATATGAGTAGCGGTCAGTTTGCACGAAGCGCTAAAATTGGAAGCAAAGTACTTTCAGTAAGCGATAATAACGCTGTCAGACCTCGAATTTTTGTGCGAACTAATATTCTGATTCGACAGTTATTGAAATGAGCACTATGAAAATATTCTAGTTTACGGTTTTGGAGCTCAGGGAGCGAAGTGTGTGATATTCCTTCCGAAAATCACAACTCAAGCGTACCCGGGGAGGGGAGGGGGAGGATACACGAATAGAAAAATGTAACGTAGCTGAAGACCCACCACTCAGGAAATGTTCTTCAAAATGTCATCCTGGTCCGGCAGAACACGTTCCCAACGTTTATGCATGACGTTCACAACAGACTATGACTGGTGAGGATGACTCAGTTGTTGGCACATGTCCCTATAAGCGGACTTAGGAAAAGCGGATAATTGTGAGCCCTTCTTTGGAATTACATAATTTTACCCCATTCTCTTCTCATGTGGTCTTTGTAGTATCGTCAGTATACAGTTCAACGGGTGATACAAAGACAACCTCAGTGACGATATTCGGAAGCAAATCCTATGTAGTGATCTAACATGAAAAGCTTTCTACGTTGCCATTCCGACTGTTACGACACTACATTCTCCAACCGTGGAAACCCGTTCCTTGCTTTCGCATCCAACAAGCACCACAGCTATGCACAACCGGCAGGGGCAAATTTTTGGGAATGTCTCACGCTTTGCAATGAATACATTACCTCCATAAGAGAAGTATACCATTAACTTGTGTTGATGGAAAACGCTAGAAGTAATTGCGTTTGCACACGTGGGAAGTGCAGCAAGGGAAAGTGCAGTCTTAGATCAAATACAAACGGAGCGTTCGTTTATGGTCTCGTTTTCACGTGTATAATCGCACCACCGACGTCACCGTCTCCGTTCCGCCGAAGCATTTCGCCTGTCAAGGCCTGCACATCAGCGGTTTCCAAACCTCTCCAAGTCGCGCCCTTTTGGTGGCGCCCTGTCGCAGAAAGAAAGTCATTGTGAAAGACATTGCCCCTCTTACGATGCTTGTCTGTCGGCGTCTAGATAAGTTGGCCATGACATCGTTATAGGGGCACTAAAATGGAAAAATTTCTCCTCGCGGAATCAAAGGTGCCGTTACCTTCACAGCGATTCAAAAGGAACAGGATTCATCCGTTGCGTCCCGTGACTTATGCCCGAACAAGACCGCAATGTACGTTTTCCCTCTCCTTCACACGTAGCGGAGCGGGCTCTCATTGGGCTCCTCAAACGATTCATCGCTCGAGATCGATTGAAGAGACCAATGACAGGCCGCTCCGCATTGGCGCGCTTCTTGAGCAGGAGAGGAAGAGAGAGAGCATAAACCGAGAACGACGCAAAGGATGAATACCGTTCCTTTTGTATCGCTGTCATGGTAACGGTGTCGTAACGGTAACGGTTCCGCGAGGAGAAATGTTCTCACTTTAGTGGCCCCTTAGCAACCTTACGCTTACCAGTGGAAAATGGAAAATCCAGCGTTTCGGCGAAGGTAGACTGAAGCAAAAGCCTTCAAGTCGTGAGCTGCCGATATTGTCAATATATGCCCCGACTTGAGGCTTTTGCTTCATTTTACGCTTACCAGTGCTCTTTTCAACGTATGCACTGGAGTACGAGACAAGGTGCGGCGCTACAAAGTTTGGAAACGACTGTTGTACACGTTCGTGCTAACTGCGTGGCCTCACTGTGCCTAGCAATAGCAGCAATCTCTTCAGAATGAAATAACTCTGCGGAGAATAAAAATAAGAAGCGCCTTTCCCCGACAGCGAGATCTACAGTGGCATCTCACGTGATGCCTTACAGAGTCCCTTCCTCAGGCGGTTCATGCAACCTTACAGAGCTCGAGACATTGCCAGAAATGACAATGAGTTGCAGGTAGCCAAGACGGCGTCGTTGCTCTAGCTCGTCAGGCATACTCAGACTCGGAGAGGCTCTGGGCTTCCGACAGTCGTCGAACGTGGTTGGCGTAGTAGTCTTCGGGCAAGTCGTCAGAAGGCTGCCCTCGTGCGCTTGCGTAGGATATGGACTTCTGGTAGCTGAATACCTGTCGCTCCAAGTTGTAGTTCTCCGCTTGCAAAGCCGAGATTTCTCGCCTTGATGGGATGAATTATTGAAATTATTAAGCGACAAACATAAAATTTCTGTACCGGGATAGTAAAAAAGATAAAGTGAAGAACGTTTTCCACTAGAGAGCTGCATACTGAATAGATATTTGCAATGCATAATCAAATACCTCTTCGGAAGAACTCACACCCATTCGTATTTTTCTGAATCAATCCAACTAGAAACGCAAATAAAAACTAACGAGTGGGGCCGTTAATGCATAAATAAGGCAATTGTGTACGATGTTCTGCTATGTGTAGTACTTTCCCTATCAGTGAACCCTATGCTCGTCAAAAGGTCTTTCCTTTCATTTTCGTTCATCCTGCATACCGTTTTGGCAGTTTCCTTATCGTTAAAAGTATACATGGTTCATCTTTTATAAGTCAACCAAGTTTGTACAATCAAATTGGCAGCGCAGTGCCATCCTGGTACTAACTTCCCTACACACGTGACCACCTAAACAGTGTGAGTGTGTTGCCCAAAATATCGGTGTGAAGCAACATCCAAATAACATAGCATAAAAAGTGGAACCAAATAGACATTTTTGTGGGTTGAATACACTACAGAAGATTAATTTTTTCCTCCCAAAAGCTCCCGACACCGTAGAAACAAATTCCAGCGGAGTTGGAACGGTATGTCTAGGGACGACCGCTGACGAGGCCCGTGAGAAACGTCACCAAAAGAGACTCACTTCATCTGATGACACTGTAGCCGGGCGATGTCGTCATATTTGTGGTATGTAGCACCAAAGAGGAGCTGAGAGTCTAACCACTCCACGTGTACGGTAAGATGACCACTGCTGTCAAGGTACATGCTTGCGGACTCGCGGATCTGTAGAGAAACACAGTACGTTTTCAAGAGTCCGTTCGAATACGGGGTTTTTGACTCCTTGCTACGCTCTTAGCAGAAAGCCCTGTTGGTACCCTACACTGTAAACTTTTTCACACCTTTAAAGGTGTGCGCTATGAACATTCAACCTGGTTGCGTAACATTGCATCTCCAGGATGATATTTTACAAAATTTGGAAAGCATTACTAAAGATCAAGTGTTAGTGCAAATCTTGCTTTCATTATGTCTTGGATATCGTAGGTACGAGCTAATGCATATATGCATCGCTATCGATAATCGAGCACGCGCAAGTGTCTACAATACTGTTGAACAATGTTGATGTCGTAAGACTGAATTTTTCGAGGACAGACAACACTCGAGTAAAGAAAATTTGTGCGAAACCGTGCTCCATTATGATGTTACCAAAATTACACCTAAAAAGGCGTGCGCCATGCACGTTGTTACACCTTTAAAGGTGTGAAAAGATTTAGAGTGTAGTTAAAAAAGGTATTTCAGCGTAACTTGATTCTAATGGGGCATTGCAATGGCTTCTGCAAGCACTTGTGCAGCAAAAAATCAAATTTCACCCAGTTGACGTCACTAGGTTAATAACGCTAGGTTACTAGGTTAAACTAGGTTAGTAATGCATATAGGTAGGTCCTAACTGCTTACCTCTCTGACTGAAACGTCCGTGTCCATCACAACTCCCACATCCATTCCGTCTTGCACGTAATAGCAGGAGTGTGGAGCGTGCACAGCAAGCACGCTCTCTCGGGCTCCGGAGTCAGGGTCGCGCCTTATAAGGTAGGCGTTCCAGGCCACGTAACGCAGGTGTCCCCTGGGCACATGATGGAGGTCGGCGTAGAAAAGCTTGAGGCGCACCACGTCGCTATCTAGGTCTGCCTCCACACACCAGGCCTGCTTGTCGCGGTCATAACAGTTGGCAACGGCCGTTTCTGCAGGGTCTCTACCGGCTAAAGTCTGCTCGCGGTTCACTGCTGGCACCTGAATACCAACCAAGTTCATGAATCAGTTCAGCTAGTTGGGGTTAATACGCGCCACTTCCTCAAAGAGATGTAGAACGCGCATCGAACAATACTAACTGCTATGTATACATTTGGGTGGCAAAGATTACACGAATGCAAGTGAAACCTACGTTCACTGATGGTTGTTCGTCATAGTGGAAGAGGTAAAACAAAGTAAAACGAGACGGCCAATCCTATTATGCATCATTAATAATAAGGGTTTTATCAACCACGTCATCTAGGTCTTGCGTTTATTCGTTACTAACCTTGGCTTCGGAGATTGCATTGGCAGATATCATGTGTAGGTGGAGGCGTATGAGTCCTGCCCGGCGCACAAGGTCGGCAGCGGTGCCTCGGAGGGGATATCCTCGTATGCGCCCGGAGAGGTCCGAGATTTGGTCCAGTAGTCCAGACTCAGCCTTGCGATCACCTTCTCCCAGAACAACACGATACTGCACTCGGCATGGGTGGTCAAAACCTGGAACATGACCGACCATTCGCAACTGTAGTGGGACATAATTGCACAACGTCTGTTTTCACTTAGAGCGTCTTTACCATACCTTTGAGGACACTTCGTTGATTCGGTTTAGCTCGTTATTAACCTATAGGATCTCCATCTGTATATGCACTGTATGTATTTTGTTTGATTAACAATAAACTCATTTGATTGATTTGATTGATTAACCGTGCGTGAGAGGGCTTAACGTTCTTCGCGAACTATTTCTCTCATAAGATGCATAGGCACCTGGTAACCCGCTAAACTTGAATTGTCTCCGCAGATACCGATGGGATGATGTTGGTGCGAATCATGAATATTTCTTTCGGCGTTTCCGTTGTACATATGTACTGTACTATACATACGTGAAATGCGGTGTCATACGGCAGTGGAGTAAGCCCACGATAGTGAAGAATGCGGACTTGTTGTGTTACTAAAGTTGTCTGTACATTCTTCTTCAACGTAGTCTCTATCTGCAGCTCGTGGAGCTCGTTTAACAAGTCCGTCAGACTGTGTCATTACCGAAATCTATTCCGCAACTACACTGCTCCATTTATGCCGATGACATCTGCGTATGGGTTTCAAGCGAGCAACCTGGGCAGCTCAGCCAAGCCGTTCAAGATGGCATTACTGCGGTGGATCACTACGTCACTGCACGCGGGCTTAAGCTTTCCCCGGTCAAAACACGCTATATGCTCCTAGGGCGTGGAAAAAGGTGGCCTCCACTACCTCCTCCTTCTGTGCACGGTACATTCTTACCAAGAGTTAGGACCCACCAGTTCCTTGGCATTGTGATCGACAGCCGCTTATCGTGGAGGCCTTTCACAAAAGAAAAGAAATCTAGATGTCTGTCGACTCAGAACCTCGTCCGACGACTTAGATGCCCCGCATCTGGATGCCCTCCGCGCACAGTGGTGGCCATTCATAAGGCTACGGCCGCTGCCAAGATCCTATATGGCCTCACGTTCGCTCGCTCAAGTCCATCTGCACTTCAGAGCCTGGAACAGATCAATTGCAACGGCCTACGAAACGCCCTCGGCCTTCCTGGTTTTGCGCGTAACGAGGCCGTGTATGCGGAGGCACCAGCCCTACCTCTTCTTCTGCTCGTCACTCAGCAACTCCTCCAACAACTTACGCGCTTACACAGAACCACCGCTGGCAAGGCCCTCATCGGGAGACTGAAAAACCACACAAAATCTCGCTTCGCAGCCACCATCCGCACTTTCACCGAGGTAGTGCCCGCGCCACCTGGAATGCCACGTAAGAAGCCGCCTTGGACAATTTCCGAAATTCACAGCGAGCTATTAGCTGGACTTCGAAAGAAGAATTAGCTCTCTGACGCCGTTGTTCAGTACCTTGTGCGCCGAGTGTATTCACGACGTCTACGGCACTGCCACCCACATTTACAATGACGCCAGCGTTAACAACAGAATGGGCAAATGCGGCATAGCGTACTGCATACCATCATTGAAGCTAGAGTGGGCAGAAAGCTAGGAAGGAGAGCTAACATCTACCAACGCAGAACTGATGCCAATAACTGAAGCGCTTAGGGCTGCAGAGACCGCGAAGTTGTCAGACATCGTCGTAATCACGGATTCACGAGGCGCTATCTCACACATCGATCACCACTCTGAGACATGCTATTTCGCAGGAGAGGCAAGGCACCAGCTGACAAGACTTATATCCCGCGGTACTGCGGTATCGCTGCAGTGGATGCCCTCTCATAAAGGAATTTCAGGGAATGACCGAGCTGATGAGCTGGCCAAAGCAGCTACAAAAATCGAACTGAAAGGCCAGGCCCATTCAAATAGTTTCGCCTGCTCCAGAGCTATCAAAAGACATGTATGGAGGCTACATCCCGATACGCAAACGGGAGACGGGTCTGCACCCCCACTCTGTGGCAGTGAGTGGCCACTCCAAGGCTGCAGTTTGCCTCCTGCTTCGCATCCGATCTCGTAGTGCCTACACGTGCACTCACACTTTCAAACTCGGCCGCACTTCCAGTCCAAATTGTCGCCAATGCGGTGAGCCAGAAACGGAGGAACACATAATGGTGCATCCGGCTACATCCGACGCCAGACGGGAACTCCAAAAAGCAGTGCAGCGCACCCTGGAACATCAGAGCTACAGATTGAGGAGATCGTCCATCCGCGCGGCAACCTCCAGCGCCGCAAATCCGTACAGAAAGCCCTGCTGAACTTTCTGAAGGAAGTGGACCCTCATGGTCGGTTGTAGTGCAGGGAACTGTAGAACCAGACGTGTGAGCCTTCCTCTTCGCCTACCCCCTTCCCCTACCCCCTTTCTTCCTTTCCCCGAGCAACGTGCCGCCAATCTAGGCAGGCAGACCGCTCGAAATCCCCCCCCCCCCCCAGACTTTGGGTGCTAAAGAGCCGTACGGACAGCTTGAATGACTTTGCAAGGCATACCGGAACTATGAAACTTCACTGGAGAACTGCGGACCGTTGTCTGACACCAATATCCTCGGAAGGTCAAATCTGCATTACACGGTGCACAGCGCTTCAGCCAAGGTAAGCAGTCGTAGCCGTCTTCGTCACAATTACTTCGATCCATTTACTAAAAAACTCTCCTTGGTGGCGACCACACACCGATGCGTCTCATGCATGTGCGTTGTTAATCCAGGATTTCGGTACTTTTTCACATTGGACATGTAGCGTAAGATGCAACAAGCAGGAGCAGACAATCAAGCTGGTGTAGAGAACTTGTGGGTAGCATGACATTGAGCATGAGGCAGGCACAGACTGAGACATAAAACACACGGACACAAGACCCTTGTACTGTCAAGCTCTTGTATCGGTCCATTTTATGTTCCAGTCTGTGCATGCCTCAAGCTCAAGGCCACGTTAGACATACAACGTAAGATGCACCAGCTGCTTCGCCAAGAGTACCCTTTCGTAGAGACTGCTCATAGCCTCTCACCGTCACCATTATGGACGACAACTATATGACAGCAGTAGAAATACTCAAGACACGGACTGGGAAGAACGAGCTACTCGTCAATATTACGAAGTCAGTACTCAATCGCTATTCATCAGACAATAATTCGCGAGATACCTTCTGACCCTGAGCTCGAATATTACCCGGTGTTAAATGAGGGGAGTGACGCTTCAGCCGACAACTTGTACTCTCTTTTAGAGTTTCTCGAAAAGGAGATCGAATGCCGGGAACGGGTTCGCCGACCGACCATTGTGACCAAGAACGGTGACTACCAAATTAACCGCTGAACGGCATCCCTTGTTTCATCTGCTGCTTCTTTATAAATAGCGAACGTCTCGGACTTGGTATGTATACTGTGCAAATGAACGGCCATTCGTTGGAAGCTTGTACGTACATCACCCTTGAGCCCCGATGAGAAGAGAAGGGCGCTGTTTCTTGTGCGGCATACCTGTGTAAAAATTGCCGGGTGTGCTACAGGCTTCGATATCAGAAATGCAACAGGAGCAACATTACTTAGTTGTGTCCGGAAAGGCCTTCGCGTACACCTTCGCGTACCGTAGTGACGGCTGTCACAGAGGAAATAGGCACGCCAGTGTCTTATACCACAGCGACGGCTGTTACTGAGGGTCTAGGCTGCATCACTTGCCTTGGAAATACAAAGCGGTCTGGAAGTGTTTTTACAAACGGCGAAGGCATGGATCCAAGATGCAAATGGTCAGCGACATTTGGTTTGACTTTTACTCGACGGGGGTATTGTGCGCGCCGCTTTATTCGCAAGGATGGCTTGGCCAAGGTTAGATACAAACCGCTAAGGACTAAAACCTTGCGCATTCACACACTTGGAAACGTCGTTTTATGTAACACTACGTACCGCTGCGTACAGGTGTTGCTCTTGTAGGAGCGTGTTCTGTCGGCGGTATACCAGACAAAGCAATCGCGTGGTCAGGTGCACGGCAACTGAGCTAATCGCTCGTCCGCTCGGTTTTATTGACACGCCCGATGAGCATAGCGATGCGTCACGCCGTTACAGTGCCCCCCCCCCTCCCCTCGCCTGGGGACTGTCGGTAGCGGGGCGGACGACAGAGAAGCGGGTTGGCCCAAGAGAGGCGTTTTATGCAGGGCGGCTCGTCGACGACAGGAGCAGTAGGGTGGGGAAAGTGGAATGAAGGTGAGCGGAGCGTCGACGTTGAACAATTGAAATATGGCAGTCGTCGAAAAAATCAGACATCGGCGGGAATCGGACCCCGCACCTCTCGATTGCCGGTCGAGGACCTCCAAGAAAGCGGGCTTCACACCATCTAAGGAGACAACGTGCTTGCGACCGGCGACAACGATGGTGATCGTCTTTTCAGTGCGGGACAAAATTGCGTAGGGGCCAATGCAGTGCTGAGAGAGGAGGTTTCAGGTAGCACCCTGGCGCAGGAAGACGTGCGTGCAGGTGGGGAGCTCCTGGTGGACGAAGACGTTGCTGGAAGGCGGCCGGCGTAGCGAAGATGGGGTGATCTTATGGAGGAACAGGCGCAGGTCTTGAACATTGTTGGCGGGAGGAACAGTGGAAGTAGGCTCGGTGGGAGCCAGAAGGCGCAGCGTGGTGCCGAAAACCAGCTCGGCAGAGGAACAGGCTATGCCCTGCTTCAGGGTGGAGCGGATGCACAACCAGACCAGAGAAAGGTGGTCGGCCCAGTTGCTTCCAGCGTCGCGAGCGATGATGGCAGCCTTCAGCTGACGGTGATGGCGCTCAACGAGGCCATTGGAGGCTGTGTGGTAAGCTGACGTACGGATATATTGAACCCCAAGGAGATGCGTAAGGCGCCGGAAAAGGGCACTCTGAAACTGCCTGCCCTGGTCGGTGGTGAGTCGAGTCGTGCCGTGCACCCAAAGCATGTGATCCAGGTCGCCACAAGGGGGTGAGCAACGGTGTCTGCGGTTGCATAGGGCACTGGTACTGGCCTCCGAATATAGCGGTCGATAGCGGTGAGGAGGTATCGCTGGCCCCAGGAGGGAGGGAGCGGATCGACAAGGTCGACGTGCAGATGCTGGAAACGGGTATGAGGCAGCGGAAACTGGTGGACGGGGGCCTTCGTGTGGCGGCCTATCTTCGCCCTTTAGCAGGAGCAGCAGGTTGTGGTCCGGCGCCGCAAATCCGCGTTCATTCCCGACCAGACATAGCGGGACAAGAAAAGCCGTTGCATGGCCCGTATGCCAGGGTGGCTGATATTGTGCAGGGCTTGAAACGTCACGAATGCGGCAGGTACGGGCATGGGGACGGACCTGTGACGTTGTAGACGATAGCCACAGACGAAAACGGGAAAGGAATCTTGTGCAGGCGAAGAAGGTGCTTGAGCAGCTGGTCGGAAAGCAGCTGACGAAGCTCGTCGTCGTCGGCCTGCCTTTCGAGCGAGTGTCTCGAAAGTAAGGACGGCCGTGCAGGTAGCAGGCTCGATGCGTGACAGAGCATCGGCGTTGTCTTTGCCATGGATAAAGCGAATATCTGACGTGTACTCCGATGTAAAAAAGAGACGTCGAACATCTGTGGTGGAGTAGGTGCTTCGCTTGGAAAGAGAGGCGAAGGTCAAAGGTTAGTGGTCGGTGTGAACGTGGAATTGCTGGCCGTCAAGGTAAGGCTAGAAATGCTTGATGGCGGAGTAAATCCGGAATCCGGCCGTGACAGAGGGCGACGGTGGGTAGAGTATTCAATAATCCTGCCGGCCAACAGGGCAAGGCGCTCAAGGGATACGTAATCTGTGCCGGCCAAGACTAAACGAACTTGCTGAGGCAATCGTTGTATCACTATTAAAACAGAACTTCACTGCATAGCACACTCCTAGCTAACCGTCATCCCGACTGACATCGTTCTTTTCCCTGGTTTGTGGAAAACCAGGGACATACGCCTTTTTGTGACACTTATACAGAGACGATAATTTTCACAAAAAGGCGTCAGCCCCGTGCTTTTCAAAAATAGGGAGTGATAAAGATATCATTCTGTGCAATGGTTGGCCTTCAGTGTGCTATGTGGTGAAGTTCTGTTTTAACAGTAAGAAGAGTTCCGGCAAGGTTGAAGGCTGGCTGTCCGTAGAGTCACCAAAGAGCTGCCTTATGCGGTGGAACAATTGCGCAGACTGTCGGTCGCCCAGTTCTTCCTGTGAGAGGAGCTGGCGTACCCGCGACTGCACTTGGTGTGAGACAGGACGGCCTCTTTGAGTAGCTCGCATTGATTACCGAGCGGCGGGTATGCCAGGAGGTAGTCTATACCTGGTCGGCTACCTCCACTGGGATCGCGGAGCCGACGTTTAAGTAGGGTTAGGATCCGGGATATCCCGAATCCCGAAATCCCGGCTGTTTTTCTAAGTCCCGAAGCTTGGGGCTTGAGAAAAATACCGCGAATTCACACTTGGCGTATAGTTGCAACGCATAACTGCGAAATAACTCTGGGTTCTTTCATTTCTAGCATTGGCTTTCGATGATCTACAATTCTTTAACTGCATCTCGAGCTGCCCAAAAAGTGTAAGATAGTTGAGCAAAAGGACGCATTATTACGCTACTCCGCGCGAGAGATATGTAAACCGAAATCAGTTAATTACTCGAAAAAATCACCAAGTGTTGAAGCGGGTTTTTTTCCTGGAATATGTTTCGCTGAAGGTACGGATAAGTAAAATAGAGGTTCCGAAAGCGTCCAAAGTAAAATTTAAAAATTAGGGTATTTCTTTTATTAATGAGCATATGCTAATGAGCCGCTCACTGCTCAGCTCATGGACAATATCCCAAGGATCTGTACCAGAAAGAAAGTTCTTCGATGGTGCCACCTGTTCACGAATTATTCAGCTGGGTATTTATGTGGAACAGCCGGGATGTACAAAAATTGGTTCCCAGCTACGGGGCACGCTTGACGCGCTGTGCTTTCTCCGCTCCTATTTCACCTATACCATGAACACGCAAGCCAGGGATGACCGGGGGATGAACCGCGATAACGACATTCTCCTCCGAACTGTTCGATGACCACAAAGCTTTATCACATCTCTTGAACTTGTTTGGCAAATAAACCATCTCGTGTTTCGAATGCCTTCTCTTCATCATGGTACAGGCCGGCGAATTCACTACCAGGCGCTTCCTAAATTTCCCGTCTCTAGTGATTCAGTTTTGTCGTTCCAGTAATTGTAATTTATAATAGAGCTTGGGTTCGTCCTTGGCGGCAGTATGAAATGAATGGATGGGCGCTAGGTTTAACGACGACTGCCCTCATAAAGCTAAGCTTATTATCGGGCAGATGGCAGGAAGGCTGCATCTGTATTTTTGTTGTTGTTTTCGATAAAGAGCATATCAAAAACAAAGAAAATCACTCTTATGACGAATGTCCACGCATCGACAGAGCACCGAGGAGACACGCAACACGACTGAGGAACGGTTGGTCTTTGGAGGCTTTGTATGCGAGTTTTCTCGGTTTTAAATCAATCCCGAAGTCCCATCCCGGGATTTGTTGAAAAATCCCGAAATCTCGGGATTGAAAAAATGACCCAGGATTCCCAACGTCACCGGTGACGTAATCCGGCGAAGTGCCAGGCGTGCCTCGACCGGTAGAGAACCAGGCTTGAGGGTTCTTGAGCCAAAACGGAGGACCAGGTGAAAAAAACAAAGCGGAATCCCAAGTGGGATATAGTGGAACCACTTGAACAGCAAAGTGGGTCAAAGTGGAACCACTTGGTCAGCAAAGTGGTTTGAAATAGATCCATTTTCTTGTCAAAGTGTGTCCACTTCGAAGTTAGAGTGGGTTTGGTCAGAGCCGTTGTGGGGGGGGGGGGGGGGAATATATATTTATTGAAAGGAAAGGTCTGCCAGACCAAGGTCGGCATGCTATTCCATTAAAAAAAATAAAAATAAAACGAAGAATAAATAGAAAGGAAAGGACGAAGAGGAAGAGGTGAGTCTCCGTAAAAAGGAGGAAAAACAAAAACGAAAAGAAAGAAGGGAAGGGAAGGGAAGGGAAAGGGAAGGGAAGGGAAGGGAAGGGAGGGCCGTTGTGGGTTAAACTGGAACATGCCCAAGATTCGCGGACAAAAACTTAAAGCGTGCTTCGCCTGCATTGCACCCATAGACGCAATGCATAAGAAACGTATAATTTCATTTTGACGGAGAACGCCGACACTTTTCACTGGGTCGCCACTGGATCCTGTGAGATCTATATACAAGGAATTATGCCGAAAAGGAATTATCCGTATATCTGTAAAGGCTTTTGTTCCCCCGGCGTTTCAAATCTTACACATTGTACTCAATGGGACAGAAGTAGAATTCGCGCTCCATCGTGATTTCACAGTCTTATACATCAAAATATATCCGCTTTAGGTAATTTTCCACTGCAGTTTCACAATTAGGGGGACCATGTTCGGAACCTAAAGTGAATGTCTTGGTTTTGTAGCGAGCCAATTTTGTTCCCGAGGGCATCAAAGTGTGACTAAAATATGAGACATCACACTTAAAGAGAGCTTAGCCTGTCGACACTTCCGCATGTAGGAAAGCCGACTGTACGTTTGAGCACGTGTAATTGGGAGGAGGAATGAAACTCTAAAGGGGGGGGGGAATTATCAGAGCTCAGCGCCCATTCTCCTCTGATAACCAGCACCGCAAGACGGGTTTGATAAAAACATCTACAAAATAAAGGTGTGCTTTCACGGCCAAAGAGGCTGAAGAACATGACTTCTGCTTTAACAACAGAAAAGACAAGGCTGCAGATACTGCGTTCCCCTGAGGTTCACGTTTTGGGAAATTGAACGCTCTCTTCTTCCTAGTATCAGTTTCTTAAACTCTTTCTGACATTGTACTTATGGCGTTAAAAAGATGTACAAAAAAATATTATGGCTGTAGTGTACCGTTATTGCATTGTGATCTGCCCGCCGATGATTTCCTTTTGATCTTTACCTTATCTGTGACCGTCATGTTTTTTGTATGTATACAATGTATGCTTACTTTTATGTATCACACTCTTTCTTAATTTTTCCTCGCAGCACCACGGGGAAGCATGGTTGCCACCAGTATGAAATTTGATGGGTACATTAATAACTGTAAAATCGTATATTTTGTCTAACGACGTTATATACCTCTATTTAGGAGAAGCGAAGGCAAGGCAATTTTCATTTTCGTGCATACACTTCGTGCATACCTTCGTGCATACACTTGTCTCGGCGACAGCATGCTTAAACTGTGCATGGCCGAGCCGTTGCGCCTGCGCTGTGCGGGAGCGTCATTCACGAACAAAAATGTGTATGTAATCTAAGTAAGGCATATGCTCCTATGTTCAACCTCACTTAAATGCGTCGAATACAACTGGGACCTAGCGCATATAATCGTGTTGTGTCAATGTTTTCTTGACTTCAAGCCGATCATGGCGGCGTACCTGTGCAGAAACTTAACACATTGCCAGAAGCGCGCTTTTTGATCATTGCACATGCATCATTCTGTGCAGTTGTGAAAATACCTGTGAATATAGTTCACCTAGTTGTGAAAATACCTGTGTTTCACACCTGTGAAAATAAATAGATCCCCCCCCCCCTGCTTATTTCAGCGGCATGTTTTGCGCGTGGAATAGTGCACCCTGGGCGATTTTTGCAAACACTCGAGGTGACGTTGTGCTTCGCCTTCGACAAAGTACTGTCAATAGCCTACGATAACGTTACCCCAATATTCCCATCACCATGGCTATATCCGATCTCTCTCTCTCTCTCTCTCTCTCTCTTTTTTTTTTTTTTAGTGTACACCGGGGGTGCCGAACTCACTCGTGTCTGCGGGCCGCATTGAACCATGGAGCAACTACGCGGGCCGCATACGACTGCTTTGGGGTAGTACGTCTGCTTCTGGTATACAGGGTGTCACGGAAAACCCAGAAACGTGTCATTTAACGTGTAAAACAAACGTGTAAACGTGTAACGTGAATAAAAAAACTACGCCACCTAGAGTCAACGCATGTGTGCGGTCAAGTGTCAAGGTCAAGGGTCAAGGTCACAAGTGCGGTCAACGGCATTTCTTCTTGCTTGGTTTTTGCCACCTCCTCATGTGTATGTCATGTAACCTAAGTTTAATTATGTAAATGTTTGCGAACTGAACTCGGAAATCTGCCAAGTAAATGTCACTTTTTTACCTCACCAACATGAAGAGCGTGCCGAATTCTGCCATTTTTTGGGACACCCTGTATAGATGCTGGAATTCACTCGGGAGGTCACCAAGCCTACCGGTCCGTGTCTAGTAGCTTTGAAGGCACTAATATTACAAATCGGCCTTGCAGGTTTGCTCAGAAGCTTGGTAGGAGTGTACTAGTAATCGAGTAAAAATCTGACGATGAGACAGGTTTAGAGAGTCATTAGCCAAGACGTCGAAAGCAACACAGAGGCAGACAGGAAATATCTAACTTTCAACTTTTTATCATATGATTAGAGACTGAAATAACTTTTCATAAGTTTCTGCACAACGCAGAACGAAGAAATCGTTTGATTGGAGTCGTTTTGATCAGGTAAACGGAAAGATTCCCTGACATCGCATTTGTGAGATTCCTTCACGATACCTGTGTACAAAAAAAAAAAAAAAAAAAAACGACGCTAACATGAATCGGTGCACCATACGAAATCAGCGCTGTTTTCAGAAACGCCCCGATCAAACAGCCCGCTTAAGGTGAAGTAATTCCGTGCTTCCAGTGACTTGTATGCTTTCACAACATCAGCTATAAACCGGCTCGGCGAAAATATTAGACAAACTACAGTGATCGGCGGCATGTTTTGTGGCTGGGCTGTCCAGTTGTCGATGTGTAGCGCAAAGAAATCGTCACGTTGTATACCGCTCATAAACAACTTGGTCTTGTAGCGACACTTGTCTGATTCCTTCATAGCTCTAAATTATACTGGTATTGTGGAAGGAGACAGTCGAGAGCGCTGTAGCAGTGCAACACAGCCGATGTCGCACCTGCGGAAAGCATTCGGACGGCTGCCTTCATTTTATTTTTCCAACACCTCCTAGATAGCATCAGGCCTCCGCGCTTACGTCACCCCACGGAGGCCTGCCTGGCTTTGCGACCTGCGTCAAGTTTTCTTCTCGTTCGCTCTTTCATCGACATCATAGCAGCATCCGCAGCAGGCCTTCCTGTGTGACGCCGTGTCACCTGGGAGCAGGCCTGATGCTACTTAGGAGGTGTTGGTTTTTCCCACACCAACTCCGCGCATGCGCCGATGGCGCCTATAATTTGAACGAACAGATCACTTCTTTTCGTGTGCGTTTGCGCTGCTGTCGGGCGGTATTTCGAAATTTTATGGGCACTTTTTTGAAACCAGGAAAAAAAAAAAAGAAAAACAGAACTGAGAGGAGGTACATAATCACGGGTAAGAGAATCGAAGACCCCCTTACCCCTCTACAACTCCGCCATTGACAGTTTTGCTATAGTCCCTGCAGTTAAAAGCACCACCAAATAATTTAGTTAACGAATTATGTAATTTACGAGGAAACAAAAAATAGAGTATCTCTGCACCCTTTCTAACATTACGCACTAAGTCTCGTTCAAGTGCAATGCACCATTTTTATAAAAATGTTTGACTCATTTTAAATGAAACGCCCTTCAATAATAGTTAAAACAGAAAGTGTCGGAGGTATGATGGCATTGGGAATGCCATTTACCAGCGATACTCCTCTAAAAAGAAATCTGGCATTTGAAAGCGACGAAGCAGTTTGAAGAATCCTTATCAAGCTCGTCACACGGTGCCCGTTATCACCAATCAAAAGGAAGTGACCCGGCCGTGACAAGTGTTCGCTGTCTCATGACCTCCTCCTTCCTTTCGGGTTTCATGCCTCCTCTCACCTATACACGTGTACAAACGTAAAGTCGTCTTACTTACACAACACGTGCTATTAGGCTAAGCGCACTTTAGGGAGACGTGTCCGCGAATCTTGAGCATGCCCCTTTGAAAGACAGAGTGGGATAGACAGGGTCCATTTGGGGTGTGACATGAGGAACACTAAACAGGAAAAAGAAGGCAAGGCAATCCAATCAAATCCAATCCGTGCATTTGAATCATTTGAACGTTGCGTCGGTTGCGTGGTGTGGTCAGGAGTGCACTTACTGAAACGCAATGGAGCTATTGAACCTGACCACAAATAACTACAAGGTAAGGCGGCTACTTTCGTTGTGGTAACCAACATGCACTTTGTAAATCTGGAAGGGCCATTTGATTCGATGTGGTGGTCGACTAACATCTTTGCCAAGGTAAGTTTTTACTGTTCAATATTGCAGGTCTGCGCACACAAGTAGTCTACATTACTGGTCAATCCAATAAGAGCATGTCATAAGCAAAAGTGAGCACACAGCCCAGGTAATATGAGACAATCTAGGCCTATCAAACAGAGTGTTTGATGGAGATTTATTCCCAAAGGACAGAAGAGATCATGTTGAAATCAGCGGCACTCTTCTTTCGATAGAGAGAAGAGACATGGGCAAAGTTACGCAGAACGAGCTTCCCCCAGAAAAGGTCCAAGTCATTGCTGGTATGTAGTTGTTATTATCGTGTCTCTCTGCATTCTCCCTCAAGTAGAGTAACAGACATATTCTATTCATGCATGTGTGCTAATTTCATTACTGTTTTGATCGGAACCCTTTTAATATCTATTTCTGCATTTGTACTTCAATGCTGCCTTATGTTCCTTGCATTGCTGCAAAACTAGTTGCGAGTATAAAAATCTGAAATAAAAGTACTATGCTGTAAGATACATGACTATGACTGACTATAAACTGGCAACAGAAGTTGACTCACTTGCGAGTGGTTCCGCAGGTGGAACCACTTGCAAATGGTCCCAAAGTGGAACAGCATGCAAGTGGTTTCCAAAGTGGAACCACTTGCAAGTGGTTTTTAAAGTGCACAATTTCCAAGTGGTTTCCCAAAGGGGTATTTGTTTCATAAACAACTTGCAAGTGGTTCCACTTGCAGATATTTTTCACCTGGGTGAATCTCTGCCCCCACGGCGCCGGTGGTCTGGTTGTCTCCCGCGTCGTCGACTTGAGGAGAAGCTTGCGCTCCCGTAGCAGGAAGCGAAGGGACGTCCATTGGAACAGCGACTGGAACGTTCGGGTCACCAAGTGTGGGAGGGTGTCCTGCCGGCGGTACTACACAAAGTAATCGCGTGGTCAGGTGCACGGCAACTGAGCTAACCGCCCGTGCCGCTGGGTTTTTTGACACGTTCCATGAACATAGCGATGCGTCAGGCCGCTACACTGTATAGCCAGTTCTCTTCTCATAGTTTCATGATTGAGGCTATCGAATATGACCAGTTATGCTCGAACACCCTCCCATCGCTCAAAGCTGATATGTTAAGACACTTGAAGGAATTGAGCACCGACGTTGCTGACGAACCTTTGGAGTCCAACTGCGAGCTTTCGGTTCTCATTGAATTTGATGTTTACTGGGAAGTCGTGAGACCAGCAACGATTCACCTATCAGATCGGTTAGTAGCAGCTGAAACACAGTTTGGATGGGCGGTACAAGGCGCAGTTATGAGTATGTCCAACCACACAGGCGAAATCGGAGTTATACGAATTGGAGTAAAACCTGGATATTACCAACAGTCAGCAGCGCAACATAGATACTGAGACGGTGTTCCAGGAGTTTCGTTCTACAGCCAAACTGTAGGACAGGCGATATGTCGTACGTCTGCCGTGGGACTTCGAAAAACTGCAGCGTCAGGAGTCAACAAAGTGATAGCCGATCAGCGACTCCGAATTATCTTTCTTGGAAGTTGCTTTCTGATGAAGCTCTCACGAAGGAATATGACTCTACAATACGAGAGTACCTGAATAATGGTCACGCTGAACGCGTAACGAACCTGGGGCCAGTGTACTATATGCCTCATCATGCAGTAACACTCAGGGATCATGGGACCACGAAGGTACGAAATGTTTTTTAGTTGTTTTGTACGAAAGGTACAAAATGTTTTAGCTTCGTCAAAAGCCTCTGGACCTAACCTGAACCCAGACGAATTACTCTTACAGATCCGTATATACCAAGTTACGTTCATAGCAGACGTCGAGAAGGCATTTTTACAAATAGTACTGAACGAGTCTGACCGTGCGATTTTTTGGGTACACAACGATTCCTACGCCAAACAACCTTCACCTCCTGTTGAAACATGGCGAATGACACGTGTTCCTTTCGGAACCAGATCTAGCCCGTTTCTCCTGGCTGCAACCCTGCGGCATCATTTACAGTCTGTAGCAGCGTTTGATCCCCACACAGCTGCCTTGCTTTCAAGTCACTTCTACATTGACGATCCCGTTGTCAGGGCTGACACCGACAAGGACGCGGCAGCCCTTTATCGTCAAGCTAAGGATATTCTTCAGAAAGCTGGTTTGATGTTAGACAAGTGAATTAGTAGAGACTCTGATAGCGGATAATGTCTGAAGAGGAGGGTGCAGCAGCTGCGAAAACATCGTCCATAAGGTTCTGGGACTCTGTTGGGACCTAGATAACGACCAGGTTCAATATTCGATGAAGTTCTGCGGAAACGGTCTGATACCAAGCGCTACGTGCTTGAAGCCGTCTCGCGCGTGTACGACATGGTTACGTCAAACTTACGTAGTGACTGCGAAGATACTGTTTCAGTGCATATGGTTGGTGAGATTAGGGTAGCACGGGCACACTTTTCGAATGTTTGTTGAATGTGTGGCATACCTGGTGTGAACAATCACATAACCTTTCGCGTATCTCGATACTACACGGACTAACTCCAATGGCTTCTGTTACAGAAAGGGAAGGCGACAACTAAAAGGGCTTGGCCATCCATCTTTACTCGTCGGAGATCAGACTGAACGGGCAAGCTCGAATCCCGAGCCCATGTCCCCCTAAACGTCATTGTTTTCTAACATCCCCCCCCCGTCCCTGGGATGATGTTCCTCCAACAGGTAGAGCCGCTGTGCTGGACGCGTGATGAGACTTCGGTCTGGAAGCCTGAGGGTAAATGTCCTCGCAACGCAGTCTTTCCCAGGATGGCGGGCGACCACAACGGCCATCTTCCACGTGAGGGGAGGCAACCTTTCATCTTCGACGACGACTGTGTCCCCAACTTCCAACGGGGTTGATCGACCATCCAAACTTTGGTGAGCAGAACGGAGCTGTAGCAGGTATTCTAACTTTTAGCGGGACCAAAACCTTTGGAGATCGCGGCGTTGGAGTTGCAACTGCTGGGCAAGTCCGCGCGTCCCAGTTAGGCAGTCACCCTCATGTCGAGAAGGGGATCGCCGATAAGAAAATGTGACAGAGTCAGGGCCAACGGCTCATGAGGGTAAGCGCAATCAGCTGAGCGGTCTGCTGTTGACCGCTGCTTCGACCTCGTGTAGCACTGTGGTGAGCTCTCCAAAGGTGTGGCGGCTCTTACCGAGAGTGAGCTTGAGGGCGGACTTCACAGTGCGTACCACTCCCCCCCCCCCAGCGCCACGGTGAGTAGGGGGTGTTAAAACGCCATTGGATGCGGTGTTCGCTGAAGAAGACCTGATCTGCGTCGGACGAAGGAAGCGCGACAAGTCTTGCGCTTTGTTGGAATGTCCAGGCGTTGTCGGAGTATATGAGAGAGGGAGTTCTGCGCCGAGCGACGAAGTGGCGGAAGGCCAGGAGGAAGGTCGCGCTGATCACAAGCTCCAAATGCACCGCACGGGGGAAAAGTGAACAGCGTGATGTAGCTTTTTGAAGAGAGGATCCCATGGTGGATGACGTAGAGGGGACCGGCGAAATCTACTCCGACGACATCGAAGGCGACGGCTGGCGTTATGCGCTCCCGTGGGAGTGGTGCATGCGGAGGATTGCACGACTGAAGCTTGGAGCGACGACAGAGAGGCATTGAGCCATGATACGCTGAACAGCTTGGCGGCCTCTAATGAGCCAGAAGCGCTCGCGAAGGTGAAGGAGAGTGGTTTGCACGCAAGCGTGACACAGCCGGAGGTGAGCCCGTGCGACCAGGAGATCCGTCAATCGGTGATGACTAGGTACGATGATGGGATGCCGAACGTCATCTGCATCTTGAAGGGCGTCGAAACGACCTCCAACCCTTCAGAGGGAATCCGAATCAAGGAAGAGATTGAGTAGACGGTGACTGGAAGAGCGTGGGAGCGGTCGGTCATGATGGAGGGCGTGCAGTGCCTCAGGAAAAGCGTCTTGCTGAGCTTGCTTAATCCAATACCGTTCGCTCGAAACGAGCTCACTGGAAGTGAGCGGACCACTCAGCGTAGCGGAGGGTCGACGGGTGTTTGCCCAATCCCGGAGTAAAAACGTAGTGCCCAAGCGGTGATGCGCAATACCCGAGTGAGCGTTGAGTACCGTGCCAAGTCCACAATGGCGACAGGGTGCGGACTCGCCGCGAGTGTGGCGACCGGTTTAGAGTCCTGCAGATTCGCCTGTTCTGGCGGTTGAGGTGCGGCATCGTAGTGCCACGCGTCAGTCGACTGCTGTAAAGAGGGAAGCCCATGCCACCAGAGCGGGTGGTTAGTTGTACGGCTGGGACGCCGCGGGTTACGAGATCGGCTGGGTTGTCATCTCCCGGGCTATGGCGCAAGACGTTTCCGGCTGTAACTCGTCGGATTTCTTCCACCCGTTGCGCGACGAAGGTGGGACAGCGCGACGACGTGTGGGTTCCGGTAATCCAATGGGGGCTCTGGTGAAATCGGTCCAGTAGAAAACTGGTCAGTCGCGAAAAATCGGAAGCTTCTTGACGTGTGACAAGTCGTGCTGAAATAGGAACGCCAAGAGCTCGAGGCGCCGTAACGACACAGCCTTCAGGGAGGCGACCCGTCCCTTTGCAACAAGTAGGTTGGGCACGCATGCGCTGTTCGGTATGGAGGAGCGTACGTAGATGGTACAGCCGTATGCGCGTGGACTGGCGTCCGCCAAGGCGTGTTGCTGAGTGTCTGCCCCAAACGTGGTGGGCACGTAACGTGGAAGACGCACGTCGTTGAGCAGCGGGAGCTCGGTACACCATTTGATCCAATCCATCGCGTCTTGCTGCTGAAGTGGCTCGACCCACGATCGACCAGATGCCCAGAGTGATTCAAACAGCAGGCGTGCTCGAATCGTAAAGGGGACCAAATATCCAAGGGAGTCAATATACGAGAGTGTAGGATCGTGCGCTTTGTTGCAGCAGCACTGGAGAGATAGTTCGTCATGCTGCTTACATCGAATGTGACTTCGTCAGAAGGGCGGTGCCAACGCAATCCCAGAACTTTCACGGTAGCTGCGTCCGACACGCTTTCGTAGCCGGTGCCGTCCGCCATAAACTGCTGGGTGAGCACAGGAGAGTGGAGCACCATTTGCGGAGTTCCATGCCCGCCTCGGAGAGAATGGCTACGGCGTCCTGGTACGCTCTTGCAGCGTCGTTGTCAGACGTGGCACCCAGAATGAGGTCATCTACGTAAAAAGCATGGCGTAACCGACGAGCCGAATCCGTGTACTTGCTCGCAACCGCAGTGAAATGGTGCCGAAATGTGGCAACAAGTAAAAACGGACGAGGCTCCAAACGGTACTCTGGTCATGCGCCATTCTTGAAGCGGGGGATGGCGCGTTTCTGGAGAAGGCAGATGCTCTATCCAAAGAAATCGCAAGGCGTCACGATCTTCGGGACGAATAAGAACTTGCAGGTACGCCTTACGAATGTCAGCGGTGAGTACGATGGGGTAAGAGCGAAATGACACAAGTTGCAGAAGCAGGTCTACGTTCAAGTTAGGTCCGGTGTGGAGAACTTGGCTGAGGGAGAGCTGCCCATCGACGTGAGAAGACGCGTCAAAAACGACGCGCACCTTGGTTGTGACCGCTTCATGGCGTATTACGGCGTGGTGCGGCAGATAACAAATTACGTCCGGGCTGTGAGACGACGGAGGTACCCTTTCAGCGTGTCCCTCTTCGAAGTACTCTGAGATGGTGTCGTGGTATTGCTTGAAGAGGCCACCGTGATCGCGAAACCGCCGAAGCTAGACGAGCGGGCGTGCTTCCGCGATCCAACGATTGTCGGCTAATCCGCCGAGATGACTGTCCCTGATAAGGAGAGGCACTTGATAGCGACGGCCTACGTTCTCGATGAGATTTTCGAACAGCCCGAGGGCCGGGTGATTAGCAGCGTGGACGGACTGTTCGGGCGCGATACCAATGCCGTCTAGTCTCCACATTTCGGACGGGTCCCAGGTGTATTGTTCCGCAGGGGTGCAGGCAGCCGACAGGGTAGTGACGATGGATGCGCTTCCGGGTGCTACCAGGGGATGCGAACCGTGAAGAATCCATCTCAAGCTTGTGTCAACTGCGGCGAGGCCCGATCGCAAACGGCGGATATTGCCCGATATCAGAGACCAATAAACGTCATAGCCGATGAGCACAGAGATTTGGGCGTCACCGGTAACTCCCATAGGGAGAGCATCGGCGGGATCTAATCCAAGGGCACGAAGGTCGGCGATAACTGAAGCATATATGGAGGTGTCGGCGAGGGAGCATAGTTCCGGCACTTCGAGGGCTTCGATGGTAATTGTGTCGCCGCCATACTCGCTCGTGAGCTGTAAGGCCACGCGTTTGCAGTGGTAGCGCGATGGCGATCCCGTCTGACCGAAAATGAAGACCGTGATGGCTTCTGAGCCGAGCACTGGGCCCACAAGGGCGCGCGACGCGTCAGAACGGACGTAGGTTCGGTGACTGCCCGTGTCGAAGAGCACCCGGACGAGGACTTTAGGGGATGTTCCGTTGGCCCACAAGCGAGCCGTTTGCAAGAGGACCGGAGCTCCGGATCTGAGGCACGTGGCTGTTTTAATCGACGGGTTTGACGAGCTGCGACCTTGGCTGCTTGATGTCTCTTGAGGGTGTTCTTGTGCGGGAGCTTCAGAGCGTGGGCGCTGCATGTTGCAGAGGATGGAGAGGTGACGTCCCTCACAGTGCGTACAGGTGAGCGAACGGCCGGTTCGACAATCACGGGCATAGTGGTTGAATTTGCCGCATCTAAGGCGAGGCCTAACGCCTAACGCTTGCCTAACCTAACCCTTTGCCTTTGCCTAACGCTTTGCGAGTAGAAGCTTGCGTTTTTGCGCCGGAGGCATTCGGACACGACGTGAGATTGGCTTGCGCAAAGCGGACATCGGCGCGGCGTGTTGGAGGTCGATTTGGCGGCGAGCGACAAAGCTTCTGCCGGATTGTCCAGATGACCCACGCCGACGTTGGACCGGCGTGGTTCTGTCGTTCTGTGCAATGTCCGACGGTGAGTGAACTGGCAATCCTCTCGACTTTCGACTTTCAACTTGGCTTCGAAGGAATTGCAGGTAGTCTACCACGGCTTGTGTCCGCTCGTGGGCTGGCGCGTCGCCGGTGGCAGATGTCTGAGGCTGTACCGGCCGACCTCCAATGTTCCACTGGCGAAATTCAAGAGCTAGCTGTTCCGGGAGAGAGCGCAGGAGCACTCGGTATAGTACCACTGCGTAATCCGCCTGGGGAACACGTAGATTTTGCAGACGCGAGGTACGAAACTGGATGGTGTCATAAAGGAGGCGCAGCTTATCCAAGTCGTGAGCATTGGGTACCGATGCCAGATTCAAGAGCTATCAATATGCGCATCAATGAGAAGCTCTCAGCGACCGAATCGGCTTTTGCGAGTTGCGATGGAAATGTTGTAATTCCCTTAGGTGATGCCGATGCCTTCGATCGAGCGCTTCGCAGGGCCGGTTAGGTAACTGAGCAGATATTTGAAGTTGTCGACCTTTGGTAGGCTATCGCACTCGTGGATAGTAGTAGTACTACTACGTGCTGAAATGGTCCCAGAACCCTTGCCAATCTTCGATCTTCTCTGCGACTGTTGGCACGTGCAGCTTGGGTAGTGCCACGGTTCGGATAGATTGTGACACTGCGGGACGGGAACTATCCGGTGCATTTGGCGCGACGGGTGGCACGGGAGCAGGGACGGACCTGGACGGTGACTTCTGACAGTGACGCGCAGATTTCGTCGTCTGCTATTACGGCACGTTTCGACAAGTTCCTCGAAAACGACTTGGTTATTGCGAATGAAACTTTGACGATTGTATGTGTACAGTACTCATGAAGATAGTTTTGGCTAAGTTTCAGAATCGCCCCGGCTGTACGAGACCGTCCCTTTAAGTGCCCAGCCAATGACAGGCCCCAATGAGACAAGCGGCAGCTCGCGAAGGAACCGGTTTCGGAAGCATCTCGGTGACCTCGCGGAGCAATACAGCACTGAAAACATAGTGCGTATATGAAATGCAGCATTGCAGGCTTTTGGTACCGTTTGATCTGGCTACCTTGGAATTGACAAGTGGCAAGACGTTTAGAATTCACCTAACTTCCCGATATTACAACAAAATCAATGCATAAGGGTCCGGCATTCTGAATGGTTGATGGTACGCGACGCCAAAATGACGTGTGGCTATTGTCGCCTGGGCATCGCAAGACGGGGCATGAGCGCGAAAGAATGCAGTGCATATTCGGTCGGTTTGGAGCCATTATTTAGTTTTTTTGCGACAACAATTTTTGGAAAATGTTCACCATCAGCAACGTATCACAACACATGAAAAAAAAGTGCACCTTGTATACCTGTTTATTGCCCCTTTAACAACTGACAGGGGACGTCAGTTCAAGTCTGCCCTTTTTCGTCACATGTGCACTCTACTTGGTACCAGCACATTCGGACCTCCGCCTAGCAGCCAGCTGCTAACGGGACCGTAGAACGCCTGCATCGGCAGCTTAAAGTTGCTCTACGGGCGGCAGACGACACCACGTCTTGGATCGAGCGCCTTCCGCTCGTCCAGCTAGGCCTCCGTGCATGTATCAAGCACGACCTCTGCAGTGCTGCAGAACTCGTGTACGGCTGCTCACTTCGCGTCCCCTCCACTGCCTGGGCCATCTCCGTTTGATGTTTAACGACTTCAAGCCCACGCCGCCTTGCACAGCTTCCAAAACCGCAATCTTCATCAGGCAGACCTCCTCCAAGTCTCCCACATCTTCATCTGCCACGACGCCGTACGGTCGTTCTTACAACCACATTACGAGGGGGCCGTACAAAGTCCTTGACCGTGCGGATAAGTTCTTTCCGTTGGATCTTCCTTATGGGCCTGACACGGTGTCCATCGAGAGGCTTAAGCCAGCCTACTTCGACACCCCCTCCCCCCCCCACGGGACATCACGACCAAGCTATCCACAACCTCCCGGTCGCTGCCCAAGCCCTGGACCCTCCTGAGCCGGACGCACGCCGACGGCGCGTCCACTGGGCCCCGCCCACATCTACCTCATCATCCCTCTCGTCGGTTCGGCGAGGGGGGAGCCCTTGTAGCGACATACAGATGCCGGTTATCGTTAGCACGGCTAATCGCAGTTATCACGAGAGATCGGGTGGCGCACCATATGCAGTGGGTGTGTACTGAGTTGTAGTGGAACGCTGTAGTGGAAAGTTGTTGTCAGTAAACGTTCACGTCCCACACAAAGCTGTTTTCATGAGCCTCACTCCTACCTACAACAGTATTCTGTGCATGAACGGTCGAACGGTCGTTCACAGTATGGAAGATGCGCCATCGTCATGGCTGCGGATCACCCGTTCACCGTTCTTCCCGTCATACAGACGCATATAAGGCTACTGCATGCGGGTGTTCAAGAAACGTTGGCAGAACTTAGAGAAGAATACTGGCTCCTTAATATAGTAAAAAGAATTCTGCACCAGTGTCAGGTTTGTCGTCGGTGAACGACTCGCGCATGTACTGAGGCGATGGCTCCTTTACCACGTGATCGAGTATCACCCTCACCTCCGCTTGATATAACTGGCACCGACTACGTGGGACCGCTCTATTATTATCAAATAGAGCGTCAAAGAAGTGTTACATTCTTGACCTTTCATGTGTGGTGACAAGAGCCATCCACCTAATATTCACGAGATCCATGACAACCGCAGGTTTTATGAAAGCCTTAAGAGGTTCTTGGCGAGACAAGGTTCTTGGCGAGACAAGGTGTGCCACGAACGAACGATATATTCGCATTGTTTTCCCATCCCATCCATAGTTTCCCAAACATCTCATTGCTTTTTTGGGGGGAGTGTTGAGGAAGATGACATCAGCTGTTGCATCCCAGCAACCCTCGTGACCTCGTTTGAGCGAGCCTCGACTTCTCGTATTGTATACCTAGGCGTCATGCCTCCTTGGAGACAGGTATACTAGGCACACGACATAACGCGTCTGCTGGCTCATTGCTCTTTCTTGCTGTGGATTATATGGTGCACGAGCATGGATTCAGTGGCATCACCCAGAACTGTATGTGGGCTGCTGCAGTCACCAAGATAAAGATCCTTCCTAGGGAGTATTGACGAAATTTGGTTACGTTAAATGCCAAAGCCAAAACATCTAACTGCAGCTGCAAACAAGACGCCCCCCGAACAGCCGGCAAATCGGTGTGACAATATATCCGCTGTCTATGATGCATTGCACCTCAGACGGATTGGTAGTTGTGAATCGTAATGGATCAACAGCGCCGCGTTCTGAAGAGATAAACGCACACTTCCTTGCATCTGTCCAATTTGGAGAAAATTCTTTCCTCAACAGCTCATACAGTGGGGCAAATAATGTGGGCAATGCTCTCGTTGTCAATACATGGATTATAGCACAACAATCATGCACGCTTCTCTATCCCACAGGGAGCATTATCTTAGCCGTCTTTGATCCTCAGATGGGGTGATACTGGTGTGGTGCAGAAACAAGATGGCGCTCCTGCTCTCCCTTGGACCTCAGTGTCGATACTCTGAAGCGAAGCTTATTTAGTGACTCTAGGGAGGACAAGAGACCGGTTGAGTTAAAGGCCCTAAAAATGCAGTCCTGAAAGGTTGGTAGTGTGAGCAATGGAGAAAAATGTGTTCCAGGTCACCACAGTGACGGCAGCTTGGAGAGTCCACTTGTCGCAAGCGGCAACGCAACTGAGCAGTAAGAGCAACGTTGCGTGGAACGAATGTCAGTTGGCTTCTAGTGCGAGGCCACGGATTCCATTAAGCGAAGAATGAAACTACCAGTATCAGCCGCATTAGAAGTGGCACTCATCACGATTGGCAACAATTAGAACAAAACGTACCTTTTGGTGTACATCAGTGTATGTCTACGCATTTGGAGGGGAGTATAATGGCGCGCAGGTGGGTGGCTGCATGACGGCGCGGATAACCGGACGAAGTTTTTTTTTGTTGCTCATCCGGAACCCAGGGGCGGATCCAGACACTCAGTTTGGGGGGGGGCGGTTTCTTTCTCGAAGCGTGTAGTGGGGGAGGGGAGACAGGGAAATCCAATCTATAAACTATCGTTTTGGGGGGGAGGCCCAACCGTGTCAGGGCTGGTGTCTACTTTTTGGTCCTGGGGGCGGCACACTCCAAAATTTGCGCCCCCCCCCCTCGCCCGTATCACACAACTTCTTTGGCCGTGCGCTCTGTGGGTGATCCCTAAGCACATGACGCCCCGACGACGCCATGACGTGCTGCTCTCCAGTTGTGAATCACCTCAGGTCATAGTCACGATTTATTTGTTGTTGTTGTTGTCGCCCCGAAACGAAACACTGAACAACGGAATGAATGAAAAGCGTACCATATGGCATCCATGAAACCTTTGATATATTATATTCTATTGAAAGGATAGGCTTGTACACAATGCGTTAATACATGTCTTGCAAAGACCACACTTGTGACCCGCTAACAATGCAGCAGAGCTTTACAGACGACACAACGACGACGAGTGCTCTGGGCCCCTCATTGACACACGCCCCAGGTACCAAACATGAACAATATGGGTTAAAGGGCTGAACAAACAAATCGCTAAACAGGAACATAAATATAACAGGAAATATTAATGGAAATTACATCCCTGCGAACCTTCTCACTTGCAAATGTAGTGATGACCTCATCATAGTTTGGCTGAGACGCAGCTTCGCATTCAATGCTCAGTAAGGTCAGATCACTAAGGCAAAAACTACAAATTGTAGGCTGCCATGTGGATCGAGAACGAAAATTTTTACTTCATGTGCCACATACGCACGTTGGTCTAGAACAGCGTGCATTTTATGATCCACTGTCATCGGTTTGTGGGACGCCAAACATCGTGAACTCCCAGCCATCCGGCCGTCATTTTTGCGCCCCCTCGGCAAACATCTGGGGGGCAATTGCCCCTCTTGGCCCCCGTAGACGCTGACCCTGGAACCCCCCCCCCCCTCCCTCCCTGGATTCGCCACTGCCGGAACCTATCCTGTCCCTATACTACTTGTACTGCATCATACTTGGGGTGTATTGAACGCCCTCGTATAGGAGAATGCGTAAAAGCTGTTTACCTGTGAGCCTGTTCAGTAACACTCTAGGTCTTCCGTTGTCTCCGTCTTCTGGCGATCCATTTGGAAGAAGCGAAACGTTCCATTCGAAGCCTCCGAAGCAGAAGAAGGACGATTCCAATCTCGTCGCAGATGCGGCTCCCGCGCTATAGTCCTTGTGGTAATGGTGATGATGTCTATGGTGAGGGCCGTGGTGGTGATTTGAAACGTGAGCTGGCACACGAATGTCTGCTTCGAAAACCGTGCTAGCATTTGCTAGAGAGAGTTCAAGAAGGAATTCGCCGGTTTCATCCGAGAACCTTCTAGACTGCAAATCGGTCATCAAGATCCACTTAGCTGAGCCATGTGCAGCTTGTTCCGCTGTGAACCGAACCTGGAAGGTGTTATCATACGTTATACATTATCTTATGCGTAACGATTGTGACCTCGTACAGACCCATTTGCTAGCTCGTATGTGGTTGTTGCCAGCGTGATTTTAATTTATACGGCGGGCATCATTGACTTTAGTTCAGATGTTTTCGATGTCAGATTAAGACGTGGCGTTATTTTATTTCACCTTCTTTGCGCTTTCAGAATCTCTACTACCGCAAAGGGCAGACACTGCAGTGTTTTCTGGGGGTTCCACAGTTTTATTCCAATTTCAGATTCAAGTTGGAGGATGTGCAGAAGTGGGCGAGAAAGTTGCAAAATTTGTTGAAATAGCACCGCGAGACGGCAACTATATTCGTCTTCAGAAGAATTGAAGGATTTTGTAAAGGGAGAGAGGGGGTATGTATAATTTCGGGAGAGAGGGGGTATGTATAATTTCGTTAAAGTGGACGGTCGCATCAGGTCATTTTATTCCTCGTGGACCGCCGACGTCTGCGTCGAAAACCCCACGCCAAAGAGTGGCGTAGTTTGAGTTTGACTGTTATACTGGTTATACGACGGAATTCCCTGTCTGGAAAAACGAGAAAACGGAAAAAACGAGAAAACGGAAAAAAGGAGAAAACGGAAAAACGAGAAAACTCCCTAAGAACCAATGAAGGCGCGACCTTGAGAAAAGGAAGGCCGCAGCGGGCGCCTCACAGAGTCACGGGGAGTCTGGACGTCGCCTTAGCGCAGGCGTCTCACTCCTCCGCTTAGAGAGTGACGTCACGCCGTGGGAGCCTCTGCAGCTGCGGAAGCAGCTCTGATCTTTAAAAATCGTGTATGTAATATCTAAGTGTTTTTCGGACGAAAAAAATAGCCAAGTAGATTGTCGGCCGATGCCGGACATAGTGGTATCGGTTTCATAGATGGGTTCCCGGATGCGACTGTCCCTTTAAAGGGAGGATTACATGACCCCGAAGCTATGGACACGTATAAAAGCAAATATGTACTTGTACACGGTGCTTTCCATGGCCTTTTAACTCGTTTGTCAGTGGAATGAATTTTTAAAGGGACAGTCTCGTGTCCCTGCCCCTTTCATAAAGTGTACCATTCGATTGCCCGTTGTTGATAATGGAATACTGCAAATTTATCCGACAAAACACGCCACAGTTATTAAATAACCGAATTAAATTGATAAAGATTGCAGAGCTGCCGCGATCTGTGTTAGCAACAATAACAACGGCCACGTCGCCCTGCGGGTAAGTCCGTGATAGGATACAGAAATCGTCTGCTTTTGCGCGCGCTAGTGCATCGGCGTGAGCAGACGACTGACAGAAGATAGTGGGCACCGCGGCAACTCTCGTGCATTTTCTTTCAGTTCTCAGGTGAGAAACGCGCATTCTAAGTAGTGGCAAGCATGGTGGTTCAGAACAACTATGTTAATCCTCAGAGACAAGTTAAAAGTCGCAGAATAACCCCATCCACAATCACAAATCTGAAGTCGCTGGCCATCGGCGCGCGCGGTAGCATTACAGCTCCGACAAAAAATATATTACGCGCGCTTCCATTACACTCCCCGTTGTACACTGATCATGATTCGAAATGAAGTGTCACTGACGACGCACATGGAGAAGGAGTACGTGTTGATTTAAAAACCGCATTAAATACTCGCGGAAAGAAAACACGTGACTTAGCTTCCGCGTATCCGATTGTGCGCCACATTATGGGAGACCCCACAGTCAATGCTCGGACTCCATTCTCCGCTCGCGGAGGTATATGCCTGAGTGTCCCCATTTCGAGAGCAAAGGGGATTACTCAACCCAAGGTGTTTCTGCAAGTTACAATTACCATGACAACGACGGCGCTCCCGCAGGCCGACGTCATACGTGACGTATGCATGAGAGAAGCGCAGCCTTCGTCGTCTGCTCTTACGGCACGTTTCGACAAATTCCTCGAAAACGACTTGGTTATTCCGAATGAAACTTTGACGGTTGTATGTGTACAGTACTCGTGAAACTAGTTTTGGCTCTTTGACTCTTCAGGCCACTGAAGGCGTTCCTTGGGGGCCGCCACCTCAGCTGCGACGACGAGGTCAAGAATGCGGTCCGATCATGGCTGCTACGCGCCGGTAAGGATTTCTACGCCGCTGGCATCCAAGCCCTCGTGAAACGCTGGGACAAGTGCATAAGTGCAGCTGGAGATTACGTTGAAAAATAAAACTAATTTCTCGCCTGCAAGTTCATTTTACTTTTGCGAAAAATGAAAAGTCCCGGTTTGACTTGAACACCCCTCGTATTCTAGGAAACAGGAAAAATTGCTGGAAAGTTCTAGGCAATTTGCAAAAAATAAATCTCTTATCAGTTTCAAAATTACATTATATTTAAATTGCATTAAAATTTTAATTATATCAAATTGTCGCGTCTTACCCCGTGCATAGCATCGGATGAATTATTTTTTAAGTTGAACACCGGATAACCAGAGTGCCCATATTTTGCATATATCTAGATGAATGAATGAATAAATAAATAGGATGTGGACTTACATTGACAGAATAAGCCTGCGAAACGCTGCTGCACATATGACAAGAAAAAAGACTACAGAAAATCGCGCCTTTTTTGCTGGTCTTTATATTCCAGGCAGAAATAACAGATTTTTTTCTCTTCGACGCAAACACCAATATTCTCACGTGCAATAAAGCGGACATGCAGAGCCACCTGTGAGTAAAGTGTCAAGCGCATGGAGCAAAGCGTCTCTGAGACAGGCGGCGTCGAGCAAAAAATGTCGCGTCTGGCCCCGTGTCTCATCTTGCCCTACCTTACCCTACTCTTAAAACGGAGGGGAGGCGGTGATGTCGAGATAAGCTTGCCGTTGCTGGCCACACGCGAGTGGGCATCGTCACGACTATGACACACACACACACAAAAAAAAAGGAGAGAGAAAAGGATGAAGACCACAACAGACCGCATAACACGCTCCCAGCCAATCACCATTCCGAATGATATCGATCATTCTGTCTCTTGATTTCAACAAATCAGGAGACAGCATGATATCATTCGAAATGGTGGTTGACTAGCAGCATGTTATGTAGCGAAGTTCTGTTAAAGTCCTCTTCCCCGAAGGTTTTTATGCAGAACGACTTTCAAAAACTCGCGGCCTCGTGCTCTTTCTCCAAGAAACGGGCCTCGCGGCAAGACCACTCTAGCGCACCTCTCATCTACAGTGTGCCTCCGTCCCATCAGTATTGGTCATCCTGCCTATGCCTCACTTTGAAATCGTCAACTCCCATCTCCCCCCTTTTTTTTTTTTTTTTTGGCTATAGTCGTGACGACGCCCACTTCTGTGTGGCCAACAACGGCCAGCCGGTCCTGCCATTACCCCCCCCCCCCTCCCTCTGTTAAAGTTCTGTTTAACTCGTGTGTGGCCAACAACGGCAATCTACTTCGACCCCCCCCCCCCCCCCCCGCTCTGTTTTAACAGTGTTGCAGAAGGACGCACACACGCTGGTACATGATGAGACGGATACCTAACCCGAGACAAGGAAGAAAGATCATGTTTCTTCCGTGTCTCGGGTTATATATCTCTCTCATTACGCTACTTTGATGAGACCAGCTTGTCGTCGTTATGATATATTGCCTACCGTTACGAGCTGTCTACATTGAGGCCTATGTGCGTCAGGGGAACGGACGTGCAAGCTGCAATAACCACGGATGCTCCTCTTATGGAAACCGGCTGCCGGACATAATCTCCTGATGATGATGATGATGATTGAAAGAAAAAAAAAGGGATTGTAGCCATCATCACGAGGGCCGGCTACCCCCAGATCACCTAAGGAAAGGGAAGGAATGCCAGACACATCCACCCACACCCATTGGAGATGTCGCGTATATGATAACTATAATATGTTCGACGTCTTCGATAGAGTCATAGACTGGACAATTGGGAGGGTCCGCCTTCCCAAGCCTGTACAGGAGTCTTGCACTGTATGGCATATTGAGCCGGAGCCTGTGAAACAATGACGTAAGCTGCCGTGGCATGGATGTTGGGAGGACCAGGGCTAGTTCGGGGTCAACCTGGTGCAGAAGGGAAGATCCAGCCTCGCCACAAAACCATTGATCTTTTGACAGCTTATGGCTCAGAGACTTTAAGGCACTCTTGGCGTCCGCCTTCGTGAAGTAAACACTGCGCACTGTACTATTTCCATGTGCTTTCCCGGCGTTGTGATCGGCCGCATCATGTCCGGTGATCCCACAGTGGCCAGGTATCCACCGGAAAATTACATCATGGCCAGCGGTCACTGCTTTTTGGTGCGCTTCTAGTATGTCATTAAGTACAGGAGCTGAGAGGTGGTGTGTACCCGGTGTCATAAGGGTCCGTAAAGCGGCTTTAGAATCACAAAAAATAACCCATTTTCCCTGTCTCCAGAATCTTGATGACTTCTCTATACAAATTTGTGATGCCGAATTATCGTAAAAATAATCTCTAGGTTTGAGAAGTATGGCATCACAGGGTGCACAATCTGTACTGCGTCTGGCAACACTGCTCCTTGAAGGTCGATTGCCATCTTCCCACACCACAACTGCTAGCAGACTTCCAACGTTGGGCAAGGGGCGAAAAGGCTCGTGCTGTTGCTAGGAGAAAGACGCTACTACTCCCGATGACGTTATTTGCTCTTGGAGAATCCGAAACTATGGAGTTTTGATGTTTTTTTTTTTAATTCGTGGAAGTGCCTAATGTTCATTGACGGTATTTATATCTTGCGTACTGAGTCTTCGAAGAGTTTTGTCAGCTATTTTCTTGGGCTGGTGTCCAACTGCTGCAACATTCCATTTTATAATAAATGGAATATTGCAGCTACATTACAGCGGCAAGTTTCTATAGCTGCCACTCATGTGCAAATTTCAGTTCCTACCTCTTTGATAGAAGTCATCCGCGTCGTCTACGATAAGAAAAGCTCGTGTGAAATGAAAATGATTTCCATTCTGTTCACCCTCGAGCCGGAATCTCGCTGGTTATCTTGTCTGCTCTATCGTGGGAAATATGCAAAGCGCGATGAGGATGACAATGATTGATTCGCCCGCGAGGGAGAAAAGGAGACTATAATCCCGACACATTTGGGACGGGCTACCTGAGGAATTGTATTCGATGAGAGTAAGATTAAAGACGATATAACCACGAACAGCGAGTAGAGACAAGGAAAGACTAAAATGAGGGATTGACGTAGTGTAGAAGGTGAGTTTGTGCATGAGTTGGAAAGTAGTAATGTCCTTTAGGGGAACAGACTGCGTGTGATCGTTTGAATGACAGCGGAAAAAGGATTCCACTCTATGTCGATACGGTTGCTCGTCCTGGAGCATTCAGGAGCGCGTGCATTGCAAACACTTGGAGCTGCACACCCAGGAACCTTGCCTATTCTGAACGGCAAGCTGATATCGATTCCCAACGATTGTCGGTGTACTTAGGGAGCCCCAGAAAGATCTCTTCCGTATCCTCTATTAATGGAAACTCCCTGTTATTTGCATTCAACCCTGCTTGGCTACGCATGAACGATTGGCTCTTCCCCAGATGACAGCTTGCACTGGATCACAATGCGCTAATTAACGAAGTGCGTTGGCATCCTGCCGAAACGTAACAAAAACTATTGCACGGAGCAGGTATGCAACCGAGAGGAGCAGTGGTTTATCCTTACTCGCAAGCACGGGGGGGCGGTCCTTAATACAGTTACGTTGTATAACAACTTTATGTATCATTACCGACATGTGTCTAAAGCTGACATAACAAGGCCTACCTATACACTCTAAAAACAGAACTTCACCGCATAGCTCGCCATGTGCCAACCATTGCCACGAATGATAGGGTTATAGCTAAGGAGTGACTTTTTTCGGTTAAACCCGATTCCGCCCGGTTATTCCCCTCCGAACTGACCTCCGACCCATTCGGGTTAAACCCGAATTCTCAACGAATTCCAGTCACTATAAAATACTCAAGTGACGTTTCCACTGAAGACGGTCATTTACGTTCCCAGCAATACACCCATGTGTGTCAGCACTCTCTATGCCTTCGGGGATTAGCGCTGGTAGGTCACCCCCTCCCCCCCCAAAAAAAAACATTAAGAAACGACTTAATAGACAAGAGGAGAAACAAAAGCACCCGATAACACCCGAAGGCACAATTATCCCTCGGTTTCTTCCCGAATTACAAATTAAAAAATAGCGCCCGATTTTTACCTCCCGAATCCGAGAAAGGCATTTAACCCGAAAAAGTCACACCCTAGTTATACCTTCTGGTTCGGAGGGAGAGAGAGAGAGGGGGCATACGCCTTTTCGTGTCGATTTGAATATGATAATTGACACAAAAAGGCGTACGCCCCCCTCTCTCTTCGAATCAGAAGCTATAACCCTATTATTCGTGGCAGTGGTTGGTATACAGCGTGCTATGCGGTGAAGTTCTGTTCTTATTGTAGGATGTGCGCAGGCAAGAAAAGCAGGGGGGCCGCCAAAAATTTGGGAGGGGAGTAGGGGTTCTGGATAAATCAACGCAGAGAAGAAAGGTCCGAGCATGGAATAATCTTTGAGGAATGCACAGTTCGTTTTCTTCAACTCGAATTTTTAGTTCAAATACACGAATTCGTTCTTTTAATTGCCTTATAACAATGCATGCTTCACAGCCATTTGAGCTACCTGTTTCTCCGAGAGTACTTCGTTCTTGGAGAAATGCTCCCTGTTGAGAAGTGTAAAGGTGAAGTCAAGGTAGCAGCGAGATCCTGGTGCAGGATTCCTAATGACGAGGAATACTCCAAGGACTTTTTCGTTGCGTACGAAGCTGAGGGCCCAGCGATGATATCCGAAGGGAAAGTCCTTGGTCGTTGCGTCTCGGTGCAAGTCGCGCGTCACGGATCGCGTCACAATGAACGTGAAGACGCCCGTGTTGGATCGGTCGTTGAGGCGCGTGAACCGGTACAGCAGCGCCATCGACGCCCCTGCAAATGAATACAGCACGCTCGTGAAACCAGTTGTGACACACACGTTCAAACAAACACAACGAAGCAGAGAGATCGGAGTCCCAGCAAACCATTAATATCCCTCGGACATCTCTACAAGGTCGCGAAATGTCCTGATTATCTCGACATCCATAGGATATGTATGGGATGTTGCACAATTCCATTCCGTTTTGGGCTTACTCCAGTAAACAACAGATGTCCCTGGTATGTTGGAAGAATATCGCGCTCTGGATGTTTGAATGTCCCATGACAGGTAGCCTGCAGATCCTAGGGATGTCTATGGGAGATCCAGGAAAGATTTGTTTGTCCTTATAGAGAAGGTAACCTGAATTAAAAACACAGTAGTTGATAGGAAGGGATGTCAGAAATGTCGTTGGGTATACTGTGGGTTGACGCAGAAACACAGGAATTGCGAAGATACATCCTCGTCACCGTTACAAATGGTTTACGCCACGCTACCCCTAACGAACGTGTGTGTAACGATTTGTATTTCAGTATATGTTCCATCCAGCTCGCAAATAGAGGTTACTGCGGGTTTTCCCAAGTGGTCCAAGTGAGGCGGGCAGGGTTCGGCATTTATGCTGGCAGGTCCCACGGTGTTGCTCTACTGTGATGAATCCTGTTAGGCTAAGGTAATGTTTCTGTTCCCAAATGAGAACAATAGTATCAAATGGGTTAAAACACACAATAAATATTATTTGCTGGTACGCAGTGGTCTCTACGCACTCTACAAACACTAAATATCTGATGCACAAAATTTTTGAAAGCAAAATATGTACGATATTCGTAACCTCCCGTATATATCCAAATATCCGTGACAGACGTCGCAGGGACTTTCAGTGGATCTACAAACATGACAGAAATGCTAGTCCTGGGATATCGCATGGATGTAAAACGGATCTGTGGCAAACTCCAATGGATATCCAAACATCCCGGGTGAGATATCTTACGGACATTTGCTGGATGTATCTGGTTCGCTGGGGTTACGTTGCCCATCAACGTCAAGGCGAGAACCACCCATTTTGAGTGCAAACCCAAATTTTAAGACTCGAAAATAATGTGATAAGGAGGGCGAGGAGAGAGAGAGCTTGCTTCCTGCCGTCGCTACACTCGAAATTAACAGATGGTGGTGTTGGTGCTAATGAAAGAGCTCGCCAATGTCGGCCTCACAGAGGTGGACAACGTCACGAATAACGCTCTGAGGGAATGTGCGCACTGGGCCGACTTCTAGGGGAACTGTGCAAACATATGTCTGCTAGCGTCTGAGGAAAACCAAGGAAAAACCCCAGACAGCACAGTCGCCACCGGGATTCGAACCCGGGTACCTCCCAGTTTCGACGTGACATGGGTCAGCACGCTAAAACAGTGAAAGTTAAACCATAATGCCGAATGACATCGTTCTCTTCTTTGATTTGCTGCATTTTTCTGACACTTATGCAGTAATGTTAACTGTCACGAATCAGGAGTGATAAAGGTATCATTCTGCGGAATGGTTGGCCTTCATGCGGTGGAGTCCTGTTTATAAGGTGCATACATTATTAATTTGCAGTAGCTCATATCGCGACTCATCCCCTGAGTCGTGAATGAAATCGTTCCGATTAGGTGAGATATGTTGTGCCACATCAGCGGTGAGCTCGTGACCCCGAGCGTATATTATTTGGGAACACGCAATGTACGCGTAGACGGTTCCTGCCAGCGTATTACACCGAAGAAGCGGCGTGTATAATTACGGCATTTTCGCAGTGACATAGTTAAACTACCGCCAAAGTGCGCAGTGTCCCGCAGTCGAGTCAATAATTTGAGGGCCCGTCCACTACGCAGGCCGCAGTAAAACTGTCTTTACGAGCCATCCACTGGCTACTTGGATGTGCGCTTGCACTGAGCACGGATCATCCTGCAGGTTATACGACCCCGAAACGTCATTTCACATGGCAAAGATGGCTATTTATGGCCACTAAACGATATCTCGATTGCGCTAAGTAACGTCGGGGTCACTAGCCAATTACGGCTTTCAGGATACACTTCGTAATCGTTTTCAACTTCCAGTATTAGCACAGTATGTTGACAAATAGCTCATGTACAGAGCGCTTCCGCTGCATAACGTGGGAATTTCGTATCTCGTGAATTAGATTCACCCAGGTTTTTGCCACAGCGTGGATAGTTCGCGCGGTTTTAATTAAGGTAATTTTGCTAACTACTGGAGTACTGGATGGCCTGCAATAATAGGGAACTGTATTTCGACCTGTGATTGGCCAGATACCTCAAAAAGTGGGTGGAGCCTTAGGTATACGCAGGTCCCATTAATGGCCAGACTCCCTTTTAATATACGGCACTGGTCTTACCCATCCCAGACCGACCTTCGCGAGGAGAGTTGCATGGAGTTAACTCCCTCGTTACTTGTCATTGTTTTGGAACGTAGGTGCTGACGTCATCGAGTAACTCGACCCGGTTTTGGAACACCGCTTCGAGTAGAATGCTACTCCCGAGTTAACTCGAGTAGGTTTAGGAACGTACGAGTGTGTTGTGGTCACGTGCTTCCAAAACCTTGAAGGAGAAAAGGAACGTTCGCGTGGCACTCTTTTGAGTTGGGATGACGCCGACATAAATCATGTAAAAATAGAACGTTCAAAAATAAATCTCTTAAAGATCAAACTTTCAAAATAAACTCTTCAATATAAATCGTGAGAAAATCCACGCTGTCGAAATAAACTCCGAAAAATAAACTTTGAAGAATAAACGCTTCGAAATAAATCTTTTAAAATCCACCATCCCTGATTGGTGGACAACCGACGGCTCTACATCCGCCACGAAAAATAGTGCGCTCCTCGCGCTTGGTGCTAGTCAGGGCTAGAACTGTGAACGAGGATTTCGCTACACCGGGAGTAAGTTGTCTGTCTGTATCAAGGAGGATATATTTATACTGCAAGTATGTATATCCTCCTTGTTCTGTATGTGACCCGTGGCCAGTGTTGTCAACTTAGTGCGGGATGTTTTCAGATTTGGCGACTGACGAACTTTTTTGGTCGTGTATCCTGACCGGCTATTGTACTCACTCTCTCTGTTTAGTTGTCTTTTTTTTTTGTGTGTGTGTGCGCGGTTTCGCCACAAAACTAGTGATATAAAGGCGCTGAATCCTAATTACGCCCTCTACTTTTGTGTGAATAAACATATACCCCCCCCCCTACTTTCGCCCACCGTATCAAGCGAGCATGTGGGCAGCTGGGTCCCCTTTGCACTACAAAACTGCGAAGGCAGCCGTAAAGGTTCGGGCTCGAAGCGCTGTCTCCTAGCCTCAACTCACATTGCCGCCACTTTAAATTCGGCCACGTGTAACAGATAGCTTGCATAAACATCCAGTGCGAATGACCGTCGCCGCGCAATCCGTCCACAAAATCGCCATAGCCATCTTCGCCCCCACCGGAAGCCTGTTAGCCTCGTTCACCGCTCAGTTTGCTCAAGGGTCAAGTGTGCGTGTCCTGTATTCATACGCGCATCGTCCTCATCACTTTTAAACTGGATATTTCGAAATCCAAAGTTGTATTTGAAGAAGTGTAATTGATAACAGTACAAGCATGAGAAAGAAACATCATAATAGCATGTTCCGCCGAAAAAAACATCGTGTCGCCCATAAACTATCGTACGGAACATTACATTCCTAAGCCTAACCATGATTTATTTTAACAGCGTTTATTTTGAAGGCGTGTATTTTTAAGCGGTTTATTTCAAAAAGTGGATTTTGAAGGGTGGAATTTCAAGCGTGGATTTTTTAATGTTTTATTTTAAAATATTTATTTCGGCGTACAGCCAAGGTTTTGGAAGCACGTGACCACAACACACTCGTACGTTCCTAAACCTACTCGAGTTAACTCGGGAGTAGCATTCTACTCGAAGCGGTGTTCCAAAACCGGGTCGAGTTACTCGATGACGTCAGCACCTACGTTCCAAAACAATGACAAGTAACGAGAGAGTTAACTCCATGCAACTCTCCTCGCGAAGGTCGGTCTGGGATGGGTAAGACCAGTGCCGTATATTAAAAGGGAGTCTGGCCATTAATGGGACCTGCGTATACCTAAGGCTCCACCCACTTTTTGAGGTATCTGGCCAATCACAGGTCGAAATACAGTTCCCTATTATTGCAGGCCATCCAGTACTTATAGGTTGTGTTCGTTTATTGGACACGCGCAACTCGAGAGCCGAATGAGTCGACTCTTGCTGGGCGAAAATGCCCTGGTGAGGCTCTCGTGACGTCATCACCCTGGCAGAGACTTCCGTTCGAAAATTCGAGGAATCAACACTAGAGGTGCTCGAGAGCCGACTTCCAACGACTCTCATCTCGATGCGAGTCGCTGGAGTCGATGATGTACGATGACACTCATACGTCACGACTCCGACTCTCGGGTCGCGCGAGTTGAATAAACGAACACCACCATACTCACCCTTATTTACTGAGTGCCACCATTTTGGAGAAACTAGATTGATTTGGATTGAAACGGATATCACTGGTGACAGAACAAAACGACGGATTTTGCGCCCACTTTTATCAACGCCATCTGCATGGAGAGAGGCATGTTGGGAAGACTCAGAACTGCAGAAATGGTTGCTGGCAGAAGTGATTTTCCAGGAGAGCGGCTGAACCGCTTCTTATCGTAGCAGACGGCTGCCGGTATGAACTTTTAAATCACGTAACGTAAGTAGATTGAATCAAAAATGTGCAAAGATGTATGTATAAATAAAATTCAATGATATGATGCAAAATCTTACGCATCAGGGGCGTCTTTCTTGCTATTTTCTTGGGATAGCTGTCTTAACTAGGCCTAACGGTAGCGACGAAACATCTCATTTTCGCGTAAATAATGACGACGGAGCGAAAGTTGAAGCTGCTTTTGCAAATGCCTACAAGAGGATATATGCTCAATGCATGAAGCTAAAGTAGTCTGTGAAAAATGTTTCTCACGAAATCTCCGCTTCGCCGTTCCAAGCACCACCCTCCATCAATTGGAGAAATTTTGGTGTCATGGTGGCCCCCACAGAAAACGGCAACAAATGAAAGGCGCCCAAGCTTGATTGACAGGTCGAGCCTCTTTTTTAGGCCCCTCCTAATTGCCAGACTCCCTTTTAATACACGGCACTGGGTAAGACCGAGTAGTGACATCACTCCAGCCGCGTCTCCTCCTTTTCGGGAAACTTGGAAACGAAACTGGAAACATCATCACAATACTCCGTAGGTAGCGAATAAAGAGACTTGACAGCCAGTTAAACCTCCTCCAATGGTTAGAAAGAGAGAGGTAAAAAGCGATGCTTTATTATACGGACTGGGATTACATAAGATGTGCACAGGTTGAAAACCGAAAGCAAAGTGAGAGGGGAAGGCGAGAATAGTGAGAGTTCAGAGACCGAAAGCAAGTCTCCCCCGCAGGTTTCGTCTTTCAGGTCCCGTGTTTATAGGCAAAAGGTCGCTCACGTGTTGCACCCGAAGAGGCCCCGCGGAATCCAGACATCGGGCTATTGCGATGTCTCGTCTACGAGAATGAAATGGAAATCAGAAGAAAACACAGTCCAGAATGGGCAGAACAGGAATAGCTCTCCAATACCTAATCCCTTCACGACAGGACAGGAGAGGAGAGTATAGGATGGCCTAGGATGGTCCATCATAACACCATTCGAAAGCAAGCAAGCTGGTACAGTTGTTTCATTACGCGTTTTGTGATTTGGTTTTCGAAAGTGAAACAAAGCGACATTCACTTCCGCAATTCCCAAAGTTAAGTTTTACTCTTTTTTTTTTCTCCTGGCTCAAGCCGTGCATTTTGTGCTTTGCATATGTGTTTTATATTCCATGCGCATCAGTTATGCAGTCATCCAAGCAAAATTTGCGTCATATTGTATTATTCATTTCTTGGTTTCAGGCTTCCTGAACTGCTGGAAAAGAATCACGACTGCTTATTTTTCCTAAATCTTGCTAGAAATTTTAAAATTTGGATTGGATAGTTGTTGGCTTTATTGTGTTGTATTACTTTTAGAAACTATGTAGCCATCTCGTAGTAGGTCCATAACGTCTTCCCACCCATCATCACCGAAAAAAGCCGCTCGCCTCCATGCTTACTCGATGACAGCGTAACATGATTTCCCAAATCTACTCGATCGGTTAGCTACTCTAGAGTGACGTGGTACAACCCTGTCACGTGATGTACCCAACTCGGGAGTAGGTTTAGGAACGCACTCTCAAAATGGCTTTCGCAAAGATTCTCCCAGCCCAAAATGTGCCCATTGAATGGAGAGCGAAGTGCGTTTGTGGAAGTGCTGTCCTCATCTTACTCGAACAGAAGGGGAAAGAGTCCTCTGTCCTACCTACGCAGTGGATGTACCTCGAAATAAAGTGATCGAAATCCACTGTAAATAAAAAAAAACTGTAAATAACTGTTATCTGACTATAAAATGCGGGAGACTGCCAACGGCGAACTTAGACGAACCTGAAGCCTAAGTTCGTCCAGTGTATGAGACAACTTGATGCGTCGAGAAAAATAATCAGAACTCGTCTATAGGACAGCGGGCAGCACCGTGCGCAGCGCTGTTCAATAGGAGCGTTACGATTACTTATCTGTACGCATCAAGTTATCTCTACACTGAACCAACTTAGCCTCATTCATCCATAAACGAAATATAGTGATCGAAATCCCCGTTGCAAAATAAACTACTGTAAATAAATGTTACCTGACTATAAAATGCCCAGTCGCGCGCAGGAGACTGCCAACGGCGAACTTGGACTAACCTGGGAGACTAAGTTCGTTCAGTTAAGAGCATTCTCGTTGATTTTCCTTGTTTCGAGAACGTGAATTTCGAGATCGGGGATTTCACAACCGAGAAAGTGAAGGTTTGAATACAACTTATTTAATACATGAAGTCAGGATTAGACGAACATTATACACATAGCCGGCCGACCATCCATCTGCACGTCCACACCCGAAGTCCCCGTTGGCCGCGTCTCTTCTTTCCTCGGTTTCTGTCTCGCATTTCCCTTTCCACATTTACTAATTGCATGGGCATGCATCTTGCAGACACTTCCGACCCAAAGACGACATTGCCGGTGCCAGGTAGTCGCTGTCGGCGTAGCAGGGCAAAGGGGAAAAGTCCTTGGACGCGGTCTCAGGCGGCGTAGCCGAACAACAGGGAAGAGTCCTTGGACGCGACACCAGTCTCCAAGTAGTTTGTCGTCGTATTGTCCGTCCCACCTAGGGAAGTAATTGCACCCGCGCTTAGAGGAACCTCGCCTAAGGGCAAATGTTCGAGGGATATCCCGGAAGAAAGGGGCTCTCCGAGGGTCGGCTTGACAGGGAATATCTAGAGTCACTAAATAAGGAATATCGAGGTCCGCCCCCAGGGGTCACTAAACTAAACCTTATTTAGTGACTATTTGCTTACCTACACACAATTTTATTCCAGTCAACAGCCTTGTCGTCCTTTGCAAGATTTAGAATAGGGGACAAAAGCCTTTAGCTGCGGGTATAGTGTCGCCGCCCCTGCGCATGCATCGAACCCAAACCGCATTTAGGGTTTGGGCCCGCACGCTATTTTTTTTTTTTTTCAAAATAGACAGTAGGCAGTTCTAGAATAGGGCATCCAAGCGCTTTGGGTCTCACGGAAATAAGCAGTCGTCACCGATAATTGCGCAAAACATAGTTTGGGTTTGGGCATGTACAGTGACAACCCCTATCTCTTTGGGGCCCGAAAGCGCTTGGATACCCTCGTCTGGAACTACGAAAACAGAGTTTTAGTACAGAATACCCAACCACTTTGGGTTTGGGTTGGGTTGGGTGCACGCGAAAGTAGCGTGAGGCACTGGACCTCGCCCCAAAGTGAACTTGCGTCATCCTTGCGAGAAGCGAGACGTTGCAAGAAAGCTAGACCCACGAAAAAAGAAGAAAAAGAAGAAGAGTGAAACGAGCACATCGTTTAGTGTAACAAACTTAGCAACGATGTTTGGTACTAGAGCTCATATTTTTCAAACGAATTTCGAACACAAAAGGAATGCTGTGGCTATCGCATGATGGTGCCGCAAGCACCTTGCGTTTCTCTAAATCTCTCATGTTACCTTTGTTTGCATCCGCCGCAATTCCTCCCGTATTCTAAAACAGCCTCATTTTATCTGAACGTGTTTAGGCCTCGCTTCGCTAAGCGGGTGAGCCCTGAGGACAGGGCTTTCAGGGCGACGTACAGCCGTGCATAAAAACGGGAGTCTGGACATTAATGGGAGCTGACAATACGTAGAGCTCCATTCACTTTTTGGGGTGTCTGGCCAATCACCGGCCGAAACACAGTTCGGTATTATTACAGGCTATCCACAGTTATATCTCACCCTTATTTGGGCGCCACCATGTTGGGGAAACTGGATTGGTTTGAATTGAAACGGATATCTCTCCCTACATACCAAAACGATGGATTTTGCGGTCACTTTTATCAACGCCATCCGGATGGAGAGAGGCATGTCGGGAAGACGCACCCCGAACCATCACCCCGAATGACAACGTTTTCGCCCCTGATTTGTTGAAAACGGGAGGAGGATGCCTATTTTGCCCCATTATGCACGGCACAAAATAGGCTCCTCCTCCCGTTTTCAACAAATCAGGGGCGAGAACGTTGTCATTCGGGATGGTGGTTGGCTAGGAGCGTGCTATGTGGTGAAGTTCATTTTTAAGAGTACAGAACTGCAGAAATCGAGCAGAAATGGTTGCTGGCAGAACTGATTGGTCAGGAGAGCGGCAGAACCACTTCTTCGTACACAGGCGCCCACTTCTGTGTGGCCAACAACGGTGAGCCTATCCTGCCATTACCCCCCCCCCCCCTCCTCGTACACAGACGGCTGCTGCTATGAACTTTTATTCACGTACCATAAGCAGATGGAGTCAAAAATGGGCACAGATGTATGTAGAAATAACATTAGATATAATGCAAAATCTCAAGGCCCAGCCGTATGAGGCTTTTTCAAGCGCCAGAACGTCGAGCTTTTCTCTGCGGCAAGCGACTCTGTCGGAAAACGCCCAAAGCTAACCGCGTGCAACGTTTCTACTGTTGGGCAGCTACAGGTAGACGGTAGTGTTCAGTTCACTGACTGAGTGGCGAAGTAGAATGTGCTGTCGCGCGCCTCACCACAGTGAAAATGTTCTTGAAATGAAAATGTTCTTGAACGAACTTGGCCTACAAAAGTACTCCACAGGAGAAATGTTGATCCATTGCGACAACCAGTCCGCCATCAAACTGGTGAAGAACCCCGTGCACCATCAAAGGACAAAACATATCCACTTGAAATATTCCTTATCAAGGAACGAGATCGAGAATAAGGAATTTAAAGTCTCCTTCATACCGACAGAGCGCATGATCGCTGATACGAATCGCTAATACGAATAAACGGCTGGCTGTGGTGAGGCGCGCGACAGCACATTCTACTTCGCCACTCAGTCAGTGAACGGAACACTACCGTCTACCTGTAGCTGCTTAACATCTACAACGGCGGATGGACGGCGTCCCTGCGAACGTTTCCTTACTCTTTCAAGGAAAGAAACTCCACATAACTTGATAAACACTTTTATTACAAGTGACAAAGTCTCAAGCACAGGTGCTTTTGAGTGCTAACATATTATAACGTAAATATACTGCAGCAATGCGTACTCACGGAGCCATTCGTTGTGAATGCCGGTCCTGCTATTCACAAGACACCCAAATGCACGGAGCGAACGCTGCATTTCAGTTGACATCTTCATCAATCTGTTGCACACTTCCTTTGTGTTTTGCATGTTGGATGGTCACACAAAAACTGCGTTTTTAACATCCGCAACAGTCTTCTGCCGAACGCCACTCGAGCAGTCTGATCAATTCCTCGTGCCACCATGTCCCCGAAAACTGGCGTGAGCGGATTGACCTAACCCGAGGCTAATCCCTGACCACTAGCGCACGTAGCCCTCGCCTCTTCCGTCGCACACCACCAAATATCTACTCGGCTCGGACATCGGAGGCAGCGTCGCGTTTCTATTGTCGCCGCCGCTCCAGCTGCTCGCCAGACGCCGCTCGCCAAACGCCGCGTCAAGCCGCTGGAGAAACGTTTCATGCGGTTGGGCCTTTGCGCAACAGTGGTGTCTTTTCTGCTATTTTCTTGTGATTGCGGTATTCACTAGGCCTAACGTTAGCAACGAATTATGTCATTTTCGCGTAAATAATGGCGGCGGAGCAAAAGTTGAAGCTGATTGTGTAGCTTGTTACAAGACGATGCATACTCACAGAATGAAATAAAGTAGTTTCTGAATTTTTTTTGTCACGAAATCCTCGCTTCGCCGTTCCAGGCAACATCTTCATGATAAGGAAATTTTTGTGTCATGGCTACTCCTATAGAAAACATCAACCAATAAAAAGAGCCTAAGCTTGATTGACAGGTCGAGCCTCTTTTTTAGGCTTCTCTTAATGGCCAGATTCCCTGCCGACTGGAGGGTGTTTACTGCGTTTGCGAACTTGAGGAGTCAAGAGGTCTGCCGCCAGGGCAAAGAGTGCTCCGTGTACAACGAAGCGCATTATTTGAACCAAAAACGATTTCATAGGCTGTAGAATGCAATAAAACATTGCTTTTACTTGTTTTAGGAACAATACCAGATTGATTATCGTTTTTGTTCGTAGTTTCGGTTAACGATGTGGCGTCGCTGCGGAGTTCCGCTTGAGCGGCGGGGGGAGACGCTTCAGTAAAAGCTGTTTCCTGTGCTGCGAACCGCTCCTCTCGGACTCGGCACTCAAGTGTAAGCGGAGCGAAACGTAAACATGTTCCGCTAAAACTAAAAGCAATACTTTTCAAGCAAACAAACCCTCTCCCCTTCAATACCGTGAGCACCCAAACTTGCCCCAAAGTGAACCACTTCGTCCCACTCGCATCGCGCGAGAAGTTGCGAGAAAACTAAAAGTGAAGTCAGGTGAAAGCAGTAAAAGAAGCACGCGCCAAAAAGAATAGCGTGAATTCAATGATAATATTGAGGACAAAACTTGCATTTTTCGAGTTCAAGAATTTTGCACCCAAAACGAAACACTGAGGCTGCCGCTTGATGGCGCCGCAAGCGCAAGGTGCTCCCATTTTGGGCAGTGGCGGAGAAACCCTATTAGACGATTCCAGAAAATCCCAGTGCTCCTTGCGCTCGCGTTTCATCCTGGGAGATTACTGGAATGAACTGTCCTTCACGTTTTGTTTTTGCTCACCTTGACTCCTCGTGGACAATCGGCCGAGAGAGGAGGAACCGAAACGGTTTGGAGACCTTCTCCTCCTTTGTTACCAGCAAGTTCCCATAGTTCAAAGTGGCGCTAAGCTCTGTGGGATTTTTTGAAGTCGTCTATTGTCCGGCGCCGCCTTGCTTTGCATCCGCCCTGATGTATGCTAAAACGGGAATACCTTATGCTAAACCTCCCTATTATCAGTGTCTAGTCATGAGTGACTGCGGGTAGTAAGCTAAATATATCTTATGCACCTGCCTGAGGTGCTCTATCGGCTGCCGCCGTAGTGAAAAGTGATTATTCGCACACATTCAACCCTGCCCTCCCCTATACTCGGTGGCCGTCAGCATACTGGTACAAAAGATGCACACACCACAATCATTTTATGAAGAGATAGTACTCAGCGACACCGTTGCTTCAGTCTATACACGCTAATACTGTATAGATGTGTGAGCACACACACGAAGACAACCCGGCAATTTACACGTGCGACGCAGGAAAACCTGGACGGTCTCTGGATACTGCTCAACCTCCATAAAAGACCACAACGGCAGAAGAGCGCCGCATTGGATCCAGGAGTAAAGTGAGAAAGAGTGCGTTCTCAAAGAAGGATGACGTGCGTCGAATTTTTGCGCCTTAAAGTAAAGTAAAAAGAGAGCTCAGAAGAAATGAATAGGTCTTTTAAAAGCCTCAACTCTCGAAGGGGTATTTTCTGCTTTTCTCTAGAGGTACGTCTATATTCAGCCGCGTTTTCTTCGTCGATGAAGTAGTACAGCGAAAAAGGAATCGCCACATAAACGGAGGATAAAACAAACTCGTTGAGAGCAGAAGAAAATGCCCAACAGCAGCGAAAAGTTTCGACTACACATCCGCTCAACATAATAAGCGGGGCTCTTCATCTTCTGAAGGTGTGGACATACTCTCGGAATGCCATGTCTATATAGAAGAACCCACCAGAACAATGTTGTACCGCTTTGTGTTGCTCCCTCCTTTAATGTATAAATAAATACATAACCTATACTGTTCGTACGTGTGCGCAATAGGCGAGTGGCCAAGCCCGTGCCTCGAGTTAGCAAGCACCTCTGTGCCTAAGTACGTCTGCAAAATCTCGCATGCGATTTCGTTACCAGATGGGCAGCGGCGCTTCTTTCAAAACAGTGAACGAAACTGCAGTTCTTCTCTATTAAAATTTATAGGTTTGGGTCGAAAATGTCGACCATTCTGGAGCCTCCACGCTTGCAGCGTTCGGGAAAACGATTACTAATGGATGTGACAGCATCGAGTGTTGAAAGAACGAATTGACGTTGATGCGTTTTAGATATTTACTGATAGACAGCTCAGCGTAAGTACATTTACATTCACTTCGTGTCTTCTCAATCTGCCGAATCCCAACTTTCCGAATGCATTGAAGGCCGGGGAACATGCCTTAAAGGTGCTATGAACTCTACCAAGCTAGCCCGCCGACTGCGTCGGCTTCAAACGGCGATTTTAACTTGTTGGCTGTGACACCTTTTGTATAGATGAATCTGATAGGTCCGTATCTTCACTACATATAGCACGGTGCTACACTCTTAAAAATGAACTTCACCACATAGCACGGTCCTAGCCAACCGTCATCCCGAATGACAACGTTCTCGCCCTAGATTTGTTGAAAACGGGAGGCGGAGCCTATTTTGTGCTCATTATGCACGGCACAGAATAGGCTCCGCCTCCAGTTTTCAACAAATCAGGGGCGAGAACGTTGCCATTCGGGATGATGGTTGGCTAGGAGCGTGCTATGTGGTGAAGTTCATTTTTAAGAGTGTAGCCAACCATCATCCCCAATGACAATGTTCTCGCTCCTGATTTGTTGATAACGGGAGGCGGTACCTATTATGCGGAGTTATGGACTGCATTATGGCTACGAAATAGGCTCCGCCTCCCGTTTTGAACAAATCAGGGACCAGGACGTTGTCATTCGAGATTATGGTTGGCTAGGAGAGTGCCATGTAGTAAAGTTCATTTCTAAGAGTGTAAAGCAGAACGTTGTGTGTACCTCTGCGTTGGCGCCTGATTGGGTGCTACAATCCTTCAGATGACGTAACAATGGATAGAGGTATCTGGACGGCGGTGCGTCTACTCGGCCGTATCCGAAAAAAAGTGCGTTGTGTTAACGCTGCACACGTTATGAAGGAGAAGTATTGAACAATAAACTGTAAATAGAATTACGAAGCGTAGAAGAACAGTATTACACCTATTACACCCGTAACTAAATACATGCAGATAGGAGTTCTTACTTCCTTTAATCATTTGACCCCGAAACGAGCTGTACCAACTGGCCGAATGACCGGTATGTCCATTCCCAATTCGCCGAATACGTTGCTACCGTGGCTAGGATCATCGCCTTCCACATTGAAACTGGGAGGTGACCCGGCTGCATTGGGTGTTTTCCCTGGATTCTCCTCAGCTGTTGATAAGGTTCCCTACGAAGTTGGCCCAGGACGCACGGTCCACCCAGGGCCTTCCGCAGCACCGGCAGGCAAGTCACTCGGTAATAGCGCGCCACCAACCAAGCAATTCGCCTACTCGATTGTTCGTGGGACGTTGTATTCTTCCTACGATGATGGCATTTCACGCCGAGACAGGAAGGTGACCCGTGTTCGAGTCCGTGCGCCGGCTGTGCTGTCTGGGTGTTTTCCCTGGGTTTTTCTCGCACGCTTTAAGACAAATGTTGGCACAGTTTCCTGTGAAGTCGGGCCTGGACGCACAATCCGCCCTGCGATAGTCGTGACGTTGCCCGCCTTGGCCGACTACGGCAAGCAGTTCCGTCGCCACCCCCGCCTTCCCCCTCACAGATAATCCGCTTAACTGAATTCGGCGAATTGGGATTCGGCAGATTGGGACGTGACCCATTTACTTAGCCTTCAGCATCGATGACGACGGCCGATGTTGTGGTGCGACGCAATATTCATTGTACGTATACATTAAGGGACGTGCGAAACAAATCCCGAAAAAACGAAACATAGATAACGATGTTTTTTAACGAGAGTGAGACAGGCGCACGTTGGACTAGCAACAAGTTTAATGAGTTTAATGTGACGTTATCGAAAGAGTGCTCAGGCAATGCCACCTAGATAACAGAAGGCCTGCGCACCCTTTCGATAACGTCACGCACCTGGGCCGGCTGCCATACATTCCCAAGCAGCACAATGTACTGAATGTCGAGTGCAATAGGGGTGGACGGGTAGGTGGAAGGCCTTGAACAGACTCGTGAAACTAAAGAACATTGATAAGACACATACCGTCCACCCCTATGGGCCTGTAGCTCTCGGCCAGGCGGCATTGCGATCAACGGACGACAGCGCCGCATGTGGAAGCAAATCGAAACAATGGTCCGCAAGAGTGTTTCGGTTTCGCGGGTTTCGCTCTGGCGCAAGCAAGCAATGTATCGCATCCTGCGTGGGTTTGAAAAGCTGGAGGCCATTGACAATTTTTTCAGAGAATCACACCTTTCGAAGGGCCAGTTACTATAGTCAATGTTTTCGGCGTCGACGAAGCATCGGACGGTAACGAAATCGTCGTTAAAGCGAAGTGAATTTCGGAATAAGTGAAGGACAGCCTGGTTTATAACGTCCGGTTCGAGGTGAGTCGGCGTGATCGTACGTAATATTTTTTCACTGTACATCAAAATGATATACCTGATCAGAAAAACATGGAATGCACATTTTACCCTCACTGAAAGTTGATTTAACTCGATTTTGGTACCTCTCCATCACAGGTGTCCAAGTGCCCGTGAACAGTTTATGTTGCGTCGTGCATACCTGTAAAGCGGGAATTGCGGGAAAATGTAAGCACGCGGTAGCAGTGCGCTGCTACCTGAACAAGGAAGAAGACGCGACGGGACAACGTACGGGACAACCACAAAAGAGGGGCAAGCCAAGCTCAAAGCCGCAGGCGTGACATGACAAAGGGTATCGCCGACTTATTTCCGAGTACGTATATGTATAATGTTGACAGTGTGCTTTCCTTTAGACAGTAGCTTGGGTGCAGACCTTTCATATTGTATATTTTTAGAACTGATAAGGCTACAGTCATCTCTGCTGCATCGTTCATCATTTGCCAATGATCTTTCTCTACTGAATGCTGCTGCTGTACCCGGCTGCATCGTTGATCGTTGGCTATTCTGTTAATTCTTCACTCTTCAGCATTTTATATGTTTCATCAACCAGTATTGTATCGTGTACCTAGTACGGTGCCTCAAAACAATGCTTTATTTCTCTTGGTAATAAACAGCTTGCATCTGGATATATTTCTCCTTGTTTGTGTAGTGTTTACCTGAACAGGTATATCAACCAAATGTCTCCCCGCTGCAAAAAGAAAACCGCCTGGAGTCTGAACAGAGGAGGGCCTTACAGTGGGACTGTAAAGAGGTTCTGAACGGCATTTTCGACAATGTAGTAACGGGAGAGCAAACGGAGAATCTATTTGATCTCCTAAAGGCCATGAGAGGGACACGCACGGTCTTCCATTATAGCATTCCAACAAAAATACCAGGGGGTAGCTTCATAGCGGGTCTCTTGGATAACATAAGTAAGTAAGGTCATTGCTTTTTTTCCAAGTAAACATCACACTGCACGAAGACCCTCGAACATAGCCGTAAGAAGAACCGGCGCGAGTCGATGCCCACAGTAAGCCTTTCATATTTCCTCTAATCTGCATGCGGTATGTTAGAAAGTAATAACTGTTTGGCAGAATTTGTGACATATCCAAGTAAATAATGTCTACCGCAAGTTGTTTGGGTATAACCCTACATTATCTCCAGGTGGACTGCAGAGCGGAAACTTCGCGGCGTTTTTACGGTGTACAAACGCAGTTAACGCTTTCCACCTTTCTGTCTCCCAAGGTTTTCCGAGGAAGCGATAAAACCTTATTTTTTGACGTTTTGGAATCTGTTATGGTAGCCAACGACGCAACAGTACTGTGTTCCCGATTTGTGTTGTAGTTTGCCGTGCGTTGGCAATCGGAAAGGCGGCATATTTAACCACGATACATGCTTGGCCGCCTGGCTGTGCGGACCAGTCACTGCTCCCGCTTGGGTCCCGATTGGCGCTCGCGTCGCCTGGCAAACTTGAGCGCATCAGGCCTATTGCACTCGACTTTCAGTACATTGAGCTGCTTGGGTTTTAAACGAGGGAGCTTTAATCTTCTTCGCTCTTTCGGTGACGTCACATCTATCTATCGCCAACAGCTACAGTGGGGCCAGGTGCGTGATGTCAAGTGGAAGAGTGCTCATGCCTTCTGTCATCTAGGTGGCACTGGCTCAGGCCTTGTTATCTATCATTGACGTGGTGCCCGCACGCGCGCAATACCGCGAACTGTTGCGCATGGACGATACACCTATCGGTGTCACTTCTTCGCACCGGGTGCCAAAAGGCGTGAATTTTTTTCCTTGCAATTTACAAGTTGGGAGGTGTGTAACGTCATGTCATACCAAGTCTGGTCAAAGTGGAATTATATGAAATACTAGGATGAACAAAGTAGCAACTGGCAAGCGAGCTCAGCTCAACTCAGAACATCATGTGCAGTAGAAACATGTAGTATCCCATGATTCCGAGGTGCCCTGCAGGTGGCGCTCCACGTTTTTGTTTTTTCCTGAGCAGTAATGTAGCCAGAAAAAATATTTTTGAAGGGATTCTGTGGGAACTTTACATAAGGAGGAGGATCTCACCCCCTTTATCCTTTCCCGAATGCACTACAAAAGGTGTGCGTTCAGGATGGCTCTGTACAGTATAGGCCTCTGTGTGTCCTCAAAATATTTGGTTCGTGAACTCTACAGTCACTACATGAGCTTCGCTTACAGTATCAACACGCCTTTTCCCGCATTCAGCTCGCCGTCCAGTGGCGCTGATTCGCCATGAGGAGTCACGTTGCCTGCAGCCGGACGTGCACGGGATAGTGGACTTTTCCATGTTGAGGCTGACAGCTTGCAGCTGATATTTCCGGCGAACGTGATTACAGCTTTCGATAAGTGTGTTGCGCTTTGCAAGCTGGGAAATGCTGTGATGCGTGGCACTGTACTGCAAAAGCAGCACGATCTCACTATACACACTCTTAAAAATGAACTTCACCGCATAGCACGCTCCTAGCCAACCATCTACTCGAATGATATCGCTATGTGCCCTGATTTGTTCAAAACTGTAGGTGTACGCCTTTTTTGTGACACTTATGCTGTTCATAATTGTCACAAAAATGACGTACGCCTCTCGTTTTCAGCAAACCAGGGCAGATAACGATATCATTCGAGATGATGGTTGGCTAGGAGCGTGTTGTGCGGTCAAGTTCATTTCTAAGAGTGCACTCTACCACCTAAAGAAACTTCAAATAAATTTACTCCTTTCAAAAAGGGTGTCTGAGCAGTAAGGCAGCAATGATTTTTTTTTATTCCGGGTTAGCGCCGCGAAGCAACTGTGGCTATGAGCGGTGTACAGATGTGGACAGATGGAGAGAGGACAGCAGAAAGCAGTGGGGGACAAGGGGTTAGTAGGCGTCCAGGGCTGACTTCAGAGGAAACTGTGCCGAGTTTCGTCTGGAAAGTCTTCGGAAAATCCAGGGAAAAGCTCAGACAGCACAGCCGGTGGTAGGATTCGAACCCACCACTTCTCAGTCTTCAGCACGACCTTGGCTAGGCAGCAATGAAAAGCACAAATAAATGTGTGAATGAATATGTTCTACTGCAAGCTGCAGTTAATTTCTGTTAAATAGGAAGTTTTTGCTACTCAATGTTAAAGCCTCATGTGATGCTTCGTATGTGAAGCCCATGTACATATTTATTAGTTATTAACGAATAAAGGTACCATGAAAGGATATTTGCCAAGCCTACGCTCATTTTCAATTTGTTCCTCTGTACTAAAGCATTCGTGGTGAAAGCATTCGTTCGGAGGTGAAAATCGTTCAAATAGCGAAAATATTCGATACTAACCACGGCCGTGAACGGCGGCTGCTACGACCCGTCTTCGAGGCGAACTGGCCGTAACATCATATACACAGAGGATGTTGCCGATTTGCGGACGGTCTCTTGCGAGCAAATTGCAAACTTCGCCATGAAATGTGTTTTAATTTGACCTGGAGCTAAGATGGTATCTAACAGTTGACACAGAATCCTACTAGAAGTGTAATGTAGCCGTTGATTGTCAGCATGGTTACCGGAGCACGTTTTCCTCTCTGAGCTGCTTCTTCGTCAGAAAATGTCTCTGTCGGTGGCCTTTTGGGAGATGCTGCGTACGGAACGACACCTAGACGCTGTGCCCCTAGCATAACCTCTTCCTCCATCGCAGACAATAGACATTTTTACAAAAGCAAGCGCCACCGGTGTATTGGCATCGGAGCGAAAGACCAGCCATACAGACTGGGTCCCTCTAAAGTTTCACACGGACTAGACTAGGACTACGTAGATGCCAACTCTAAAGCAATATGATCTCTAGATTAATATATGTGCTGTACCTCACCATGCGACGAACGAATACTCGCGGAAAGCTGCGAACGTGACAACGGCACACTGTACATGGCCACCTAAAAGTGAAGCACATACGTACCTCTATCATCTTCAAAGAGGACCGAAGACATCTGCCATCGCCTTGCGAAGTGCACAGCTCCCAGCACAGCTCTCTCTCTACGAAGGGCTCGGCGAATCCCTGCTCGAACACGATTTAGCACTTCTGCTACAGTACGGACGCGGCCACCCTGTGCTGCAATGCAGCGAGAAATCCACACCTGGTAGTTGATCTCGACAGCCAGAAGAAGGAACTGTTTCCTATCGCGATGCGGAACGGGAGGCTGAAAGAGCATTTGAATGACACTCCACCGAATCCGGGGCACGCGGTACAGGACCTCAACTCTGTGCCACAGCGTATCCGGCACAAGGCACTGATGAAACGCGTGCTCTGCAGTCTCGTTACAAGCACAGAATGGAGAGAAAGGAGTGGCAACTCCGAACCGAGACAGACGGTCCCGAAGCGGTAAAACTCCGTGTGCCAGGCGCCATTGTAGGCTAGTTCGACGGGCGTCCAACCAGCCCGCGGTGACAAGACGCCAAGCAACCTGCCGGGGCACACCAAGGCCCACAGCCGCCGGAGGCATGGGGAGTAGCTCCAAGTAGAGCCCTGCACCATCCGCGAATGGAAGCGGATATCCGCAAGATACTTGCGGATTCGGATGAAAATGTATCACTTTCTGCGGTTGCGGATCGGATGCGGATGGCTCGAGGTCGGATGCGGATCGGATGCGGATGCGAAGGCAGCGGATCGGTAGCGGATCGGATGCGGATATACCGCATGCTGTAATTTTTCCACTAGCAATTTATTTGTATTGCGCGCCGACAGCGAGCGCATGACCAGGTTCACCTTTGACCATGCACGGCCAAGACGGGAGAGGAGGCATTCTGGCGTCCACACAAGCACCGGCGAGGTAGCGTTCCAGAAGTCTCTCCATATCGCGTTTGTTGAAAGGTTTGCCTTTGCTTGTCGTCGTGAGTCCTTCCGTGACAGCATGGAGGCATCCGAAATTATACCAACGTTCTTCCGGCGGTATCTACGCGTCCTTCGAACCTTGCGGATTTTGCGGATCGGATGCGAATATTGCGTTTTGCCCAGCGGATCGGATGCGGATGTAAACGGTTGTGTACGCAGCGGTGCGGATCGGATGCGGATAACGTGTGCGCGGATGCGGGTCGGATGCGGATGCCGAAAATCTCATCCGCGCAGGGCTCTAGCTCCAAGTATGTATTGGCATCGAGGCGGAAGCTCCAAGAGGGGCAATTGCAAGGGCTCATTACTTACAGCGCCTTCGAGCATTACGAAATGGCCAGAGGCGGAGGTAGAAGAAGAACATTCCCGTTGTGCGCAGCAGCAGCGTCAGCCGGGCTAAACCACAATCGAAGCAGACGACGGAGCAGTGTCCCTGAAAGTTCCCATGCTGCTTTGCGCCGCGCGCTTGGTGGCGCGCGCATCTTTGTAAAATCGTTTATTTGCGTTTCGCCATATTTCTACTGATTTCGACGGCAGATATACGACGTCGTTGTTGTCCAAACCGAAACCATGCACTCGCGTGGTCCCGCAGGATTTGTGCTCCCGGTCGTCGACAATTGGCTGAGAGGACTGGAAGTTGATGACGTAAGTCCGCTTCGAAGGGATGTATCCGGCGGTCACGCTCCGCTATTTTTGCGTGGTAACTACGCCCCGGGTGCACTGAATACGGTTAAAAATCGATGTGTGTATGATAGTGAGTGAGAACCGTTTCATGCAGAGTACTCGCAATAAGCGAAAATCATTCATGGTCCCTTTAATTACGCATTAATCACTTAACAACGAACTAATGAGCGGCTCGGTGGAGCATTCGCTAACGTGTCCCCATTCCGATCCAAAGTTTGCGCGATCGAACCGGGCATAGGACTCCAATAATTTGGTGGCATAGTAAGACTTGGTTAGACACATCCTCCTCATCGAGGAAGATTTAAATACTGCGTGTATTTATTATTAGTTAATGATTATTAATAATTACTCACATGAAGGGTGGTATAGATACTACAAGGAGGGTCTCCTTAATGTAAATAGAACGACATTAGTCGCGACATTTACTTCGCTATTGAATGACGTACTACACACATTATCCATCGGACGAGAAGTCCTTGAGTTAAGAAGAAACTGAGATACGTTTCAAAGGTATATCATAATGCGCCAATCATAGCAACGTGTACGAATCCACGCAACACAACTCGAACAGGCAAGCTCACCGTTGCCGAAACAGAAACTGGGTCGCCGGGTGGAGTCGTACGCCAGAGAATGACCGTCGTGTTCGCTCGCGTAGCTCAGTGGCGATATTGTAAGAGAAGCTTATATAATGACTGTAGTGCATTCTAAAAAACTCAGGGTGTGGTCATGCTGTACCTGTTTTACTCCTCGGACAGACCCTGACAGAACCCTAACGGTATCAGCAATATTTCGTGGCATATCAAAAACATATTTCCCTGAACTTATTTGTCCGTCATGTCACAGTAAAACAAAACTGCTTAAAGAAGCATTTTATTCATTTTCATTAGAGGTGTGCGAATATTGAAATTTTCGAATACTAATCGAATGCGAATATCTGCAAAATTGTCCTTCGAATATCGAATCGAATATCACGTCGTAGGAAAGGCTCCTAAGATTAACAATTAAGCCCTGAAAACAAGCACGAGCGTGGCCACTTGTATTCTGCTGATCATTAGAAAAATGCCCCAAGTGCTAATAAGGAATATGTATTAATGTATTGGCTTAGCATAGAGCATACATGTCTATATGCACATGTACAGTAAAATTATTTTTACAATGAAACAATGTGCTGTTTTCATGAGGCAAGCTGAAAAGCGTAAAAACAGCTTGCACTTAAAAGATCCTTCATGAAGAGTGAACACCTGCGTTGGCATTGTAAGTGCTGGTGAAACAGACAGAATGGAAGTAAAGGGCAATGACATGTTCAGAATGTGGGATGATTTAGTGATGAGCACATTTCAGAAGGAAAATGAAGGTGGCAAATGCTCTCTTCTTGCACTGACAATGCCTTCCGCATTTGTTGTGTATATAGGTGAGAAACCGCACGCTTTCACTGTGCTCTCACGCGTGAGGTCACGCGTGAGGTCACGCGTGAGGCCATCGTTCCTGACGGTAATGCATAGTTTGGAATAGCCTCATTTATTAGCGCACTAAAACCGCGATCCTCGACGATGTTATATGGCTGTGCTCATCACGCGCGATTGTTTCCGCACAAGTTCGTGTTCAGCCCTTCTTTCATTTCACAGCGAAAATCTGCACGAGGACTTAAGAAACTCGCGATTCCCGAGTTAGTACAGTTAGTTAGAGTTAGTGCAGTTTCAAATGACTTTGCAGCGTTATTGTCGTCCTTGTTGGCACTTTTAACATATACGGTCGCACAGCGCCGGAGTTGGAGAAACTATGAGAAACTATGAGAAATATTGTCACGTCTCACTTCTCACCCTCATCGCACGCGACCATGGTTCTATTATATATCGTTGACTACCACAAATCGAAACCGGAGAAACGCATTCGAGACGCGGGTTTTGGCTGTGCATGCAGTGGCACTGTGAACAGCGGTGTTCAGCTCATTTCAATATCTAACCGGAATTTCACCGAACTGTATAGGCCTATAACACGAAAGTTCACAGTTCGTTGGCAATCCACTAAAGCCGCGACTGTGCTGACGTCGCATGAATTAGCGTACCGCGGTTTCGCGTTCAGCTTGGGCGGACTTTAAAATGGCGGCTGCACACAACCGCGTACTAATTTCGGTTTTGGTTACCGAACGTGTAGCGACGGCGACGCATTCGCAGATAAACGCGTACCTCGAAAGTTCCGCGCGTCGCTTTGCAGCTGTTCTACAAAACATGTTCGTCGCTGTTACCGCAACGTATAAATTCTAGCGCGCGGCCCACAACAGCGTTGAAATAAGCTGTTGCGGATATTCGAAAAGATCGAATATTCGAACTTTTACAAATATTCGAAAACTTCGAATATGAAATTTTTGAATACGAATACGAATCGAATATCGCAAATATTCGATTCGTATTCAAAATTTCGAACATTTCGCACACCACTAATTTTCATCCATCTACCGGCATGGCTGCAATTTACCTCCTTTTGCGACGTGGCTTACTCTCCACAGTAATGATGTGCAGTAAATTCAAAAGAAACGTACACGGTATTTTATTGAACGTACATGTACCATGTGTTGTTACACGGAAGACGGATGACGAGTGTACGATGAAATCGCTCATGCAGATTTGGTTCGAAAAAGATAGAGCATTTAATGCAGGCACAGATCGGTTCTTAACGAGTTGCCCGCTCTAGAAAGCCCAGATGATTGTCGGAAGCACCCACAAAGCAATGTTTTCACCAAAAGTGAGCTGTTGGACTAATGACGACGAAGAACTATAGAGGAACTGCACGCCAACAGAACACCATCACGGCCATCTATTGCTTGGAAGAAGAGGAAGAACATCGCATGCCTGTCTCGGAATAGCCACAGTCCGGCTTTTCCCACGCTGTAGCGGTGAACGAACAATCCCCAAGAGCAGCTGGTTCGTTCCCACGAGAATTCTCAGGTTGGTAAAGTGTGAGAGGTTCTCTTTGTATCATAGCAAATATTTCGTCACGATTTCAACCCCGTTGGCTATCGTTAGACTGGCGTATCGACAGTTACAAAAGGAAACAACAACAATAACAACAACGACAACTTTATTGGAAAAACTTTAGCATCGATCCCGCGGCTTCTAGAGAAAAAAAAAAATAGCAAGAAAACCACAAAAATGAAGCCAAAATCATGAAAGACACAGAAATACGATATTCGTCCGGTCTCTACGTGCAATTTGACTATTTTAGAAACCAAAAATTGTCATCAATTTCCAAAATTTGTGAAGCTTGCTACGAACAGCTACGAAATTAACTCTTTCCAAAACGGATAATTACCGTGATCTATCTCCAACCCCTATCCTACTATTTCAGCGCCACCATTCCCACGCAACCAAAACGGCCAAAAAATGACACAAACTCAAAAATATAAAACTCAATTCTTTCAGTTTTCAACGTTTTTTATGTAATTAAAACGTAAATTTATTACAAATAACGCATAACGACTATGATAAAACACCGATTTCGCCAAAGGACGCAAATACGTGTAGCAGACGACACTTCGCATGTGCTCCATTCCAAAACCACGAACATCAACGTGTTCAGGTTGGGCCGCATCCTCACCGACACGCAAAGAACGGTATCTTCCATACACTCGCAGATTTTCGCCCAATACTCTGACATAGAGCCCTCTCGATACATAGAATACGTATTCACCTAACCTAACCTCAGTCACGACGGAGACACAGTGTACATGAGCCCTTTCGACACAAGCAATATGTATTCATCTGACCTAACCTAACCTCAGTCACGACGGATGCACAGTCTACGTGGGCCCTCTCGACACATGGAATACGTATTCGCCTGACCTAACCTAACCTCAGTCACGACGGATGCACAGCCTGCGTCGGCCCTCTCGACACATGGAATACGTATTCGCCTGACCTAACCTAACCTCAGTCACGACGGATGCACAGTCCGCGTGGGCCCTCTTGACACATGGAATACGTATTCGCCTGAAAAAACCTAACCTCAGTCACGATGGATGCACAGTGTACGTGGGCCCTCTCGGCACATGGAATACGGATTCGCCTGACCTAACCTAACCTCAGTCACGACGGATGCACAGTCCGCGTGGGCCCTCTTGACACATGGAATACGTATTCGCCTGACCTAACCTAACCTCAGTCACGGCGGATGCACAGTCCGCGTGGGCCCTCTCGACACATGGAATACGTATTCGCCTGACCTAACCTAACCTCAGTCACGACGGATGCACAGTCCGCGTGGGCCCTCTTGACACATGGAATACGTATGCACCTGACCTAACCTAACCTCAGTCACGATGGATGCACAGTCTACGTGGGCCCTCTCGACACATGGAATACGTATTCACCTGACCTCACCTAACCTCACTCACGACGGATGCACAGTCTACGTGGGCCCTCTCGACACATGGAATACGTATTCGCCTGACCTAACCTAACCTCAGTCACGACGGATGCACAGTCTACGTGGGCCCTCTCGACACATGGAATACGTATTCGCCTGAAAAAACCTAACCTCAGTCACGATGGATGCATAGTGTACGAGGGCCCTCTCGGCACATGGAATACGTATGCACCTGACCTAACCAAACCTCAGTCACGATGGATGCACAGTCTACGTGGGCCCTCTCGACACATGGAATACGTATTCGCTTGACCTAACCTAACCTCAGTCACGACGGATGCACATTCTACGTGGGCCCTCTTGACACATGGATTACGTATTCACCTGACCGGCCTAACCTCAGTCACAACGGATGTTGTAATCCTAATGTGTTCCATATATGTAAAACTGAATTTGACGTGACATTTGTGATGCATGAACATTATACGTAGAATAATGTACAGAATGTGACCTTTGTCGTTAAGGTTCCCCATCTAAAAACACCACTTTTCCTGTAATGCATTCGTCCCTCTGCCAACAATTTCTAGTATTTCTGTGCACATTTCAGTATTAAATGCTGTATTCCAGACATCTACACTCAAAACACGCCTATTTCTCATAGTAAAATGGTAAAATCCTTGCTTGGCATGCAGTTTTCTATTTTACATCACAGGTGGCCCTAGGAGCTTTAACTCTCCTAATAATCCTGTTCTGCTTTTCAAAAGCAGATATTCATTTTTGTAACGTCCGTATTCAAGCGTATCATCTGGCAACAATGACGTTACCATACTCCTGCAAAATGTACGCGTATCCGACCGCTGTGGGATCGTTGCAAAAGTACAGCCGTCAAATTAGTTCAGGCGAGAAGAATGTAAGCTCAGCATTGTCTCAGGGACGTTCACTTACCCTAGTCACAAGTTCACAACAAACGTCACGGTTCGTTACAACTTATACGGCAACATTTCTTCTGCACTGAAACTGAAATCACATTACTGAGACTTTTATAGCTTCTCTACATGTTCTTCAGAATTATTAGAATCCGTAATGAGTTGAGCTTCAGAATTGTTCTGCAGATCGCACCCATCTTTCGTAACTTGCTCAGTCCGCCCCCAAGCAGCACAATGTACTGAAAGTCGAGTGCAATAGGGGTGGACGGGTAGGTGGAAGGCCTTGAACAGACTCGTGACACTAAAGAACATTGCTAAGATACATACCGTCCACCCCTATTGCACTCGACTTTCAGTACATTGTGCTGCTTGGGCCAGGGTTGCCCCACCACTTCTTTTTGTTCGATATCTGGAACCGCTTTGTACATCAATGTAGGTGTCAAGGTCGCGCGTTGTTTTTGTGCGCGAGCCCTGCTGAATCAAAGTATTGCTTTATGCTTATGATGTGATTGTCTTTCCTTCCACAGTCCCGAGGAATCATGACGTGCTATTGCACACGTACGCCGTTCTGCACCGTAGGTTCTGCGCTGCATATGGTGTCAGCTGGGATAAAAGTTCCGGGCTTGTATTGTTGACACAAAAAGCTACTATTTATCCTGTTCTTGCATGGTCGAGGCATCCACAGCTCTACCTGGGTGTCTCCCTCAGACCACACGTTCAATACGCGACAAATTTATGGACCAGCGGCATGGCTGAGCGTGTTAAGGCGTCCCGCTCGTTGGTGGTAGCCAAGGTTGTGCTGAAGACTGGGAGGTAGTGGGTTCGAATCCTACCACCGGCTGTGCTGTATGCGGTTTTCCCTGGCTTTTCCGACGACTTTCCAAATGTCGGCGCAGTTCCCCGTGAAGTCGGCCCAGGACGCATACTAACCCCCCTGTCCCTCACTCATTCGTGCTGTCCTCTCGCCATCTGTACGTCGTTCATAGCCACAGTTGCTTCGTGGCGCTAACGCGAAAAAAAATTATGGTCACATGGTATTGCCAAACTGCATGCCTTGACGTTTGCACGATTTCTCAGGCTCATGTTTCTAATGTTTAAATTACGCCGTGTTTGGAATACTTCATGCAAGTTGTTCACGCAGCTACACGCAGATCAACAGCAGCCATCGGATGTTTGTCACTTTTCTTTGGAACTTTCTTGAGATCATACCAGGCGCACAAGTTTCACTGTTTCGCGAATGGTGGGCTGCATCTTGTATGCATACAAGGTAGCTCCCGTGTTGACTGTAGTGTACACGCTAGGAATGGAACGATAACGATATTCTTATCGATATTATCGATATTTTATGCCTGCGATATTATCGATAATTTTAAAATATCGATATTTATCGATAAAAATATCGATACTACATCGATATAGATATGCATGCTGATAGAAATATCAGTAATTCGGCGGCTTCTGCGCGCGGACAGGATATGACAAAGGGAGCTGGGTCAACGAGTTTATTAACCAAACTTGACGGCTTTTTTCCCTCTCTCCCTCTTGAGTTGGTTTTGCAACACGATGCCGATATTTCCTGTAAAGATGTGATGCACGTTAGGGGGGGGTTAGTTTCTAAAAGTTCGTGGATCGTCCGGGGCTACAATTCGTGTAGAACGACGCATTGCAATGTGCAGAACGAGTTCACCGAGCGCGCAAGTACATGGCAGTCGAAACCGAGGATTTTCTGTTGCTGGCGTGGCTCCGTATTCGCCAACATCCACTCCTCGAGGAACAAAGGAGGAGGCAGGCAAGTTGGTGCGGATCCGAAGAGGGCGACATCCTCTGCACTCACCTAAATTCTTGCACTAATTATTCCCCAATCTTTCTGTCACGATAATTGAGGACGCATTCTCATTGGTCCTCGTAATGCACGTTGTTCGTCGCCGTCTTCATCACGTACCTCAGCGGCAATACACATGGAAGATAAAACGAGGGAAACTTTTTCAATTGTTCAAGCAATGGCGTGATGGCTTTTCAAACATCGATATAGCGATAATTCTTTTAAAAATACCGATATATCGATAGGGGGAAAAAAAATTAGCAGCTCTTTGGCTGCACGTATAGCATATGTTTGTAAGTCAAACGTCGCCATGCCAGTACTGGACAGCTGTTTCGGCCTTCTTGGGCCTCTTGGGTTACAAGCCTTACCCACGCAACAAACACCCGCGGTGAGTGCAGGAATCAGAGCTATCTTATCAAAAATGAGGTCACCCGACGGCTTGTAACCCTTTCCCCCCTCGTGTGGCATGTCAATGTAACCTCCTTTCTTCGCAGCTTTGCGCTCAAACTACGAGCCGTCAAAAGAGAGGCGAAGTCAAGGGCTCATTTCCACGGATTTTCGGCGAATTTATTTCGGCAATTGCCATTGCATTATGAGTGGGATTATGTGCTATACTGAGTAAAATAACCACGGGGAACCCATTTCCGCAAAGAAAACGTTAGGATGCCTTGGGAAATTTCGGAGTTCAATTCAAGAAATTAACTTTCTGTCAATTGAAATGAAATAAAAATGTTACCAATATGTGGCAAAAGTTATTGGCAGAAAAAAATCCCTTGACCGCATGTCTCTCCGGGGCCTACGTTTTTTTACTATGAATTTATATCATGGTTGGTGGACCACCCTATATATACCGGGTGTTTCAGTTAAATCCCCGGGCTAAATAATTCGCGAACCGGTGCACCAATCGAATAACTTTCTTTTTTACAAGTATCTGTCCAATACCGCCTACAAGCTGCGCACCGCGTGAACGAGCGGGAGGCGCTCATTATTTAAATAAAAATTCAAATGAGTTTCGTGAAAAAAGCTAATTTCTAAAGCAGGGCGCCGTCACCATTAAAATGGGTACTACTCCTTTTGGGACCTTCAGTGGACACCTTTTAGAGAAAAATCTGCCACCGAAGCGGGTCATTTATTGCAGTAATTAATTGGTTTCGGTTTACGTGTTTTTGTCGCGGCTGGTCGCGGCGAAGCGCAAAAGGACGTAATTCATTGGTGTAATTCATTGGTGTAAGGACGTAATTCATTGGTGGACATGGGAGTGAAAGAGCGTCCTTTTGCGCTTCACCGCGACCAGCCGCGACAAAAATATGTAAACCGAAACCAATTAATTACTGCAACAAATGACCCGCTTCGGTTGCAGATTTTTCTCTAAAAGGTATCTACTGAAGGTCCCAGAAGGGGTAGTACCCATTTTAATGCCGACGGCGCCCTGCTTTAGAAGTTAGCTTTTTTCACGAAACTCATTTGAATTTTTATCTAAATAATGAGCGCCTCCCCCTCATTCACGCGGTGCGCATCTTGTAGGCGGTATTGGACAGATACTTGTAAAAAAGAAAGCTATTCGATTGGTGCACCGGTTCGCGAATTATTTAGCCCGGGGATTTAACTGAGACACCCGGTATAACTGATCGATATAAATATCGATATTTTAATCGATTTTATCGATTATTTTTTCACGATGTTTCTATTTATAGATATTGAAAATTTCTATATTTTTGCATCATTAGTATACGCCCAGCTCGGCTGGCTAGAAGGAGAATAAAAGATGGCGGACTATATAGACCGCACATGCATCTCTCTGTGCTCCAGGGCTAAACGCTGTAAAGTAACCCAATAGATAGCACAGACTGCACTACATGCAAACTTTTCTGAAGGACGAGCTTCTAAGACTTGTTGTGTCTATAATACAAGACACACTCATGTTCATTGGGATTCCAAAACACGTTAGCCAGTGCTTTCCGCTTACTCAACCTGTGTTTTCCTATATTTCGATGATGATGATGATGATGACAACGATAATGGTAGTAGCGAAAAATCTGGAGTTGTAGGCCCCATGCACTTAACGTGAGACCAGATACTCCAGAGCGATTACGTAAAGGTTCATAGCTAGCAAGGTGTTAACATGACGGCTGCTCCTATAGACAACCTTAACAAAAGATGTGAGTGAACGTTGTGCAGTCTGTCGATGGAGACCAGGCCAATCGCTCCCCTTTCACGGCGTCAAAAGGTCTTCTATCGATTATGTCCAGGGTTCTTTGGGACGCCTGCCGGCTCGTACGAAAGTGGGCACATTCTATCGTAATACAGAGTGTCCGCGATAGCTGTGGTCGCATTTTTTTAAAATAGGGAAATGCTTTTTTTAATTACAATAATTGACGATATATCTTAGGTTAACTGGACCATCATATAGCCACACTAGCGACCTCCTGGAGAATTGCTCTAATTAATTTTCATTCATTAACTTTTTTAATTACGAAAGATAGAAGTTGGGCCTAAGGACAACATCTGTTCCCTTTGGTGCACCGTTGCCGTTTCAGGAAAAGGATCATGCCAATACAGCGCGAGGAAATGGCCCTGGAAAAAGGACAGATTTGGAGGCCATTTCTGTCGCTCCCCCAGGAACGCGCTCTTCCCTTACCCTGAAACGGCATCAGCGCAGCAAGGGGAACAGATGTTGTCATTAGGCCCAACTTCAATCTTAACCTGGAATATGTCGCCAATTATTATAATTGAAATAGGCATTTCCCTATTCCTTGAAAATTCTGACCATAGTTATAGCGCGGACATCCTGTATGCTGCGAGTCTTCTCTCACGACACAGGCTGAGCACATTGGAGAAGTTGCAGTACCAATTCTATGAAGGAAAGCAGCTGCGAATGGGACATTCGGTCTGAGCTGATGAAATGGTGGTAACCTGCGTGAAAGACAATAGGGTCGATCCTGCGAAACAGTCATGTCAGTACCGCCGCTCTCGTCCCGCTAAGCGGTGCTGGATGTTGCAAAACATACGCTTTGTATATGTACCCTTGAAGTATATTTTTGCGTGGGATTGGGCGAGTGAGCGTAGAGCAACTGCATCGTCAACTGCATCGTCCCCACAAATGACGCCGTGTACAGCGATCCACTGCTGGCTTATGCTGCGTTGTACGCATTGATAATGTCCTGCACAATAATTGTAAGGCAACTTGCACTGTGCACTGCAAAGAGTGCTTTAAGGCCCCTCTTTGGACCGCCGAAAAGTGCTCAATCGTCAGGTGTTGGTATACTTCTTCTACTATACTGGTTCTTTTCCGCTAGAGCACCGTCTTCCGATCCGGCTGTCAGCAGCTGGGTCCAACCGGAGAGGAGGGTGGAGAGCGCGAGTAGCACCCCAACTTGTAGGTAGCGCGGGTGCGCCACGTTCCAGAAAAGGAGTGACGCCGTTTAGTTAAAAGGAGCCCGCTCCCATGCGCTCTGCGTCCCGATCTCCAACTTGTCGTTATTCCGTGTCACCACGAGCTCTTGCGCGAGCCTTTACCAAAGCGGCTTTGGAGCGCGCAAACTTTCAATATAACGATAACGATCGCTAGGCGAAAGTTCAAGATTGGGGACCTACTGGAGCCTGCCTTCGGATGGTTACGCGCCAAGATCCGCTCTAGTGTTTTTTCGGCAGTTCAAGATCGATGCGTGGTAGCCCATTGACGAATCAAAGATGGATGGAGGCCGAGGATATAGCGCGACACATGGTACCCCAATGTGTATATACATATAGTATGTCGCAGCGCATTGAATCTAGCATCTGCGGGGTCCTTTATTTGCCACGAATCGGTGTTCCAGGAATGTATGCGGTCAATCACCAGGAATAATAATAATTCGGGGCTTTACGTCGCGAGACAACGGTGATCATGAGCGACGCCACAGTGGTCGGGTCTGTGGTTTATTTTTGCACACCTGAGGGTTCTTTAACGTGCGCCGAAATGTCGACACACAGCACACCACATTTAACGTCCCTCGAGCAACTTATACCCTTCCACCAAGTTGCCACCGTCCTCGGCTGGGTTTTAACCCCCGATCTTGGGATCAGCAGGCGACCACGCTACCGACAGAGCCACCGAGGTCGGCGGCACCAGGAACCGACGATGGCTGACTCTATACAGTGTGTGTCCACAGGTATGTAGATGAAAATCAGGCAGAGATTTGGAAGTGAATGGAAGATACACCGTCTTCAAGCGGGAGATGTCCATGCCCCGCTCTGTGAGGTATACGAATTGAACCACTTTGTCGATGATGTTCTGCAGACTATTGTTTGGAACGCGGGCCATTGCTCGCCAGACGATCAAACGCATGTTTCGTCCCGGAACAAGCTGATGTGTATGCCACGAGGAACGATGCCAGGTAAGACGGCAAAACGATGTTGAAGAGTTGTCTGTTGTCATTGTCTGTAGTGTTTTGTAATTTTTCAACTGCCATTTGTATGATATATGTGTAGTATATTTGATGTGTTATTTGTGAATCATTGTCAAATTTGTAATATATTGACCCCGGTCCTGTAATATCCCTATAGGTAAGAGCTGACAGTATAAAAAAAATAAAAAAGAGTGTTGGACTCACTACACAAACCTGGGGAACACCTGCAGCGGGGTCTGTGCCTGTTGCTGGCAGCGCCACTTGTCCGCATATGAACAGTCCTATCCATTAAGCAGTCCGCGATCCATTTTAGTATGGGGACGCTAATTCCCTTCTGATACAGTGCGTTCGTTACGTGTATGGGGCCTACGCCTACGGTATCGTATGCCCTTATTAGAGAGTTTTCGGGAACCGGTTGAGCACACCCGGTACGATGATTTGGGAGAGACGCGAGCGACGCGCATGCGCTTTACCTCGTGGGAATTATCCTTCCCGCGCGGCGATCTTCCTGACCGCTTCGAGGTCACGATCGGTTCGCTTCCGATCGTTCTCTTTCGGGGACCCTCCGAACGAGCTGAAACTTGGCCGCCGCCGCCACGATGGATCCCATTTACTTAGCAGCAGCAAAGTATTCCGTGGATGGCGTGATGGTTCCTCACAAAGTTTTGTTCCTCAGAAACTTCGCGGTGTGTTTATAGTTCTGGTTCATCATTTAGTAATGACTAAAGGTTAGAAACTCGACGTAGAAAATGTCGGAAAAGACCACTGCCGCCATTTAGAATGCCGTTCCATGTGGGGATGCTTTGATGACTTAGAACTGTTCAAACGTTCCATTACGTAGCTTGTGCAATATCGTGTTGGTCGAATATGCGTGTGGGAGTACGCTTATTATTGTTCAGTGAAAAAATATTTACAGTGCATCAGAAAAATGTTTTTCTTCTATTGTTAACGAGAGATGGCGCCACACGTATCGCGGCGGTTTTTCCCCTTCGCTTCCCGAAAACTCTTTTTGGCGAGCCTCCGGTCGGTTCCTTGCCACTGTACCACGCACCGACCGATAGATCGACCGTATGCGCCGCACCAGTTCCCGAAAACTCCCTATTGTCTAGAAAAACTGCCACGGTGAGGAAACCGATACCTTTCGCTCTTCTGTTTGCGACACCAGGTCCATAATGCAGTCCACGGTATTTCTAGGTCTTCTAAACCCTGCCATTGCTTGAGAGCCTTGAGAGAGAAGACGTCTTGCCTCAAGAATCCACTGCAATCAGTTTCGGACTACACGTTCGACTATTTTGCACAAGTAGCTGGAAAGGCTTTTGGTCGGAATGAGTAAATTGACCTAGGGGATTGAGTATACAGTGATAACTACTGACACTTTACATGACGACGCGACTACCCTGTTGGTCCAGGATCCACTTACAAGTGCTAAGAGGATGGTGGCGGCTTTGGGGGCTAAGTTCTGAATAGTTCTGAATGATATACCGTTTGCGCCTGCTGCTGATTCGTCTTCGGCTAGTGTCTGCAGATCTGTCGCATTGGTGGAGTTCTCAACCCACTGTCTGTATGTTTCCATGGAATACGCTTCGGATGGTTTCGAAAGCACCACACAGAAGATGGCCCCCAGACTGCTTTCTTGTGCTCCGTGGTGTAATGCCAGCGCTCAGAAATGGCTCTGTTGAGTGACCGGTGACCTGCGGCTTTTTATGACCCTCTATATGTGCTCACTAGGGTGACAATGGTGCGGAGAATGGCTGCCAATTACGGAGGCCAGGAAGGCTCTGGCGGTGACGAATGATGCTCCGAACACTGCGCACTTCTGTATCAGCGTGCAACCCTGACCTTCTGTATCGTCGTTCTGCCATGTGACAGCCTTCGAATGGCTGGAAGTCTTCAGTATTCAACACCACTGACGAGCTCTGGGTAGCACCGGGAAGTTGTTCCGCTACATTGCCATTAGACTTGTCATGATATTTTGTATCCTGCTGCAGCTGGAAATTGGCCTCAGTGGAACGCACCGTTGTTGGCGTATGACCAGTGAGTATTGGGATGTGATCACTACCCGCGGGCTCGACGTTCGTCATCCAGTACAAATTGTGACGTCCAAGAGTGACGACTAGCAAAATGTGATGAGTCTTATTTAACTTTCCTGCAGTAGTTACACTAGAAACCATTGTCGTTTGAGTGCTTCGCCGGAAGAAATAGCGCGACGCGAGCAAGCTGGTGGAAAAAATCGTCTAAAAATCAGACAGTGCCAATTTCATCAATGCTTCCTTTAAGTGTTCTATTGTCGAACCTCTGTCATTCGCCCTAATACGTCTCCTTTGTCTAGTTTCGCTTCATTTTTTTTTCTTCAAAAACTCGGGAAAATGCTCAGTTCCTTCAACTTTGTATGAACCCAAAAGTGGCCAAATTAGTGACAAAACCAAAGTGACATCGTACGTGAACAATGCTTTTGCTGAAATTGGCTTCAGTGTCATCATCATGCGACGAGTTTCAGTGCGCTTGAAATCCTATCTCTGTTTTCTTTGATCGTGCCCTCTGAACGAAGAACTAGCCAATCATACAACAGTCGAACGAGGTTTGCGTGAAGGAACCCGCTTCAATGGAGGCCTTCTGTTCCTGAGGCGGACCCGAAAAATCAATTTGGGCTGCTCATTGAATTAGCCAAGAGATGGAAAGACACAAGGAAAAGGCGGGTTCCGAACAAGACATCCACGGAATACGGACCTTAAGCAGCGCCATTTTGCCGCTGGTGAAGAGGCACAAAGTGCTATTTGAAGACGTCATACCAGTAAAGATCGCGAACCGGTTTACTTAAAACCTCTCTCGCGAATATTCGGATTTTTCAAATACCGAAGCGAATAATTGTATATTCGAGTCGAATGTGGAATTCGATATTCGAATTACGAATCGAAGCGGTGTCTCTTCCAAACCGGATATATTCGAATAGTTCCAAAACGCCGAAAGTATAAAACGATGTGAGTGCTGCTTCATACGAGGATCCGTCTGCATATATTATGTTCATATGCATGCTTCCTATCTGTACCTGTATATGATTTGTACATACAAGGGTGTCCGTGCTAACGGTGGTTAGAATTTTCTTATACGTTCTAGTTAAGTAGGCCACCTTATGATCGCATTAGCAACATCCTGCACTCTTAAAACAAAGCTTCACCACATAGCACGCTGTGTGACAATTAACATTTCTGCATAAGTGTCACAAAAAAGCGTACGCCTCCCGTTTTGAACAAATCAGGGGAGAGAACGATGTCATTCGGGATTATGGTTGGCTATGGAGCGTGCTATGTGGTGAAGTTCATTTTTTGAGGTACCCGGGATCGAATCCCGGTACCGGCTGTGCTGTCTGGGATTTTTCCTGGGTTTTCCTCAGACGCTTTCAGACATATGTCGCTACAGTTCCCTTAGAAGTCGGTCCAGGACGCACATTCCCCCAAAGCGTTAGTCGTGACGTTGCCCACGTTTGTGAGGCCGACAACGGCGAGCTCTTTCATTAGCACCATCACCATCCTCATCGTCTCATTTTGAAGAGTGTCGAGCATTGTCCTAATTAATTTTCATTATTTTTTTAATTTCGAAAGATAGAAGTTCGGCACTTTTTTTCGGATACGGGCGAGTAGACGTATCGCCATCCGATACATCTATCCATTGTTACATCATCTGAAGAATTGTAGCACTCAATCAGACGCCAACGCAGAGGTACGCATAACGTTCTGCTCTACACTCTTAAAGATGAACTTCACCACATAGCACGCTCCTAGCCAACCATCATCCCGACTGACGACTTTCTCGTCCCTGATTTGTTGAAAACGGGAGGCGGGGCCTATTTTGTAGCCATAATGCCGTACGTCACGGTTGCATAATAGGCTTCGCCTCCCGTTATCAACAAATCAGGAGCGAGAACGTAGTCATTGGGGACGATGGTTGGCTAGCAGCGTACTATATGTGGTGAAGATACGGATCTATCAGATTCATCTATACAAAAGGTGTCACAGCCAACAAGTTAAAATCGCCGTTTGGAGCCGACACAGTCGGCGGGCTAGCTTGGTAGAGTTCACAGCTCCTTTAAACGTGTAGCAGCAATGCTAGTTCTACGCTTTGGTTTCTACACTAAGCCGTGCCTCCACAACGCTGAACGGTGCCTACTTCCCGATTTGATCGTTTTGCCATATTAAGCCTACGTACTAAATATGAATGCCAAGGATAGATTGGGTGCCCTGAATAGACCCGATTTGTGTTACGGTGGTCGGTATCATCTGTGCAAAATTATCACATCTTCAAGGGCAGTATTTTAGCTATTCTTCCGAACTTACACTTATTCTGCAGATCCTCGGTCAGATCCTCGAACTTGGAGGTCTAAACGATAGCAGCCGGTTATTCTAAAATGGATTTCCATTTTGCAAATGTATATTGAACACATGCTTCAAGAACAGAAAGAAAATTAGCAATTAGTTTGAAGTATTCTAAGATACCTATATACTTCACACGAATCACGCAGTGCTGGTAGAAAAAAATTACAGGACGGTTATACGACTCGTGTAACGCGTCAGCTGTGCGTGTGGTGAAACGAGGCCGGATGAAAGTGCGTAGACAAATTTATTTAAGCGTGATGTGTATTGATTTGTGGTCGCTGAAATGGTTGGCGATGTGAGTGGTGTCCTGAACGAGGGGGCTGTTCTGGAACACTAAGTTTATGCATGAGCCATGTCTAGTTGTGGGTTGGCGGATGCCGGTGCACAGCGTAAGGTCCAGTTGTTCGGACATATCACTTAGGAAAGTGGTGTTCTTGGTCAGTGAAACGTCCACGTTGAAGTCCCCGACGACCAGAAGCTTGTGCGTGCGGTAAGGCGCGAGTATACATACACGGTAAAGCGCCGCGCAATATTTCCCACGCCATCGGCAAACTTTCCTGACGTACTTTGGTTATTATCTCATTTTCCATCGATAGCGGTTGTAAACTGGCGAGATTCTCCTCCTTTCTCCCAGCGCTGAGCGCATATGCGATAAGAGTTTTGTGCGGACATGCGAATGCCGACGACGCCGACGCGATCTCGGGAAAGTCTCCACTATACAGCTGATGCTGTAAAACGGATGACATTCCTCCAACAAGCAGAAACTCGAAAAAGTTCTTCAGGGATGCCTGCAGTTGGGCTTAATTATGTTCATTGTGTTTGTGAAAGAAACGCTGAAATTTCTCATGTCATGTTGCGTTGGATTGTGGTCGTTGTACTATCGACGGAGCATGATGTTTTGCTGATCACCCTCTGGGTTTTCAATGCTGCTGTAAAGCGGAAGTGTCGCTGCATGCTTTTTAAGCCGAAAGGTTCTCCCTGGCTTTGCTTTCATCAGCCCGATGTTTTGTTGGAGAAGCTCTGTTGGCAAGCAAGGGTGGCAGAGCTACTCCCTCCGGGCATACATTCTTTGCAGGCAGAAGAACTCCAATTGTGGTTTTGAGACCCCTCAAGTAAACTTTCTGAATTACCGTATTTTCCGGTGTATAACGCGCGCGTTATACAATAAAAAAGTGCTCTGAAGAGGTACTGCGCGTTATACACGGAAATATTTTCCTGCAGAGTTCCTCTTCAGGTCAGTGACGTACAAATTCTAGCCACTTCCAGGGTGTGCTGTGGCTTTCTCCCATATCTCTTAGGGTCAGTGGACAGATCCGGCGAAAGGACACTGGACTTCATAAACGGTCAATAATCTTGAATTCATTTCAGAAGAATGGCGTGATTGAGAAGGGACGCGAAACGGAAAGCAGAGAGGACACTGAAGTATACTATGACAGCGACGCTGTTGCATCGGAGTTTAACGGATTTGACTAAATGTGTTTCAAATATAGCATATGCATACGTATATTATACACCGCTTTGGTTTATTGTGTATACTGGTGGCAGTACAGAAGCTTGTAGCACCATTGCGGTGCGCGTTGTACATCGAACATTTTTCAAATTCGGCTCGTTTTTAGGGGTGCGCGTTATACACGAGTGCGCGTTATACACCGGAAAATACGGTAATTTTGCAACAGTGCGCGCAAGGAGGAAAAAAAGGGTATTTACCTTATCTGGAGATGACCACTGTAGCTATGCGACACCTGTTTGCTGCTGATCTGGGCGGGTGACATCCTTCAGGGGCATCAACGATGCTTTACTTCCAGCGAGGACATATCGTCCCTGCCTGCCAAAAAGACAGCTATCGTACAGTACACTTGAAGCATCGGACCTAAATAAATTGTTTTCAGATTCGTAAATCACTTTGCAATGGCACACATTTATGGCCTACGACGAACCTTCAATGGATTGTAGAAATAATATAATATAATTTCCCGTCCACTGTCTCTAGAATGTGTTATGAGTCTGGAGTAACCGCATGAATGTGTTGAGGGAAATCTCGGAAAAACACTTGCATGAAATCACGTTGAGTAATTGTTCACGGGTTCAAGCAATAATTAGAAAAGGTTTTAGCATAGATCAGGCATCAGGTGCTTCTAATCCCGAAAGCTCCGTTCAAGCGGGCCAGATTTCCCGACCAAATCAGATTAATTTTTCGTACGAAAGTAGGTCAACCAAGAACCAGAAGTGTATTCCCCTTTTCCCGTCATCAGTCTCCGGTACTTGGTGAAGTGAGTTCGTGCCTGGAACAAACCATGGCCTATATAGAGTTCCGGGTTTTCGGGGTTTATTTTGGCATATTCGGAGGGTGTTTTTCGGAGTTTTTCCAATTATTCGTTTTTTTTTTCTTGGCAGCTCAGTTAATATCCGAAATTCGAAGAAAAGGTGCCGTCTGTGAAACGACATACTCACTAAGAGAATAAGAAGCTGCCTTGCAAGAAGCTGCATTACTGTTACTATGTGGCAGAACTTGCAGACAACGTCACCTGTATCACAGTCACTTGACGACGTCAACATATGAAGATCCGGATATTCCTCGACGCCTTGGCATAGTCGCAAGGCAGCTGTCTTTTCTAGCTACCTTTTCAAGAACACAATTTGTGTCATTTGTGCTCCCTTGTCCACTTCGAGGAGGACGGGAAGCATGATTCACAGAAAAGGGAAAACCCTGGGTGCTGGACGTTTACCAAGTAGACCTGGGCCCAAGTGATCTCAAAATGCCCTCACGTCGAGTAGTCACTAAATAGGTATACCTGAAGAAGCGAAAGCTTGTACCAGTGGTACTACACTCGAAGAAAAAAGGGAGAATTTTCTACCCATCTCGGTAGAGCTATATTGCAGCCACATTTCTACCTTTTGGGTATAACTGCAGAGTAGAAACTGTCGTTCTACCAGCTTGGGTAAGAAATTCTGCCCTTTTGTTCTTAGAGCAAACGTGAGAGAGAGAGGAGCAAGGGAAAAAGACGCTTATACCCGCGGAGGAGAAGGCGCGCGTTGATTGGCTGAAACACGACAGGAAATGCACTAGATTACGTGTATTTCCATATTCACGGTGAATCCAACCCAGGACGGCATTCATGTTAGCCAAGGGGTGAGACTGTTCCCAACGGCAAATATCCTATTTGTCACGGGCTCTTAGAGCTGATCGCTTTCTTTTGGAACCACCAAGTGTTCCCATCTTCTGGATATGATTGAAACTGACAGCCGCTTGGCCGTCACTCACAGGTCACCCGGGAAGTAAAAGTTTTCCACTCACAAAACAGGTGAGTCATCTCTGGTAATTCTTGAGGCTGTGGGACACTGCACGGCTGCTTGACCTTCATTCTTGGTTCATCTTTCTTGACGTGATCCCAGTCTTCCCCGTGCGTCAACAACCCCGCTCATAAAGCGCCAACCGCATGAGACGTTTTGCGAGCGGCAGGGCGTCGCGCTTTTCTCAGCTACAAACGACGCTGGCAAAAAATGCTGTGAGCTCACCGCATGCAGCGTTTCTACAACGACGGATGGACGGCGTCTCATGCGAACGTTTCCGTAATTTTTCCGTAAACGTTTCACACAAGAATTGTGTTCTTAACATCGGCAACAAACTTGTGTTCTTCTGCCGAACATCGTGGCCGAACAGAAGTCTGAGCGATTCCGCGTGCCGCCATCTATGAGGGCTCCCGAAAACGGCGCGACCGGTGAACCTATCCCGAGGTTAATCCCTGATTGGCCACTTGCGCGCGTCGTCCCCGCCTCTTCCGTCGCCCAACCCTGAATTATCTATTCGCCTCGGACTTCGAGGAAAGCGTGCGCGCCTATTGTTCCACGACGCCGTTGCCTGACGCTCGCCAAACGCCGCGGCAGGACGCTCGATAAACGCTGGAGAAACGCCTCATGCGGTTAACGCTTAAATCGAGGTCAGAACACACGTGTTTTTGCAGTTCGTTCCCTGAAAATCCGTTCACAGTCCGGATATCGAGGGTTCATCAACCGAGAGAGAAATACATGGAAAAAGTTTGGTCCCTTGTGACGCCGTTCATCAACCGAGGGAATTCGTAAATCGAGGGAATTCGTAAATCGAGGAATCATAAAACGAGGGTTGACTATATGAAAGTTTTCTTCCAGGTGCTTCACACTTTGTACTATATTTCATTTCACCATTTGTCTTCTGGATTGCGTCTTCTCTTTTATATCTGCTCTATTTTCAATGGCTCCAATGCCTCAATGCTCAATCAGGCTCAATGACTCCAATACCTCTAGGCAAGAATGAAGTTCATCCGCATTACACGGATGCGTCACGCATTCTGAAGTGAAAGACAGTGGGCTTGAGTAAAGAGAGCCGCCCTTTACTTATTGCGAGGGCTGCTAGCCCCTCTTTTTAATTCTGCACTAGCGCCGCGAAGCAACTGTGGCTATGAGTGGCGTATACAGACGTGGACAGATGGAAAGAGGCCAGCAGGAAGGAGTGGGGGACAGGGGGTTAGTATGCGTCCTTGGCCGACTTCAAGTGGAACTGTGCCGACATTCGTCTGGAAAGTCTTCGGAAAACCCAGGGAAAACCTCAGACAGCACAGCCGGTGCCAGGATTCGAACTCGTGTCACCTCCCAGTCTCGGCGTGGAAAGCGATAATCCTAACCACTATGCCACGGGAGCTGGTGCTTAGCCTTGATACGCGCCCATCTCGACACAAAAGAACACGAACCCCGTCAACCAGTCATAAGGGCATGGCGTTTCTCGCTAAGCTCTAGGTTGCTGGAACCTCCAAAAGCGTATCTCTCGGATAAATCCCAATTGTTTTACATTTTACCGTCGTGTGTTTTTCGGATACTTTCGGACAAATCCGAAAACCCGGAACCCTACACTCTTAGAAATGAACTTCACCACATAGCACGCTCCTAGCCAACCATCACCCCGAATGGCAACGTTCTCGCCCTAGATTTGTTGAAAACGGGAGGAGGAGCCTATTTTGTGCCATTATGCACGGCACAAAATAGGCTCCTCCTCCCGTTTTCAACAAATCTAGGGCGAGAACGTTGCCATTCGGGGTGATGGTTGGCTAGGAGCGTGCTATGTGGCGAAGTTCGTTTTTAAGAGTGTACGGCTACAACGTACGACTGAAAGAGCCTCACCGGTCTAAAAAAAATATATTTCTCAGTACGCAAGATATAAGTGCCGGCAGTGAACCTCGCGTTTCCACTACTTTTTGAAAGGGGAAAAAAATAAATAAAACTACAGAGGTTCATAGTTTCGGTTTCTCCGGGAGTATAACGTTGTTATGCGCGCTAGCATTCGTCTCTCAGCAACGGCATCTTCCCGCAACGTGTCTCAAGGCTGATGCTAGGTTCGCACTATTGAGTTTGAACGCTTGCGTAGGCATATATGTGCGACACAGGCACTCCGCTATAGGGTGTTCACATACATGCGGTCATCGCAAGGCTCAGCCAATGAGAGCCTTGCGCTCCAAGCGACTTCAAGGCGCATGCACGGAACGCGACCTTATGATTGGTTCTCCGCTTGCTAGTTGGTGCGTGCGTCGGAAAAAGATGAACTCCTTGCGTTTTGCTGCGGAAGGTCCCGCACGCGTCTTTTGCCACGGTAACCAACGCTCGCCCGCACACAATGAAAGCAGCAGTGTGAGACTCCACATCCTATATTGGAGTTAGGACGGCAAGCAGCTGTACAGAGGAGAGGCAAACACAGTGTAACGGAGAGGAACAACGTTGGTAAACGGGAGACAGACTGCGCTCATTTTTACGTCATCCTTCTCAAAACTAGAAATTAATTTTCATGTTCCTTCTGCGTCCCATACAGAAACATGCTGGGATACAACGTGAAACGCGAAGATTGCATCGGGAATACTGTGAGGAAGACGCAGTGGGAAGGACCGCGTCATCATCGTAGCGGCCGCATTCATTCGAATTAGGTGCCTAGTAAATCCCTCTTCTTCGTACTGGTCCACCCTGCACTCACCATCATACCTGCGGTCGCGCTTCAGGATCCCCTTTTTATTATCTGGAACCTATACTATATAGTAATGACTCGCAAAGCTAGGCATTTGAAGTGCAGAACATGTGTTCACACTAATACGCACACAGCCATGGGCGTTCCCAGGATTTTTTCCAAGGGGAGGGGCAAGAGTGCAAGCCCCCACCCCCTACCACATCTTTTTCTGGAGGCGGACGTTGCGCACTGTGTGGGTGTTCAGAGGTTCCTGTTATGACATCTGAGAATGATCATTAGACCTATGACTAAAGAGTGCATTATTTTCACAAGCGACTTTGGAGTTCCAAGGGGGGGCGCCCCCCCCCCCTGGCACCCCTCTAGGTACGGCCCTGCACACAGCCCTTTCAACTTACGGCGAAGGGGACGGTTATAATGGCAGGATAATTAAGGCGGATGGCCAGAGTTTGCCATGCATATGAGCCGTTACCCAGTGTGAAAAGTCGCCGGAAGGACCACTTAGAGGCCCAGATAAGTCGGTTTCCCCGTATAGAGTGCTGTTCGCTCGGAGCTTGGTTTCAGTTTCGGCGGATTTGTATGGCAAAAATCGTTCGATAGATCACTCCAAGTACATGCCCGTTTCAGGATTTTTTAAAAAATGGGCTTGCTAATTTGAGGTAATTGGTGTTTAGGTATCGGTTGCATCTCGAAGAAACAGCCATGCATGCACAGGCAAACAGGCGCGCTCCTTTTTGCTAAACGGGGCATCTCCTTTTGCGGAGCGTGGCGCTCCTACTCATCAGTTCTCCACCCTCCTCTCCGATTGGACCCACTTGCACCTTAATTAATCTTTTTGAAGCTGCAGAGAGCCGGCTCGGAAGACGGCTCTACCTGAAAAGAACATTCAGTGACACCCAGAGGCAACGCTTTTGCAACGCTCTCTTGGCTTAAAAATCCGTTTAGCAGAGGCTCCGGAGCGAGAGGGAAAGAGTGGACGGAGCGAGCTCTGCAGAGCCGCTACTTAACGCGCCCATACTCTCCTGCACAAAATGTCCGCTCCGCCGTTTAACCCAGCTGCAACACCGGATGGATGGATGGATATATATATTTAAAAAATTGAGACGTAGGTCGTGCAACACCGGTATCTGTACTGGTTTCATAGCTTTTTGTTTTTGCAAAAGGTCTGTAGCGAATAAAGCCAAAAAACGTGTGTACACTAATGTGGACATCATTACTACAAGCAGCTGATAGTGAATTGAACGGAACCCACAAAGGCCGAGGCAACGAAATGTGGCAATGGGTGCGCGTGCCAGGCCAGGACGCACACGACCTTATTCGAGGACAATGCAAAGCAATAACCTGCGTATAAATATAATAAATGCGGCGCTCGAAACCTGTCCAAAGAGACCCGTTAAAAGTTTCAAGCAACAAGCACTCGCGAGTGATAAAGCTGATAGAGCTAAGGCGAAGGCACCACGTTCGTAACGCTGACTTCCCCCCGCCATAAAACAGTGGACGCTACCTTCGTTGTCATGACAACCAAACCGACTGTCCTCCCTCTAGTCCGCATGAACGGAGCTTCTGCAATGCAACGTTGTGGTGCTAGAAACCTCGGGAAAACGTTATAATGTTCCACTGGACATAGTGCGGCACAGGCGGTTCATCTCCATCGTTTCCATTCCGCTCACATTTAGGACGCCAGTAGACGCGGCGACCTTTCCTGCTCTCAGTCTTTCGCCTGAAACCAGTTGCTCCTGATAATATTAGAGCAGGTAATACGAGGCAATCCCGACGAACAGCGTTCAATATTGAGCCTTTCATCAGGGCACCCTCTTTTTTTTTCGGTTGGGAGGTTCTCTGCCTCCAGTGAGCTGTAGTCGTTGAGGTGTAAGCAAAAACTTGTGCCAGGTGATCCGCGCATAAATTGCGTTAGTACTAAAGTGCGTGATTCTCCTTCGTAAGGGGCTATTAAACCCTTTACGAAAATATTAAGAAAAAAATGTGTCTGTGCTTTGGGCATACCTATTAAAACACTTCTTCTTTTTTTTTTTTTACGTAGAATACGTTTTTCGATCCCCACACGGTAGTGCGACAGCATCAAAATGAAGTATTTTAATTTTTCTTTTTGGTAACTGTTACACTTGTGACTGCATGGTTTATGGTACCCTTCCAACTTGTTACGTTTCGATACACTCTGCCCACTCACCGGCATTGGTGCGAAGATTTCTTACGGGATGTTCGACCACGAGCACTCGTCCGGATAAATATGTAAAACGCGCCTTCATTATCGATGAGTATATAAAATTGTGTTAGCCTAAGTTAGGCGTCGGGCGTTCTATTAAACTGTATCGGCGCGGTAACGCTGTAGACGACTCAGTCGTGTAACAGGTGTTACTTGCGTCGATTTCTGACGCTCGTATAGTGAGTGCTTCAATTGAGATATTCTAATATTTTAGATGAACATAATTTGAATAAATGAACATCATTTGAACCAATGTGATTGTGATTACGTATTTTAAATACACTGCTTTTAGCAGAGTGGCGTAGCAAGGAATTGTTTTCAGAAGGGGGTGGGACATCCATCTGATCATGTCAACATGACCTGTCAGCATACACAACGTGGTGATCACTAGGTGATCACTACACTGTTAGAAAAAAAGGTATAAAGAAGGTATAATAATGGGCTATTGTACCATTTTTATACCTTCTGTTGCAGATATATACCTTTCGAGGGTATTGAAAAGGGACAAAGTGCCGATTTATACCTCCAATCGTGCACAAGGGTATAAAAGAGGTATGAAGCAGGGATAACGAAACATATTTATACCTCATTATCACGTGTTTATACCTTGTGTGTAACATATACAACCGAGGCTATACTTCCTAAGGTATAACTGCAGGCTGTTTATACCTTCATCGTTTTTATACCTTTACTTGCACCACGTGTTGAATCACATAATTTTCTTTTGTTGAAGCGGTGTCATTTAAGATAAACAGTAATTTGTTTAAGAAACACAGACTTCGTTAGAGTTGCATCTACAATCTATAGGTTGAGTTGAGACTGCGTCATATATGTACCTGAAATAATTAAATCTTGCCGTTCTCACCCGTATGGTTGTCCGCCAGGCGAAGGATGCTCTACAGTTTGCCAAGTCGCCAGCCGTATATCAGTATTTGTTGTCCTTTAGATGTCGATATCTGGATTTGATCGATCAAAACTGCCAAACACGCGGAACGGGCATTCCTCTTTGAACCTTTCTTTCTTATATTATATTTTTTTTTTTTTTTTTTTTATATGAGGAACTCGTGTGGCGTACTCGAGCGTTGCTCTCAAATAGTTTGCATGTGTGAGTGTGGTAAAAAAGAAAAGAACGCTTTTCTTCTCATCAAATGTTATTTCAACTCCTTGTACTAAAATTTTGTCGCAAACTGGATTGATGATGATGATGATGATTGAAAGAAAAAACTGGGATTAGAATATACCTCTGCAGAGGTACAGTTTATGTGAAGAAAAGGTATAAATTCTATACCTCCACTAGGGTATAAACTATATATACCTTTCCGGAGGGTATAAATTTATACCCTAAAAGGTACGAGTTATTGCACGGGCGATTTATACCCTAAAAGGTATAAATTTTTCTAACAGTGTAGGTGATCTCTAGCCAGTGACGATGCGATCTGTTGAGCACAAAAAATGCCGAGCCGAACGCGAAGAAATGACGCCACGCTTACTACTTACCGGTCCACTACATTTCGCGTGGAGGACTGAAGCCCCCTAAGTACCCCCCCCCCCCTCGCTACGTTCCTATTTTTGTAGTACTGATGATGTTGCATATCCCAAATCACCGTACAAGTGCATGCTTACCGCTCTTACGTAATACCTTTCAAAGAGCATACGTTGGTGTTTCAGGTTTTTGTTGTTTACGAATGTGATATATTCGCACTCAATCTTCTTCGTAACAACAAGCCTGCGGTACGTTTAAATTTCCCTACTTATTTCCCTACTTTCAAAATAATTGTGGGCGTATTGTGAAACTATCGCGTCACTGTTTCAAACGTTCTTCATTGTCGTCTTTCCCACTTGCCTTTGTGTGGATATCACCTTTGTGTTGTCGGACTACGTTACTAGTATTTCGCAGCGCTTCCAGTCAGTAGACATCTGAGCACTGCGTCCCCGAAGGTTATCCGCAGCCATTCCAACATATCTGAAATAGAGAAGGACATAAAATGATACTGAAGACTACGGCACAGGTTTCTCTCTATTCCTCGCAAGACGCAAAGAAGAACAAAAAGTCTAATACATAGGACTGCCCAAAGCAAGGGGGATTAAACTGTCTCGTAATAGTACTGTCGTCAGGATCCAAAAGTTTCGCTTATCTTCGATAGCTACGCTCTTCGCGGATTGAGCACATTCAGCTGCAGCACAGTTGCATGTACTAAAACTGTAGCTCTCGAGACGTCAGTTCTAAGTCTACTGGGAAAAGAGAATGTCTCGTTCAATGTATTTGCCTGTTCAGATAAGGCACGTGTAATATATGACACCAGTTTTGTCCAACCTTCGGTTGCAGAAACGTTTTGACGATAACCTTTGCAGTTACGCTGTCAGATAAAACGTAATAATAAAGAATAAAATAGTTGCATGCTCATTATCCCCTACGAGAGGTGCGACACTTCAACTCATGTTATTCTGGATAAATGTAAGATGCAATTGTTTGCATCGATGTGAACCTGCATTTCAAGTTTTACAGCAAAGGGGGAATAGACAGAAAACCGGTACCGCGAATACGAAACTAATGCGCCTCTGACGTCACGACAGGCGTCTCCTCCAGTGAGGAAGCACGAGAGAGGTCACGTGCATACAACTACCGGGAATGTCCGGAGCTGTGATATCAGAGCTTCTAGTATACGTGTGTTCAAGGGCCTATATCTTTCCAAGTACGACACCTACAAAAATAATTCTTCTTTCCTCAATACTCTAGGGTGCTGTACAATGTGTGCATGATGTAATGAACAACATCTTTCAAAGTGGATGAAAGCGTTTCACAAAAGTACCCACGAGTATGATCCACGAGCTCCCTACAACTTTATGTTTATAGATGTAATTATTTGAATACTGTAAAGATGGGAGAGTTCTATTTTTGCGTTCGCAATCGGTTTGCGCATACGCAAGGAAATAGCGGGTGCACACCTTGCATTTCGCTCAGCCCCTCTGCTTTTTCCTTTCCCCTCGTGCACGTAGAACGGTCTCATTGGATCGCTCTCAAATAAGGTCTCCCTATGGTGAGCTTCTAGCCTACCATAGTATCACAACAACTGCACGCACGGGCGGATCTAGAGGGGGGGGGGACCGGATGTCCTGACCCCCTCCTCAATTTCTTTCTCCACATAGTATTTAATTGACCCTAGATCGCCTATCTAGCATGCTGTCCATAGCTGGACCCCCACCTCAGAAAAATCCTGGAACCGCCCCGACTGCACGCGAAGTCCACGTAGCTTCATCTTTTTCACCATAGTGTTGTGGCCACCCGTCTGCGAATAAACCTCTACCCGAGAAACGTCATCATGACGTTGGTAGACACACCGAAACCAAAACAGATCGGAAGGGGAGAGCTGAGTTCCACGAATGGGCACTTGTTCGCTGCCTCCTATTGAAAGAAACGTAGGACCGAAGGTCGCGTCCTTTTCAGAGACCATCGTAATCCCCTCAAGACCGTGGCTTTCGGGCGCGACCTTGTTCGCTACTATCTTTGAATGTACACTCTTAAAAATGAACTTCACCGCATAGCACGCTCCTAGCCAACCATCATCTCGAATGATATCGTTATCCGCCCTGATTTGTTGAAAACGGGAGGCGTACGCCTTTTCTGTGACACTTATGCTGTTCATAATTGTCACAGAAAAGGCGTACGCCTCTCGTTTTCAACAAATCAGGGCAGATAACGATATCATTCGAGATGATGGCTGGCTAGGAGTGTGCTATGCGGTGAAGTTCATTTTTAAGAGTGTAGTTCCATTCTACCAAATTCGTGGCGCTGTCGAACACTATGACGTCATTTGTTTAGAAACAGGGAGAGGTCTATTGGCCCCTTATTGCTGCTTTCTGAGTGCTTTCTCCAACCTTTTCTTTCTCTCATGTGCAGAGACGTACTGTCGTAGTGTAATACGCTATGCAAGTAGGTCAGCCTTTTGCGCAGCCCCTCAGCTTTTCCCTTCCCCCTCGTGCACGTAGACCGTTCTCATTGGATCGCTCTCAAATAAGGTACCACAAAAACTACACGCGAGGTCCACGTTGCTTCACGTGTAGTTGTTGTGGTACCTTATTTGAGAGCGATCCAATGAGACCGTTCTACGTGCACGAGGGGCAAGTGAGGTACCCGGGTTCGAATCCCGGTGCCAGCTGTGCTGTCTGGGGTTTTTCCTGGGTTTCCCTCAGACGCTGTCAGACATGTCGGCACAGTTGCCTTAGAAGTCGGCCCAGGACGCAAATTCCCCCAGAGCATCAGTCGTGACGTTGCCCACCTCTGTGAGGCCGACAACAGCGAGTTCATTCATTAGCACCACCAACACCAAAACGTTGTTTCATCTTTTTCACCATAGTGTTGTGGCCCGTCTGCGAATGCCCCTTTATTGCGGCTTTCAGAGTGGACAGGACGCTTTCTCACGTGCATTTTCTCCCACCACCACCTCCAACCTTTTCTTTCTCTCATGCGCAGAAATGTACTGTATTTCCCCTTCATGGGCGCAGCGATATACGCTATGCAGGTAGGTCTGCTGTCTGCTCAGATCCCCAGTTTCTCTCTTTCCCGTATTTCCGCTGAAGCGACAGCATTGGTGACTATCCTTGCGTTTGCTGACCAAGAGCGAGGGAGGCTCCGCCTCCTGGATGCCGGCCAATAGGAGGACGCGGAGGGCAGGCACTTCCCAAGCCTCTGCTCTCGCCTAAGAGATACCTACAAATACCTCCTTATTGCTATATAGCAATAAGGAGGGGCACCGTCAGGGCAGAGGAGAAACCGTTCTCTCACAAGGTATACCTTGTGAGAGGATGGTTTCTCACTCTGCCCTCTCCCCTGCTCGCACACACACACATATGCGTTGGGTGATGATGAGGTGGGGCGATTCATCGCCGTTGTAGTGGTACACTGCCCTATTGCGTTTTGGGAACGAATGAGGGGATGATGATGGAAAGGGTACAGACAGAGAAAATTGTCGTGGCGTATTCGGAAGCCTTACTTTCGAAACGTCGCTGGGACCGCAAATTCAGCGCATAATGTCGACTTCCACGGACTTGAGTCAGGGGAATGAACGTGTAGTATATTTCTATTGTCGGGAAAAACTCACGTGACCTCTGACGTCGGGCCAATCGTTGGGCCTCGGTAGAGTAGGTTTTTGCTTTGTTTTATTTTGTCTCCCTGGGTGACCGGTGACGTAAAGCGACGCTGCCGACGGGTACTTTTTCCCTTTCCCCTCTGTTCTCTCCCCCGCTTTGGCGGTTCTGGATTTTCGTTCGCATCCAGTGAAATAAATAAAACGCGGAAGCGTTGGCTCTTCTGTTGCACAAGGTGCTTTATTTTTCGGGATTGGTATTTCCAAATCACACATATGCAGTCTGCTGTATCTGCGCCAAACACAAACTTCACATGAACATTGTTTCTGAAGTTCGAGTAATATGCCAAAGCAACTTCGTATTCACTGCTAGCTGATATGTCTCACGTGGAAGATTTCACAGTAGATCAGTAAATTCACTGCACAGACACACACATTCACAAATCCAGCATGACAGAAAACATGTCCATATCCCTTTGCTGCTTGTGTAGTGTCACATGTCAAGGCTGACCCGTCACAAAGGAACCTGTGCAGCTGCTAAGCCGAAAGATGATGTTCCAACCACTCAGGGTGGCATATCCATTCTATTGCGTCCATGCAGATGCTTTTCTGAAGCAGATATTAGTTGAGCAGTACCTAGTTGATACCTGAGCAAGAAAGACCAGAACGAGGATCAGAAAACGTGAAAACTAAAAATTCTACCGGCCGAAATGTTGCGTATACGCCACAGTTGCGGTGCTATGTTATGCTACGCTATAGCATAGCGGCAGAATGGAATAGGAACTGACTTACCTGCATCGAGTGGAAAAACACAGTATTGATCCTTCTTGAATCGTTGTCGCGCCAAGCAAGCGAAGCAGACCTGCCTTCCACTTATGTATCACTGAATTTACTTGCAGAAGTATCCAAGAGGATTCGAGTTTTGCAGAGTCGGTATCGACGGGCACTAAAAACCATCCAAAGCGGTACCGGGAAAGATGCTTTGCGGGCGTCCCCGCTGCACCATATTTCGAAACTTTACAGCGACCTTCTCTTCTCCGGGACGGCGGTGCCGGCTCACGCGCGCCACGAAAAGGTTAAAATTTCAAACCGACCAATGAGCGCTCGCATACCAGGGGAGCGGCCGCAGGAGCCAATGGGATGCTCTCGGTAGAGAACTCGGGCTTCGACGTACAAATTTTGACGTTTCATGACGTTCGATGACGCGAAAGGCTCGCAGCGCCTCACTTTAGTCCGCAAGTGAACTCGCGAGTTTCATCCCCTTGCTTGAGTCACGCAAAAGTACGACAACGTCAGTCGCCAGTCACCGACAGATTCGTACGTGAGCTCTTACTGTTCGTAGGTAATTGAGCGCATCAGTAAGTTTTCAGATGTCTGCTTAGTGTCTGAGATTTGCCGGAGTGGTCCTTGCGTAATACTGCGGAGGAACATCGAATACTTGCGCTGCAAAGAGCTAGAGGTCACTCTTAAAGAACTTCACTTCTATTTCGTAACAAACTATGAAGATTTCCAACAACTGTACTTACAGTTGCATATTTTGGACCTCGACCAGTGAGAGAGGGGGGGGGGGGGGGCGCAAACTCGCCTCGTCCCTCATTCGTTCCCTAAAGAGCAATGGGGCAGTGTATCACCGTGGACGGCGGTGAATGGCCCACCTCATCGTAATATAACCTATGTGTGCTCTGTTCGTCTTGTAGACGACTGTTGGGAGAATTCGGATGATTACAAGTTGCTGCAAAGTACGTGCAACGCATTTAATACGATGTAGTATAGCATGTTTCAGATGAAACACCCCGTTCGTAATCACAAATGCAGTTGTTGTCGTTGTTCAGTTATCTAAACTTGGCATCACATATAGTGTGCCCGTTCTCACAGGAGGTACACGTACACTGCCTAACGTCGCTTTGTCAGGTGGGTGTGGCATACACTGGGGAAAAGAAAGCAAGCGAACGGTTATCCGAACTTCTGCGGTGAATGGAACATGGCAAACCTTGCCCATAGTAACCGCCGCAGGCTTCCAGCACTGAAGATACAACGGGTCGAAGCGATCCTTTTCGTAATTTTTCATTTTTATTCTTAGTTGGAGTTCTTACACGGAAAGAATTTGTTCGCGACGAGGTTGTTGTACTTCTTTGTTGCTTTTTATAACCGCCTATACGAATACTCAGTCTCAAATAACAATATTTAAAAACAATAGAAGCCGGTACAGCGTATCAGTTGGGATTCGAACCTCAATATTGAAACTTTTTCTATTCCTCTTTCAACTAGTACATATAGTGGTTTTCGCATCTCCGGGACCATGCGTTTTTGAATGGAGCGTAAAGTAAAATCCATTCGCGTTGTTTTGATGTATGCAATGTACAATTCCTCTTTGTGACGACGTACATAAAGCATAAGGTCTCACTTCTGCGTACTTTTCGCATTAAGGAATTTGCAAGATTGATTCCTGTCCCGCTCCAACTTATCACAGCGTCCGGTATAGGGCACAGACGTTCGTACAGGGTAGCAGACCGAAAGGAGCCAGCTGCAGGTTGGCGGACATGTACCACGTGATGGTAAATTATATCGTTACGTTATTACGTGAGATCTTGTGCGTTTGCCATGCGTGCGTTTCTTTTTTCATTTGCTACCGATATCAGCTTCGAATCGCCTTGCTCCACTGGCAACATATTGGACGGCGTCCGATTGTCGCTTCCATTTTTTAGTCACCATTCCTGTCTTTTGCAACAACAACAACAATTATATTCTGACGATGAAGTGGGGAGGTTTTACACTCTAGGAGTGGAACGCTAACCCATATCTAGGGTAGCTAGGGTTTCTAATATGAATGATGACGATGATGAGCGATGATGATGATGATGAGAGATAAACGGTGATGATCGGACTGGCGATGGCGATCCTGATCGTGATGGTGGGAATGTCTGAGGGCGCTGTCGGGGTCACAATGAGTCCTTTAGGCCAGTCGCCTAAAAAAAAAAAACCTACTACATGACGTAAAGCCGCCCTGGAGTGGGCCGCGGTGTCCCAAGGGCCGAGGATGCACGACAAGTTGAAGGGGCGGCTGTCAAGGGTGGCAAGCTGTGATTGCAGTATACGCCTCTCGTTGTTATATAGGTCCGACAGCGGAGGAGTATGTGCACTACATTGGCAAGTACACCACACTCGTTGCAAATAGGGCTAGCTGGTAGCGATAGAACGGAGTGAAGGCCATGTTCAGACTAGCCTGTGGATGAGCGACTTCAGGGGACGAGGAAGCTTTGCAGGCAGCCGGTATGACAGCGTTGGGTCTACAATTCGCAAAGAGGAAATGGTTGGAATCTGTCTTTAGCAGCAGTAGCAGTTCCCAGTATCTTCCCTATATTTCTGCGAACTGAACCAATAACGCAGTTGTCTACGTGGTTTAGACGAATACGGAACAAACGATAGTTGTGATAACAACTAACAATCCGCTTTCTCCCCCCCCCCCCCCTTTAATGTAATCTAATAGTCGCGATAAAGGAACAGATACATGCTACAAAATTGTTCCACAATTCTGCTTTCATTCAAAATGAAACTTCATTGTGTCTCTGCCTGCAACATATGATATACAAGGCTATCCATATGCTAATATAACATGCGTTACTGTAACGTCAACCAGGAGTAGCAATACCAAGAAATACCTTCCTGCAAGCAGAGTGCCAGCTTAAAAGACTTCAGCTATTTACTATATCTATTTATGTTTCGTAAAATATGTTGGAACGCTTTTACGGTGCCGCCACAATCCGCATGGTCATACTATGATTGGCATATTTTTCCTTAGTACAGCTCCGGTCAACCTTAATAATAAGACTGGAAAAAATGTGGTCTCGTTCCCGAGCGCGATTAGAGCTACTCTTGGGGCCATGAGGAAATCTTAATTGAACAAAATTATTCTGTCAGTTTAACGCAAGACTTTTGTTCACTTAACATTCCCCCAGTGCCCCAAGGATGGCTGTTATCGCGCTGGGAAATGAGACCGATTTTTTTCCAGTGTTATTATTAATGTTGACCGGAGCTGTACCTTGGTTCCTGATGAAAAGACTAAATCCAAAGTCTTCCGAAAATTGAAGCTGAAAGGAAACACGCCTTTTCCCCTCCAATGTGCGAATAAGTGACAGCGATAGCTGTATCACCGTCGTGCAATTGGCTGCAATGTTTCCACGGTTGTGTTTACCACACAGACATAGACAACTGTTTTCACACTTGCTTTATTGAAAGAGCAACAGCAGACCTTTATGACCAGTGAAGTACGTCGGCAAGGCGAGGCACTGCAACTCCGTGAGAATGTTCTTGCCGAAGACTATTGGTCAATGCACGTACCGTTGCGTGTGGTGGGCGCGTTCACTTCCGACAGGACACACATGCCCAACAGACAACTTCAGAAAATCCCAGAGAGCATAGCGCCGCTTTGAACTATGGGAACTTGCTTTATCAGAAAGGAGCAGTAGGTCTCCAAACTGTTTCGATTTCTCCTCTCTCGGCCCATTGTCCACGTGGTGTCAAGGTCAGTGAAAACGAAACATGACAGTAATATCCCAGGATGCAACGCGTGCGCAAGGAGCACTGGGATTTCCTGAAATCGTCTATTGGGAAGCGAGAAAGCTGCGAAATCACTGTTCTTTCGACCACCGATATCGACGTTAAAGGGACTACCGCATCCGGGAACGTATGTATGAGACCATTACGGTAATGTTCGTCACCTCTTCACAGTCGACTTGAACAAGCTTCTCTTCCGAAAACAGCTTACACTCTTAAAAATGAACTTCACCGCATAGCACGCTCCTAGCCAACCATTATCTCGAATGATATCGTTATCTGCCCTGATTTGTTGAAAACAGGGGGCGTACGTCTTTTCTGTGACAATTATGAACAGCAGGACACTCGAACTGCTCTTTCTAGAAAGAGCAGAGTGTCCCGAGTGTCCCGTAGCAGATTATCCAAGGAGGATTATCATCAGGACCGGGAGGGGGGGGGGGGGGGTATATGTTTAATACGAAGAAAAGAGGGAATGTCAGCCAGGCTGATACCGGCTTGCCATCAGGATCGGATGGAATATCGTACCATGCTGTAGCACATCTTTAGTCCAGAGTTCTGTTACTATTACTGACCAACCTCTGGAGTCAGCGTACCTCCGTCGTTTCCTCGACAAGCAGCGTGTCTCCTGCATAGGCTCCGGCTGAATGTCCCGTACATCGGTCGGTTGCTCTACAACCTGGCCAGGTCACCATCTCCGAACTGCAGTGAGTGCGATGTTGTCGAGGGCACAGAGCACATCCTCCTCAGGTGCTCCAAGTATGCTGACAGTCGCAGGATACTAGAAGCAAGTCCGGCTCGCCTGGACGCAGGGCCGTTTGACCTTTTATATAGCTCCTACACTGTTAAAACAGAACTTCACCACATAGCATGCTCCTAACCAACCATCATACCAAATGATATCATTCTGTGTCATGATTTGTTCAAAACAGGGGGGAGGCGCCTATCTGGGACAAGATAATCTGTCCCAGATAGGCGCCTCCTCTCATTTTCAACAAATCAATGCACAGAATGATATCATTCGGAATGATGGTTGGCTAGGAGCGTGCTATGTGGTGAAGTTCTGTTTTAACAGTGTAGGCCCTCAGCCATTCAATCATGAAGCGGCTGCATTGAAAGCGCTCCTACGTTTCCTTGATTGACATTTTGTGACACTTTCTGGTCCCCCGGTTGTGACAAGTGGTCCCACTAGTTCGGGATGTCTGTCTCCCGCCCCCAACTACTGAGTTTTCTCCTTTTTTTCTTCAACTAACTGTGGCGAAGTGGTCTGAGGTAGCCAGTCTGACTTTGTCGTGACTTAAATCCCCATTTTTTTCTTCTTCTATCATATCACATCATTGTATCGTACCTGAGTCCTGGGAAATGGCCCAAGAAGTACCAACACTGAATCCAAGACAAGACACCTCATGCAATGGACTCTTTGCGTCCGATAAGCTTGACTATAGTTGCTTGTGCAAACTCATGGAGCGCCTGGTTTTAATTCGGATCGAGTGATTTTTGTGGAATTCCACAACCTTCTGTGGCAGCTGTATTGTACACTATGGTGATGTCCTGTGCAATGACTGCAAGGCTGCATGTGCCTTGTGCTACTCGAAGTGGACGAAGGCCGCTTTTAGAATCACTAAAAGTTACCCATTTGGCAGGTGTTGCTGCTTCGGCAATAAGCCTCACGGCGATAAATGCGCCAAAGAGCTCGGCCGCAGTTGACGACGTCCTGTGCGATAACCTGACCGTGTGGTGTTGTGATAACCACTCCCGGTAGATACGGACAGCACAAGAAATAGGGATACCTTTGGGGTAGTTTGTGGAAGGAACGAGGCCAGCATCAGTAAACAATGGGCAAAACAATTTAATATAATGCAAGAAATCTGTGCACAAGCTGCTGAGCTCACCACAATAGACGTTGTCGTTGTGTCTGTAGCGGCACACTGCTGGTGGCGGCTGTCGAGCTGGGGTGAGGTTGCAGAGTCTGAAGTGGAGTCGGGCCTTGCGAGACGAGTTGAGGGTTGCCCGTCCGAGCGATTACTTGTTGTAACCCCCGGTTCAGTGAAGACTCCTGGTGGTTTCCCCTCTATTCTCCTTCTCTCTTCCGTTCGTGCTCCCATGTTATGGACTCGCCGGTCGTCAACACGGAGACGTTACTTGCAGCCCTTGCAGCATGATCACTTGCCCAGTGTTGTCGTTCTGTGAGCGCTTTTCTCCTATCTAGCGTGCGTGAGAGTGTGATTCAGGCGCCGTATTCCCACGCAGCACCGCGCAGAGCCTGTGTGTCGTCCAGAGCCTGCAGAGCATGCAGTGCCGTGTGCAGAGCCTGCACACGGCGTTCTTCATTATACATTCTGTTATCAGGCTCAGGTACGCCTAATCCCTTACAAAGCAGGGCGGATACCAAGGGCATGATATCGCAGGCGAAAACAAGACATCGAATCGTCGTCTCATCGAAGTCGTTCTACCGAATGAAATGCATATTCTGGCGACGGTTAGGCTTAGCATTGCAGACGCGCTGGAGCAACACAGAACGAAGCGACGTTGGTTAGTTTATGGTTAGTTGAAACCTATAGTGTAGTGAGACCAAGTAGGTTAGTTCAAGTTTCTTGAATACAATTCCCTCGCGTCTTGTAGGCGGTGCCAGCATTAGACTCTGCAGAAGCAGAGAAGCAAATATTTCGACTGTTTGTCCTCGGTTAGTTTATCGTTAGTCGAGATCTATAGTGTTTGTAGTGAGACCAAGGTTACTTCAAGTTTCTTGAATACAGTTCCTCCGAGTCTCGTAGGCGGTGCCAGCATTAGACTCTGTAGAAGCAGAGAAGCACATATTTCAATGACGTCACGGTTACTGGCGCATGCGCTATTTGCATGGATCATGCTGCGAGTAACGTCTCGTGTCATCAACACACCCATTCCCTGCTTAGGGAAGAGTCGGCAAAACAGTGAAATGGCTACAAAGGGAGCTTTCTCCGCTGTAACACTATCCCCTGGTAGACGTTGGTCTGTCAGCAGTTAACTTCGCCAAGACTGGGGGGCGTTCAAAACAATGTCGTGCTGTCCAGCCTTTCAAAGGACCGCCGTCACTCCAGGGATGCACACACACAAAGAAGACATTCGTGCAAGTACGTATGGCCTGCTCGCTCGGCACATCTGGAGACCCCATTTAGTCATTCTAGAATCATCACGGTGCATATCGGAATCCTGCACGACAAATGCACAGGCTGACCCAGTGTCATTCATTGTTCCATCAAGAAACAACGACAACAACAACTTTATTTTGAGGTGATGAATGGGGAGTTTCATCATCAGGGGAGATACTCTACCCCATCAGGGAAAGTCTTCATATTTTCAGCACATCCGCCAATGACTTCCAGAGTAAGTTGTCGTAGTATATGCGTGGGAGGGGTCCCCTTATCCGTATTCCGGGTATGTCCACAGTACGTTGAATGTCGGAAAATCCACGGGGGGGGGGGGGGTGCTGTACGGGACATGTAGCACTTTTATGTGACGAGATTTCTTGACAGAGTGGCATTATGATCTTATGGGTAGCAGAATTCGGCCGAATGCGGCGGATAACCCTAACAAGCGGGTGACGCCGTTATCTCGTTGCGAGACGTGTGGTTACGTGCGGTACTCTCGCTTCGGCTAATGCCGTGAGGTTCGATGTGGCGTTTGGCACTCCCAGACATAGCTGAACGCTTTATGTCAAGACGCGCTGCAATGTTGATTCAGCCGTGTGACACCGTCAGTTAGGATAGGTGCATGATAGGCCAGTGTTCTGGAACATGGAAGATGCCATCTCTGTTCATCCTGCGAAACCAATCGATTACTTGGAAATAACTCCGCTTTTATGAAACTTCCGTAACTTGTGAAATTTGTTCAGAGCTGTGGGATGGATACATCCTTCTAGACTTCTCTGTGCATGACCTATGATTGGTGGACTTCTGAATAGTGAATGTGTGAATAGTGAATATCGAACTTGTGAACAGCGAACTTGCGAGCAGAGTACTTGAGAAGTAGTGAAGCAGTAGTTTTTTTTTTCTTCTTTCTCTTTTTTCTTTTTTTGGTGTTGTTTTTTTTTTGGGGGGGGGGGAGAGAATTTACGTTAGGAGTAGCAGAACACGTCGGGAGACGAGTTCAATTTCTCCTCTCTATTTTTTCTTACAAAGAAACTCCGTTTTTTTTTTTTTTTTTCTTCTTGACCAATGAGTCGGATTATTCACCTCCGAACGGCAACCAGCTAAAGTCGGCATAGAGTAGCGTTAAGGAAACAGTGTTGTTGATGACGATGATTCGAGTTTTAATGGCGCACGTTAACAAGCTAAGGTCATAGTGCGCCAAAACAGGGGTGAAATTGTAAGAAACCATGTGCCTCGTGTACTGCTTATGGCCCTTCTCTATGGCATTTGCCGATAGCGCTTGTTTAAGTGCGTTTTTGAGGACAAGGTATATTTCATGTCTCCACTTACGATGGCTGAAGAAAAGCAAATTAAAAGCGGCGTTTTTTGTGTAGGAAAGAAAAGAACCAAAATGTTTGAAAGATATGTGCATGCGCTACTTCTAAATCTTAACAAACCTGCGCTCCCGTAGGAGCAATCCAGACAAGGGGGGGGGGGGGATATACATTTATTAAAAGGAAAATCCAGACAAGGTTCGTCACAGAAACAAAACGAATACAAAGTGGAGCGATATAAGAACGTGATTATGTCAGGCAAGCCCAATATAATGAGAACGTGAACGGAAGGACTGTTACTTAGTTCCCCCTTCAATATCTATATCAACGAATATTTCGCCGCACACAATGAGGCATCTGAGCCAGGAGCGCGACACTTCAGTGTCAGGCCTTAGTGAGGTTCCTTTGAAAGCGGCGGACGTTGCAGATGCATACAGGGTCGACGTAGGCTGACACATGTGCATCGAGCCATGCGAATGGAATGCAGTGTCTCTTGGTTTCGTGCGTAAATAATTCAGAATAACGTATAGTTATGGTCGACTTTAGCGTGAATCGATGTGCGTGCTGGCAGAAAAGATTCAATGCAAAAATCGGCAATGGCCTCAGGAAGCTTCGCTCGTGAAGAAACTGCTGATTGCAGTCTGTAAATTAGTGAAATGTGTCAGACTCAAGAAATGCAGACCAGAGAGAATGTTGAGCATACGTGCGGGTACGATAACGCTTAATGACCACCATAAGCAGTCAAGAAGCATTTAAATGTGCAGATGGAATCCACGAAAAGGTAGAAACGACGCGCGTTACCCGTTGCGTACGATGCCTTCCTTCGCAGCGAGAATAAAATGATTTTTCGCCTCAACTACCGTATGAGTACGAAAACATACGTACGTTTGTATGAAGTGATCATATCAAGGGTGAAAGTCGTCACTGCGAGCAATATTTCTCGATCATATGTCATAACAGTACAGAATAGGAAAGAAAAAAAGGAGACGTCAGTCCACTCAAGTGTTCGTAGTGTGAAAAAAAAAGAAGAAAATAGCAACAAGGCAATCACAGGCTGCCAATCAAAGCCTCACAAACAATAAAATGCAGACAGACATGGAAAAATACTGAAATGGGAGAGATCAGGAACGCGATAAATAGATAAGTATATAAAGGACAAATGAGAATGGGAGAAATGGGGAGATGTGAGGCAGTGAAAGAAGTAGGGTACCCCAACATGCGTCCGACGACAACAATGTCTATCGATGTAGTATACGTCTCTGTCCGCGCAGAAGCATGTGTACGTGTATAATGAAAAGAGAGCAGAGTAAGCAGAGTAGAATATGAAGCAGAGCAGAGAAGCAGCAGCGTATATATTACTCTGTTATAGTGGAATCGCAATTAGGCCGTCACTTTTACAGGGTATTGATCTGGACATGTACTTCATGGTACCTGAATCCCGAACCCTATATAGGGGCACTGCTTCGCGTACCATTCAGCTGAACGTCCCATACAGTGACTGATATTTACACGAAATCGGGAAAACAATATCCCCCAATTGTTCTGTGCGCGGTGTTCACGAGGATGTCCAGCACATCCTAGTTACACGCTGAAGGCAGCTGCAGCCGGAGTTGGCAGCACGACAAGCCTTTCAGCCGACAGGCAAAGGGCGTTCCGCGCTGGTGTATAATAATTGCCAGACATCCAACCAAACAGCAGGCTTTGAAGCCAAAATCAATGGAACTCAGTGGAGCTCAGCGGACACTCGCTCTTTGCCTTTTCTTTTCTTTTCTTTTTTGTATTACCGGGGTTGTCAAGTGCACGCCTTATGTTTTAGGCGTTGTTAATGTACGTGTGTGCTGATTATACATAAAGAAACTTGTCCAGATACCTGTTGTCTACGCAACGTTTAATCGTAGCATGAATGCATGAAGGATGAGCGGCTGCAGCACTCATGCAGCTTTTACTAGAGCTGATGATGAAGATGGAGACACACTTGAAAAATATTTCACACTCCACGGCCGACAATGTTGCGCTAATTTTTTCTACTGTTCTGTCGCCTCCAAATAATAGAGCCTTTTTGTTGCCATTCCGCTGATTTGCCGTCATTCCATCCCCTTTGCTGTGCTTATGCTGCAGGGCCGCCTGATCCTCAGACGAGTTCAGAAAATTCCAGAGTGCTTAGCGCCGCTTTGAACTGTGGGAGTTTACTAATATGAAAGAAACGGGTGGCCTCCAAACTGTTAACCATTTAACTGTTTAACCATTTTATCTGTCCAAACTGTTCCGATTTCTCCCCTACCGGTCCATTGTCCACGACGTGTCAAGGTCAGCGAAAGCGAAATGTGAAGGATTATTCTTTGTTCCCCCGCTCAGCAAGCGCCCAGGATGCAATGCGTGCGCAAAGAGCACTGGGATTTTCTCAACTCGTCTTTATTCGTCATCGTGCTCACGTGATCTCAAGGTGACCCATAGTTTTTTTTATTAGCTCCTGTCGTTTTATAGCATGCCATTCAGAGATGTGTTCCTGCTGAGTCTTCGTTGCGTGGTAGTGTCATCAACAGTGTTGAAAGATGAAAGTCACTGAAAAGATTAGCCAGCTGTAGGGATCGAACCCACATCTTCTGGATTACCGGTCCAGCCCTGGACCGGTAATCCAGAAGATGTGGGTTCGATCCCTACAGCTGGCTAACCTTTTCAGTGACTTTCATCTTTCATCGTTGATTTCATGGGCAACTTGAGGCTTTGTTTGTATCTGTCCCTTCTATGTTGTTCCAGCCTCAGAACATCAGTTTCTCTCTTGATCAACAGTGTGCCTGTTAGAAGCAGAGCATGTGACAGAGGCACTGGGTCATTTAATTCATAATATATTAATAAGTTTAACTGGATTGTGGTGTATTGGAGCTGCCGTAAGGGCGCCATTTAATTCGTTGCACGTGTATGTTAGCGCCTTTGAGTTCAACAGAGAGTTTTAGTAGATCACACGCAAAGGCGATAGCGTACGTAACGGATAGCGTTGGTGATTCTGCGCACTGCGCGAAGCTCTTTTTCCGTATAGTGGGCGTGCGCAGAACCATCAACGCTATCCCTTACGTGCGCAAATGCCATAGCGTACGATGCACTAAAACTCTCTAATACCACCTCACCCTCCGTGACTATGGTTGCAACCTCGTCATACTCTAAAAACCTCCTTCCTATCGTTTTCCTGAAAGCGTATTTGAGTGATCGCACTACACACTGACCACCCCACCATGGAGCGGCGATCGGGATGAACTCTACACTGTTAAAATAGAACTTCACCACATAGCATGCTCCTACCAACCACCATACCGAATGATTTCGTATTTCCTTTTTATGTTCCATGTACATTCCGAGTGACGGTTTCGTCCGCATCTTACTTACCCATTGTCTAGTTTCCGATTCTCTTGCCCTAGTCTTTACACTTTTCTTCCTGCTCTCCTCATCCCAGGTTAAATACTTAGCAGACATACGTCTAGTCCTTTTGAGCCATTTTATTGTATCTATGTTATTTAGGTATAGTGCTATGATAGTACTTTCCTGGTCCACCTCCCTTCGTCCTACGATGTCGAGAGCGCCCCCCGTTAGTGCCTAAAAATCCGCTCTCTCTATAGTTATCACTCCAGATTTGTGTAAAGCGCCGGACGAACGCTTTTTTGTGACAATTACCATAACAGCATAAGTGTCACAAAAAGGCAAAGGCCTCCCGTTTTACAGCGGCAGTTGTTAAAAGGATAGTTCGCTCACTAAAGAAACTGAAAAACAAACAAAAAAAAACAATATGCCAGAATTAACGCGAATCCTTCGCGCTATTTCACCAAGAGCGATAGCTGTCGGGTCCACCTGAGGAATTACCGGTTAGCCTGAGGCACCTGAGGCATTAGGCTCTGCCGGTGGCAGACATCTTCGGTCCTCTTTGAAGATGATAGAGGTACGTATGTGCTTCACTTTTAGGTGGCCATGTACAGTGTGCCGTTGTCACGTTCGCAGCTTTCCGCGAGTATTCGTTCGTTGCATGGTGACGTCCAGCACACATATTAATCTAGAGGTCATATTGCTCTAGAGTTGGCATCTACGTAGCCTTAGTTTCGTCCGTGTGAAACGTTAGAGGGAGCCAGTCTGTGTGGCTGGTCTTCCGCTCCGATGCCAATACATGATTACGCTTGCGTCAGCGGAGAGGAAAGAATCTGCACGTCTGCGCATGCGCTGTGGTTGGGTGCGCTTTTTTGAATTGCAGCGCCATGGGATGCGGCGGTTTACGCCACGCACGTTGTGCGCGGATTCTGTTGTAACGTGCGTTCCGTTACTTTCATTTCAGCTGTATGATCATTGCTTTTAGGAATGCAATTCCGAAATTTGCTCAGTTAAGGTCACTTTTTTGTCACCATAAGAACTGTGTGTAAAGGAACGGGAGTTACAGGTAGTTCGACAATACAGCCCGGGGTGTAATGTCTCCCCGCATCTTCCAAAACGATTCCAGACTCATAAACTTCCAACGCTGGCAGGTTGCACAGTTGCATTTGCACGGTGAAGAACGTCACTCTGCGACCATATGGGGCACACACCAGGTATAGACGGAAGTGTGTGCGTTAACACGCCATGTGCAGCACACGAAGCATACAGAGCGGTTGTCTGTATAGCGTCCTGTCTTCTTTCCGCATCATGTCTACGTCCGATCCTAACCCACTCGCTCGCATCAGTGCTCCTGCAGCTTTCGTTTCCTTAACGTCGCAGAAATGTTGATGCAGACGTTCATACATGCGTCCTTTATCTATTTATTTATTTTAAATATTACAGAAACTACTTGAATGGGACAAAACAAACAACTCCCTGTTTACAGGGAACGTGTTGCGTGTAGCAGAATTAATGTGACAATCTTTTCCAGTCGGCCCATGACGCATACTAATCCTCCTATCCCCCACTACTTCCTGCTGTCCTCTCTCCATCTGTCCACATCTGTACGCCGCTCATAGCCACAGCTGCTCTGTCTCTCTGCAGACGCAGCCGACATTACAATGTGAGACTGTGGCGCCCTCTGCGGGGCGCGGGCGGAACCGCTTTACTGGGTGCTTCAGCTGCTTCAGACACTCTTCCGCCGACACCAGAATCTCTCCCCCCCCCCCTCACCCTTTATACCTCTACTTTACAGCTATCGCTGTAAAACGTGGCGACGTCCTTTGCTGAAGCTCAGTTGGTTGGTTTGGTACAAGTGCGTTAACATTTCAACAATTTTAGGTAATCGGTCCTCCAGTACTTCCATGGGCTTTCCCACAGGATGTCCACCTGGCCACATAATCTGACTGCAAAAATACCGCACCGATGAGCCAAAACCGCACCGACCAGGAGCGCAGGGAGCACAGCGCGCTCAGAGAGTCACGTGCTTTGGAGCGATGAAAATGATTGGAGTAGGTGCTCATCTGCTGGCCAGGTCAACCGCTAGGCGGCCCAAATAAGCCTCCGTCGGTCATGCGAAGCGCATGTGCCCCTGTAACGCGCGGTTTTGGTTTCGGCTCATTTGCATAGCGAAATTCGGCTATGGATGTTTCACGCTCGTTTTAGGATTTTTAAAAGATAGAATGGCTTCCGATGAGGATAATCTTCCATTCTGCTATCTGGCTTGTGCCCGAAATCCCCGAATTAAGGAGTTCGTTAATAAATTTTGGGTGATTAGACAGCTTGTAGTTACATACTCTCTTCGAGAGGATGTCCGCGTAGCCGTATAACCGACCAGCTAAAACGACATCTATGCTGCTCTCATAGCTTTTGCACAAAAAATCTAACGGATAAAAATTAATACCCTGTATGACTTTATGGTGTTTCTGAGGCTTTGATGAAGATTTGTCCTGCAAAGTCGATACCAGTCGTAGCAAAGGGATTGCCTTCCGTGACACGATCTTCCGGTAGAAGTGCTGTAACTTCGCTACCAGGTCTTTCATTGGAGTGTCTGTACGTTCATGCCGCATCTTAGTATCCGGTTCACTAACTGTCTTACCCGTGTTACCCAGTACTTGTTCCTGAGTTCCATTAACGTATCTCGTCCTGAATGTAGGACGGTCTTGCGAGCTTGTCATACTATTAGCTCCATGTAATGCGAATCACTTGGCATGACGACAGGATATTTCTCTTTGTATATGACAATCTTGCCTTTTGGAGTCGGCCACGCAATCTCATTATTACATGTACATCTATATGGCGCGTACTAGTACAGTACATTTGGCCGCTTCAATGGCTGATTGTCGTAAATCCTTTTTCGTTCTTCTCCGAATGAACCGTCCTAATCCAGTAATTTACCGCTGCGGACATCTGCCGCCAATAACCGTCCCCTCCTTTTGTTCCTCTTCCTGTAATTGCGGACGAAGCGCATCACCCATAACGTTGCGCTATGTAGTCCGGTGATGATGCTATATCACTTGACGTCTATGATAGGTACTTGGAAAGATGTACCGGTTCCACATTGCACACAGTTGTCTCTTCATTTAAAGTCGCTACCTCTGACAGCTTCACCTGTTGTTCTTCGTCTTCCTTTATCCATACAAGGCCTCTCACCATAATTCACTCTTTCGCATGCACTACAGGAAAATTCCCCTTGTTAAAATACCTGCTAGATTGTGTACGCGTAGACCACTCGTGTATCTGAAGTAGTCGTGCTTTCACGAATTCCTTCAATCGGTCAGGGTTTCCTCTTATCCAGCACAATACGATGGCTGAATGACGCCACCTTGGTGTGAATGATGCAAATCCTTGACACTACCACCGCTGCCAACCTCCAACCTCGGGAAGTCTAGAACTTTAGGAGGTGGACTTGGCGAGAACGAGCGCTGACGTAACTCCGGTTTGACCGTGTCGTACACACGTGTAGTATACTGCGCCATAGGCCCGTGGACTCGACCATTTTCTGGTGTTGATGGACGCCTTTTGTAGTATTGCGTTGGACTACCAAAAGAGTACCTCCGCTTCTTCTTCGGCTTCAGCACCCGTCAGCATGTCATCAATGTAGATGGAGCGCTGCATGATTTCGCATGTCTGCGAGAACTCCTGTTTCATCGTTTTAAAGTGATGTTGCAGTGAGCAAAAACGTGCTCGGCATCGTTGCGGGAGTAACACGTGTCATTCTCCAGGCCTCTGAATTACTTTCAACTCCCTCAGCTTGTGGTACATCTTTAATCCAAAGGAATCGGAGGGCATCACGGTCCTCAACAGCTATTCCTATCTGCAGGAAGGCATTTTCAATGTCCGCAGCCAAAGGGACCTTGTGACAACGGAACTGGACCAACAGGGCCAGTAGATCGGGGTTCAGGTTATATAGGGCCAACATCAAGGGAGTCGTTCAGGCTTTTGCGTACTGGACCATGCGATGAGGCGTTATACTATTCAACGCTTCCTAGTAGCTCTGTCACCTAGAATGACCGCGTAGTGTGGCAGGTAGAACACACACGCACAACTGTCTCAGCGGACACGTTGCGTGAAATGCTCAAGAGGTCGCTATATGCGTCGCATACGTGTCTGTGTTACGAGCATCCGTCGAGGGGAGCAAAGCTAATGAGTTCATTCTCAGATTTTAGGAGGGGAAAGTTTGGTTTGGAAAGCAAGAGTCAAACAGAATCGGACGACACGTCGGTTCAGAATGATTTTGAGATGAGCGCCAGGCTAGTAGACGGTTCGACTACCATGGAATGGGGGGGGGGGGGGGTAGACGAGCGGTCTGCAATGTGGAGGCGACACAGAACTCCTCTCTCCTCTGACCGCCCTCAGCTAATGAAACTACCGAAGTTGGAATTACCTAGGTTCGACGGCTTGCCTCAGAAGTGGCATGCCTTTTGACGGCATATGAAGTCGCAGTGCACGATAATGGCTCGTTCACAAAAAAGGAGGAATTAATTTCTCTCTCTTCGTTATTGACTGGCTCCCCGCAGCTCTGGTCAGTGGTATCAATCTTCGGGCAGACCGCTATATAATGATGCTGTTCAGCTACTCCATAGCGAGTTTGGATCAAAGGAACGAATGATACAGCATCACATCAACAGATTAACTGACAAGCCATTGGTCAAGACACCTCAAGACTGCGGAGGCCTGAGAAGGATGTACAACGAAATTGAGACTAGCATAAGAAGCCGTACTGCAATCGGATTGACGGTCGACCCATATTGCGCTCTTCTTTGCCCCGTCATCCTCTGAAAGTTGCCACGAGAATTGGTTTCTCATTATCATACAAAAAAAAATTATCAAGAGAAGAGGAAACGCCGCTGTGGCAACCACCTCACAATATCAGACTGCATGGCGCTACTGGGCCTGCCGTCGAGGACAAAATCAAGTACAAGCAAGCGCTGGAAGATTTGATGGACTTAATACCTATTGAGGCACAATTCCAGGAACTGGCCTAACGAACATTAGACAGCTCAGATGATTCGGTTGCTTCTGGATGTAAATCGCGCATGATCCTTGGACCAGCAGCAGCCCTGACAGCTTAATGGGGACAACCTCTAAGCGGCAAGCCGACCAACCGTACAGTAAGAGAAGCATACATGTCTGTGAATCAGGGCAACACGAAGTTGTGGAATGTAATGTAACCATGCCACAGTACGGGAAGGTGGGTCAGCCCCGGTGCGGCCGTAAGGTCTACGCTCCGAGTGCGATTACCCTTGATTTGCTAGCCCAATGTTGCGATTACACCCGTGAGTTCCGGTTCGTATCACTCTAAAAACTGAACTTCACCGCATAGCGCGCTCTGCGCCAACATGGCAACGAATGATAGGGTTATCGCTTCCGATTCGAGGAGAGAGGGGGGCGTACGCCTTTTTGTGTCAATGGGCCTGTTTCACGACGTTTGGGGGCACTCCGAACCGTATTCTGCAGCGCCATTTGTGGTCGTGTAGCCGGAGGTTTTTCCGTACATAGGCATGTATCACCAACATGGCGGCTCTGAAAAATCCTGGCGCAAGGATTTCCACAAAAGAGATGACGTTCCCGGTACGGCAGCAAGGCGGCGAACACGCCGGACACGACCGTCTAGTAAGGACGCGTTACAGCAGAGGAGGGGAGTTGGCGCTGGCGCTGCGGTCGCCCGACGAAACCTTAGTGCAACAGGCCCATTATCATGTATGTAAATTGACACAAAAAGGCGTACGCCCCCTCTCTCTCTCTCTTCGAATCAGAAGCGATAAACCTATCATTCGTGGTAACAGTTGGCGCTGAGCGTGCTGTGCGGTGAAGTTCTGTTTTTAGAGTATACTGGATCATAGTTTCAACCTCTCTGTTGAACTAATCGTCAGCGAGCAAGGGCTTCATCTGAGTATCAAGATCTTGGAGACGTGCTTGGATGTCCTGCAGCTGTCGATGCAGCATCACGAGACGTTCATGACTTGACGGTGTCTGCTCCATTTTATGCTCAGACGGCTCAGCTTCATTTCGAGTCTTGGTCGCTGCTGTTCTGTATTGCTTTCTTTCCCTTTTGAGACGTTCTATGTCCACGGCACCATAAAGAAGTCTGTACCCAGATACGTGTTGTCTCAGCGACGGTTCATCGTAGAGTGAATGCATGAAGGATGCGGCTTTTACAACTGATGATGAAGATGGCGACGCATTTGAAAAATATTTCACCAACACATATGTCCTACAAATGACCCTCTGTTTACAAACATGTGACGTAACGAGAAGATCGGTTCGAGGTTTATATTTTCCTCTGGTGGGCAAGAACCGGGAAAAACGCATCGACTGATAAGCTGATAAAGCTGATAGTGCCCACCAGCATGCGTTGCGCCGCGGTGTTGCGTAATCAGTAACGTAGGGGCTTGTAATGTTCCTAATCTATAATAATAACGAGTGTTAGTACATCGGAAGAATTCTACGAAAACGATACCATAAAAGAAGTTATCAAATCCAAGCTTAGCAATGTGATATCACTCGCTCCAAAGCAAGAGGGTGGTTGGCTTATCATGCTTTCGGAATTGTTATCGTGAATACCTTCCGATACACTAGAGAGTTTTAGTAGATCGTACTCTATCGCCTTTGCGTGCGTAAGGGATAGCGTTGATTGTTCTGCGCACGCCCAGAACAGAAAGAGAGGTTCGCGCAGTCCGCAGAACCGCACACGCTATCCCTTCCGTACGCAAAGGCGATAGCGGACGATGTACTAAAACTATCTATTAAAACTCCATAAGGCCTGTTTCACACGAACGTTTTAAATGCGATAGCATTTATGAGCGTACCCACTGCGTTTTCTTGAGGCAGTGTATGTCGCAGCATAAGACCTGCACTCATTGGCTGCTGCTTGGAGATCACATGTGTGGTGTTAATGCCGAAATATTCCCAGGCGATAACAAACGTGGAAAAGGGACGAGGTAGCGAACCCGTCAAGTGCGGCAGCGCCAGCAGCGCGAAGCAGAGAGAAAAAGAAGGGACAACACGAAGCTGAAGGAGTGGCCCATTCACAACAGCAGCATTGCACAGAGCAGACAGAGGACACTGCACAGCTCAAGCACGCCAGAATTACGTGTAAGCAAATAAACATCTTTCCCGTTCGTTAACTTGTATACTTCTGCGTTCTCTGGGACAGCGACCGTGGTCAGACAGGTCGGCCGGGATCCCCTAAAGGCAAGATCAACAGGTTCCTTCTAGCCCAACTTTCCAAATACTCTGCAAGCAACACGTTCGTAGAAAACTTGAAGGAACACAACATGTCCATGATTGTCATAGGAGACTTCAACAACTGGTTCGCAGTCTTTACGAAGGAAAGCTTCGACTAGTCAGTGACGATAAATTACCACATCCCGTACGGAAAGTGTTATAGATTGTGTCTTCGTCAGGAGCATAGACAGGCTAGTGGACGTCGCTGACAACAGCGTCAGACGTCGTCGGAGAATGCCCGCGATGAGCTCTTAAATGCTATCGCATCTCAATGACAATCTACATATTGACTGCTGCCGTAATTTTTTTCTCGTCCGTGTTTTTAACGGGGGCAACACGGAACCATTGGAACCTACGGGGCTCGATTGCACTTAGCTTCTATTTTTGAAGCAAATGGACGACAAAAACGGACATGTGAAAGAGCTCTAATAAAGATTGATTGATTGATTGATTGATTGATTGATTGATTGATTGATTGATTGATTGATTGATTGATTGAAAGAAAGAAAAAATGGGGATTGTAGCCATCATCACGAGGGCCGGCTCTCTCTAATAAAGAGACAGAATAGCTCCCGTCCGTTCCCTTTGAAGCGTCCAAAAGAATGTTTATTTTTTGCTCCTCTGCTCTTTCCCTCCCCACTCTTCCTCTTCGACCTCTATATACGTTTTGTATACCAGGGTGCTTTTTACTCGATACAGACTTTTTGATAAAGAGTTAAAAGAGCTGCATAGATGCCGTTTTTGCAGGTGGGTTATATGTAGGGTTCCGCGTTTTCGGTATTTGCCGAAAAATGCCGAAAAACACTTGCCGAATATTTTTCTGGACAGTCGGCATATTCCGAAAAACTCCGAATTATACTCTTGCATATGATGCAACACGCCGAAAATGCCGGTACCTGATTGCATTTTTTTCCTCCGTGGCATCACATTTTCGTTTTTTTAACGTCGTTTCTAGGTGGAATGTCGGGAATACCGCCCTGCGGAGCCGCTAGCCTCTAGTGCAGGGAAGATCCTTTCCCTGTAACACTTTTATCGGTGGGTCAAGGGAGTTCAAGTACACCTGGAACCCTCCAACAAAGGAAATTCTTCGCGTTCTCAATGTCCTATACTAGTGAGCTGCCCTCCTTCTATGAGGCATTATGGCTGCCGATTTTTCGGCCTGTATTTTTGGCGCAAACGTTGTAAAATGCCGAAAATATCCGAATTTGCCCGCCGAATCTCCCCAGGAATAAATGCCGAAAACGCGGAACCCTAGATGACAGACGGACATTCTGTCGAAGAGAGTATGTAACTACTAGATGACTAATTACCTAAAATTCACTAATTTAATTGGTACAAATTCAAAAGAACTTTATCAGCTCACCGACATAGGGGCACGTTTCCTTTCTTTTTTTCTGTAACGACGAATTTATATAAACGGTGCTCTCGTAGCATGTGCTGTCCATTCTTTTGTAACGCAGAGCATGTGAACCCATTCACGTTTATGGTGCTGTTCACGTGTGTGCGTTAAAAAGGGCAGAGAGCATACGGACGAGGAAAACGTGTGCGAGCTCAGGGCCGCTTCACCACGGGCCCATTAAAATCTATCCGTTTCTCGTTCACGTACCGCACGTGCGGACCAGAAAAACCCACCACACTGTCTGTTTTTGAGGAAAAGACACGCAGATACGCGGGTGGAAGCGGAGTCTACACGGATGCTTATTCACACGAATGTGAACGTTTTCGCGTCCGTTTTTCATGGATGTAAACGAAAAAAAAACTTCACGTACGTTCGTGTGAATGAACCCTAATATCGATTTACGTTGTTCATATAACTCTCACGCGAGAAATGATTTCCAGAAACGTATATTATTTCTTCGAGATAAGAATCCCCGCTAGCACATTTCTGCAGGTTGTTCTATTAAAACCTAGCGAGCTATGATCCCTGCCTGCCAAATAACAGCGATCCGACATTAAAAAAATGTTGCACGTTAGCTTTCTCAAAAGCTAAAATTTAATATCGATAAAAGTTACGTCGCTGAATAGAGCTAGAGAATATTTGTCGATACCGACTCCCGTGCAAGGTCAAAATTGCCGGTGAAATCGATGCCTATAGCGGTTGAAATTCGCTTAAGACACCTTCAATATACCGCTGCAATTTTACTCTATCCACAAGCCCTGGCAAACAAACCTTCGACGGCGAAAAATTCCGAGGAATACTTGTTTCATATGTAAAAGACAATACACACATATATGTATAAGAAGTTAAAATGCAGTTTCCTGCCCCACGTTGTGTTCTTCATATCTCATTCCAACTCTTTCCTCCGACTAGACGAAGTTCCGCTTCCACTTTAATTGGATCTCTGGAACGGTTCGTTATTCTCGTCATGTGGATTGTCGCGAAATGTTTCCTGAAAGTCTCAGATGAAATGAAAGTCTCCAATATCTTTCTCTAATTTCTCTGCCGCGATGCTCTTCTAAAAAAATAAAAAGCAAAGACATCAAAGGAATAGATAACTGGAGACGTATCTACGGATTACGAAAATTGTGGAGGTCTTCGCATTCTACCGTACCGCATACGGGATTTGCTCGCTGAAGACAAAGCCGTGGAATTAAGTTGGGTCATTTTTTGCGCGCTCGTAAGAATATTTCTCTGCGCGGTTCGGACTTAGTCGCTGCTACATTCCTCCCTCGGTCTTCTTCATGGTGATTTGAAATACGTTACTGTCCTTCCGAAGTACAGACCTAAACAGACTCCAAGGGCCCGCTTACTATCATCATCAGGGAACGGTAACGTAAACAGAAACAGTATATTACCGAAATTTCATCCGGTAACGAAAACGGGAACAGAACAACAACAACTTTACTTCGAGATGATGAAGGGGGAGTTTCATCGCCAGGGGCTATACTCTACCCATTTCTGGTGGTGATGTGGGAAATGAACAGAAGCTCATATCACGTTCTTCCATTGCTGAAAGCAGGAACGGAAACGGCAATGACAAGGTGGTATTGAATTCGGGCAATGGCTGTCATGCGATGACATGAGTTATTTTTTATTATTCTATTCCCCGTAATACATGCCCTGAATAGCCCACGAGAAAATGGGAAGTATAATATGGGATCTTCAAGCTGCATCCGTCGCTCTCGTCCAAGGAACATAACCCATGAAGCACACAAATACAAATGGATATCTACACAAGAGACTCGACAACATTGCACGAGGACGCGAGCCTACGATTTTTTTATTGCACCGTGGCATAGCAGAATTGTTTACAACTGATAGCTCGCGCATGTGGATGTGACCTTGGAAGACACCCATGCGGAGTTGCTGCACTGAGAATTTCAGCAGGAGATTCTACAGGGTGAAGGCTTCTGCTGAACTTCTTAAGTCGTGGCACATGTTACAGATCTCTCCAATGTGAAATTACTTATATGGTGTGTATGCGTGACTTCGAAGCAGCGCTTAGGCAAAAGAGGGTGCTGATGAAAGATGATGCTGGACAGAGATGAAAGGACCGTCCACTCGAAGCTCCATAACAGCCATCCCATTACCGAAAATGGTAATGAAAACGAAATCCGCTTTGCAAGCAGGTCAGCTGTTTGCGCAGCTCCTCAGTGTCCCTCTCTCCCCTATTCCCCGTGGAGCGACCTCATTGGTCCCTCTCCCAAATAAGGGGATAACAGCGCAACGTGACGAGCAAGTGGTTTCGAACGCGGACTTAGTTGGTATAAGTGGACAGACACTTCGTCGCTTGGTTCCATGCGTACTAAAAAGCTTATATCAGAACAGAAAAACAGAAACGTTGCAAAAGTAACGAAGCTCCGCACGGAACCCTTCCCTGGTCATCATAGCATCAGAATCCGTTACAACAGCGCAACAACGTTACGCAAAGAGAGCTGCTCGCTAACCCCCCCCCCCCCCCAAACAACCTTGAAATCTCTCAATCTGAAATAAACTGCCGTCTTTCAGGTCACTGCTCGGGAGTTGGTGAGGCTTGAGTGCTGTGTTTGTCTTGAACTGTTCGTTCGGTCTCTGCGGTTTGCGTTACTATCTAAAAAATGCCGCCTGCTTCGGTTTGTGGGCGTGCATGGTAAAAAGCAAAGTAAGATACAATGGGTCAGAGTGAATGTGTGTCCGTGTCTTCATGAATGAGACCTTGGTATGTTGACGAGAGCGCGATGTCGGCGTAGTGTTATTGGTAGCACTCTTGACCGGCAATCGGAGAGGTGTGGATTCGAGTCTCGCCACCGGCACTGGCTGGCTTTTAGTTAACTGTCGTGAAATCTCTCTTGAAAAAGAGCAGCTCGCTACCCCAAGTCAGAACATTGCTCGATAAGAGAGCCCCTGAAAGACTGAAGCAGGTGTGCAATCATGTCACATTCCCGTTCACATCACCAAGCACTCTGTTCCAGAAGCTCTGCCATTTTCTGTACAGTGATTTCCTAAGTGCTCACCTGATATCTTGCATGGGTATCTCAAAAGGACTGCTGTCTTTTGAAGCTGCATTAGCAGCAGCCCGGTCGACAAACTCATTGCCTCGTATGCCTGTATGGCTAGGTACCCAGCATAGAATAACCATAGTTCTGTTCATAGTTCATAGTTCTGTGCCATACTGACTAAGGATTGTGCATGCTGTATCAGAAAATTGTTTGGTTTGCGTGTGCTACAAATAGCATTAACAGAACTTAAAGAATCTGTATATATAACTGATGACCTGATGCAACCTTGAAGAATATAGGATAATGGCGTAAACCTCTGCGGTAAAAATAGATGCTATATTGTTTAGACGATGTGACCTCATGCATGTGCCAGAAGTCATGGCACTGGTCGCTCCTGCACTAGACTTTGATCCGTCCGTGTAAATTTCTGTGAGTCCCAACAACAACAACAATAATAAATGGAGAAGTGATGATGACATGGGATGTTTCCCCGTGGTAGCCACGGGACCCTACCCCACTTCACAGCGGTTATTATGAGGGGATGAATTATGATGAACGCGAAGCGACGACAGGTCGGAGTTTTGTTTAGAGTCCCAAAACTTTCGATTAAGTGTTCAAATTCTTGCTGTAGTACTTCTGTAGAGGTGTTGTGTTTTCTGTATTTAGTCAATGTGGTATTATACCTTGGAGGTGGCTCCCCGGGTGGGACCATCTTACCACATTCTACAACTTGGGAATTATAGGAAGAAAATTCGTGATTTCCAATATCCCATTCTATTCTCATGGGAAGAGGAGGGACTACTGATGGCCTGTTAATAAAAAGCTGTTTGAAGCGTGTCTTCTTAACACACGTCAGTGCTGGGTGTTGCGGATAACTCCTTATTCTTAGTGCATATGACACGCCGAGATAAAATAGTTTTCTATTCAAGGGATATTCGTGTGATTCCAGATATAGACTTTCGACCGGAGAGGTTCGGAACGCATCGAGCATAAGCCTGAGACCTTGGTGATGAACAGGGTGTAGAGCCTACAATACGGATTGACGGGCTGAGCCGTAGACGATAGACCCATAATCTATCTTGGAGCGAATGAAGGCAGTATATACACGGCGAAGTGTCTCCTGGTCTGCACCCTAAGATCTGTCGGAGATGATTTTAGGTAGATTTAGTGACTTGACATATTTCGCCTTCAAGTTTTGGATATGGGGCTTGAAAGTGAGCTTCGAGTCGAACGTGATGCCAAGAAATTTGCTTTCCGATTTCACAAGAATAGCTTGTTCATGAAGCTGGAGCGTAGGAGACGGAACCACTCCTCTGATTCTTGAGAGATTGATACAGATTGTTTTCTCAGGGGACAATTAAAACCCGTTAAGCGAGGACCATTTTGCCATTTTATTTATACACAGCTGTATTTGTCGTTCACATCTGGATAAGCTCGCATAACAACAAGATATCTTGATGCCATCCACATAGAGAGAATATGATATAGAGGGTGGGATGGCACTGGCTATAGAGTTGATTTTGATAAGGATTAATGTGACGCTGAGAACAGATTCCTGCGGGACACCATTCTCCTGCACGAACGAACGGGATAAGGTGGTTCCCAGCTGAACTCTGAATGTTCTGTGTACAAGGAAATCAGCAATACATTTAAAAAGACGACCCCTTATACCGAAGGAATGGATATCCTGTAGGATACCGTGTCGTCGCGCAGTGTCATACGCTTTTTCCAAGTCAAAGAAAACTGACAAGCAGTGTTGCCTCCTGACAAAAGCTTCACGAATGGTTGTTTCTAGACGTACGAGGTGATCCATTGTGGAACACCCCGTTCGAAAACCACATTGAAATTCAGATAGGCACTTATTTACTTCAAGAAAATGCGCCAGTCGGTTGTTCACCATTCGCTCAAAAGTTTTACTTATGCAGCTTGTTAGAGCGATAGGAAGGTAACTGGCAGGACGAGAGGCTTCCTTTCCTGGTTTCAGGAGGGGGATTATGGTGACAATTTTTCATACAGACGGTAGTGTCCCATCCAAACATGGTTTAAGAAATGAAGTAAACTTTTATATATATATATCAGACAAGTTATCAAGCATTGAGTATGTAACACGGTCTGGGCCTGGGGCAGTTGCTTTTGTTGACAACAAGGAGCGGGACAATTCCACCAAGGTGGAAGGTTGATTACAGTATATGCAAAACCGTCTTCACCATTTGCTGGAAGTTTTCGTTTTTCAGACCTTTGTTTAATTATAAGGAATTCACTGCTATAATGGGAGGAACTTGAAGTCCTTTGGAAGTATTCCCCGAGTGCATTAGCCTGTTCTTCTAGGCTTTCGCATACCGGACCGTTAACCTCTAAGAGAGGGGCTGAATGACTGATATGTTCTCCCTGATTTTGCGAAGTCTGTCCTATACCATTTTGGATGGGGTATTACAAGATAGAGAAGAGACGAAGGTTCCCCCAAGAGGATTGTTTAGCTTGTTTGCGTGTCCACCTGGCCTTCGCTCTTGCCTTTTTGAAGAGTAAAATATTTTCTGATATAGGGTATCTCCGAAATGAAAACACGCACGATTTTGAAGTTTGCGAGTTTCCTCGCATTCATTATTCCACCAGGGTTCAGGTCGCTTTGAGAGGTGACCAGAAGTCTGGGGAATGGATTCTGTTGCTGCATCAAGTATGATGTTGCTGATAAGGCCCAACAACAATAGATGATGACGATGAGATGGGGTGTTTCACCGCGGTGGTGCTTTTTTTTTTAGTTCCGTGTTAGCGCCGCGAAACAACTGTGGCAATGAGCGGCATACAGACGTGGACAGATGGAGAGAGGACAACAGGAAGGAGTGGGGGACAGGGGGTTAGTATGCGTCCTGGGCCGACTTCAGGGGGAACTGTGCCGACATTCGTGTGGAAAGTCTTCGAAAAACCCAGGGAAAACCTGAGACAGCATAGCCGGTGACAGGATTCGAACACGTGTCACCTCTCAGTCTCGGAGTGGAAAGCGATCAGCCTAACCAATATGCCACGGGAGCTGGTCGCGGTGATGCTGATAAGGCAGTTTCCTCCTTCTATCGTTACACTATGGATAGGAATTAAAGACAGGTCACTTTTTTTCTGAAAACTGCTTCCATTCGGCTATACAGTTGGAGTTTCCATCTGGGAGCGCGTGTCGTCAGAGGGTTCACTAGAGTAAGATATTTTAACACTACTGGGAAATGGTCACTCCCAAGTGGGTTTTCTTGTACAGTCCATTCTATCTCTTGAAACAGTGATGGACTGCAAAAGCACAGATCTAAGTCTGAGAGAGACTGACTTGAAGAATGTATGTATGTAGGTGCCCCTGTGTTTAAAAGACAGATGGACATCGATAACAAGAACCTCTAACATCTTCCCTCGAGTGTTGGTTCTCGTACTGTCCCGAGGGGATTGTGAGCATTAAAGTCACCAAGTGGTATAAAAGGATTTGAAAGCTGGCTGCATAAATCTTCCAAATCTTTGTGTGAAATAGTTTCTGGTGGTGGCAAATAGACTGAGCAGATGGTGACAATTCCATCAAGACAAATCTGCACAGTTACAGCTTCCAAGTCTATAACAACGTGAATTGCTTTGGTTGGGAGAGATCCTCGTGTGACAATCGCTACACCACCTCGGGTGGCGTCAGTTCGATCTCTTCGAAAAACATTGTGTCTACGCAGTGGATTTTGTGTGTGTGTGTTCAAATATGTTTCTTGAAGACAAAAACATGCTGCGTTATACTTCTCGAAAAGATCGTTGACGTCATCTAAATTAGAAAGTAACCCACGACACTTCCATGGGAGGATCGTGTGCTGCATAATACAGTAGTTGCTCATCCCCTTCTTAGCAGCAACAGGGCTCCTGCGTGAACTCTGAGCGTTCATCATCATTCACCACCTTCTCCCCTTCAAGCAATGGAATAGGGTCCTGCCTCAGCGGCGAAACATCCCACTGCATCCTCATTACTTATTTGTTGTTGTTGTTGTTGCATAATGGTTGCGGTACTAAGAAGAAGAAGAAGTACGTGTGTCAGAAACTTTTGCCGACTAGGAAGAACTTCCATTATCTATTTTTTGTTGGGGGTGTGCCTTGGGGGTTTCTTCCGCTCAGCCGTAAGCTCCTTGTCAGATATGTCGAGGAGTGACCCGTTCCCCGACAGTCTAGCTCTATTCCTTTTGGGGGCTTGGGAGCTCGTGCTCGTAAAGGAGCGCTCAGAGCTTGTCTCGTCCTCGCAATCCATGGATGTCACCTCCGTGGACTGTGAGGACAAAAGTGGCGTCGGTGATAGTGACGCCACGGGGTTTCAGGGGATGGAGGTGGTTCCGCACCTCCTCGGACTCCACTTGTGATTGTCTGTGTGATTATTGATTACTCGGTCTGCGTGTTCTGCGTGACTAGTTTTGCTTTCTGTTTTACTACTGTGGCAAAACATTTCTCAAAAAGATGGGAGCTACTTTTTTTCCTGGCTTCTGGGTAACTGATGCTATGTGTAACCTTAACGTGCAAGACCTCTTTTTCATATTTCCACTTTGCAGAGGTTCTAGAGTAGGACGGGTGGTTGGAAGAGCAGTAGACACAGCAGTCTGGTCTTTTGCGTTCTTTCGACTCGTGGTCAGACTTCCCACGTCGTGCGCAACAGGCGGGGCCACGGCAGGAGTCTGCAGCATGACCAAACATGTTACAACGGAAACAGCGCAAGGGGTTTGGGATGTATGGGCGCACTTCTGCAAATATCCAACTTTTAACTTTTGAGGTAGAGTCTCTCGATCAAAAGTAAGAATTGTATTGCGGGTGGTAATCTACTCATTGTTCTTTCTGATTTTTATTTTTCGTACATCTGTGACGTCCTGGTCTTTCAGGTTTAGAAGAAATTCCTCAACAGACACGTCAATAAGTTCAGATACGGCGATGACGCCCCGGCTGGTGTTCAGTGTCTTGTGTAAGGAAGCCGATATTGTTTTGCCCAACATTTCATGTGCGTTCAGGATGGTCTCACAGTCTGTTTCAGAGGTGCACTTTATTAACAAGTCGCCTGAACGCATGAGCCTGATCTCAGGTATATGCTTAGACAGAGATGCCACCGCCTTCTCAATGAAGAACGGTGACATCTTACCCAAGGGAACTACCTTTTCCTTGTCATTTCCTGTTCCTGCAAGCACAATGTACTTTGCCGTGAAGTTTGTAGACGTTGTATTGTATACTTCGGTCCGGGGACGCTTACTGCTCACGATCGTTGAGTTAGAATGATTTTTAACCATGCACAGTTTTAGGAAATAGACGGTCCAACAAGTCACTCACGTTTCAAGTCCATAGGCTCACGTGAGAAGGCCCCGGAGTTTTAGGGAAAACCCATCGGCCGGGGCTTGACCAAGACCCCGACCGCCACCGTTCAAGGCTTCTACCCTTCGCCTTTCATCCCCTCGGCACGGTACGGATAACACCTTGGAACTGGGGTCCGTGGTGTCGCCACTCACCATGCACCAGCCGAAGCCTGTGCCCACTGCGGGGGTATCAATTACTGTAACGGCGTTACGTACAACACTATGCTTGATGCCAGTGGCGGATCCGGGGGAGGGGGGAGGCGATCGCCCCCCAAAAAACACAGTTTTCTGCCTCCCCCCTAGTTACGCGCTTCGACAAGGAATCCGCCCCCCCCCCCCAAAAAAAAAAAGTGGGGAGGGTCTGGATCCGCCCCTGCTTGACGCTCAACACACAATGGCCCTCTCGGCGACGGACACCAAACTTCCTACCACGACACTCATTAAGTGACAGCCCACACAGTCTCCCTGACACCTATGCACACCAGCTGTTTAGCGGTGGTTATTTTCTGACTGTGCCTCGCACATATTGCAGTAACCGGTTCCCTCGCTCATCTTCGCATGACATAGAATTCACATGTGCATTTCTCGTTCACCATAAGCTCTAGTTTGAATTTCCACACCGATAAGTTGGTTCTTACAGTAACACAGAACGCGCCATCGCATAACAGTAGCCGGTAATAATTATCTATCTTATCACCTATACCTCTTGCGGGGAATTGTCGCCCATGGACGTAACACAAAATATGTAGACATCCGTACAGAGGGTAAGTGGATGAGGGTTGTACATACAAGGTGACAAAACAGAATAACAGATGGATGCGTGCGTGACTCGAAGTGTCTATCGCGACCTAGTCGACTTAACCCGTGGCAACGCTGCGTTCACACGTCCAACGCCACCTCCCAAACAAGACAAACTCAAGTCGGTGGGATTCGGTCACGGAGCGAAAACCTGTCAAGTAGGGCCGACGAGTTAATGCCTTGGGCTAATCTCCACCCTATAGGAGAGCTGTTTTCCCCCTTTTCGTAGCCCTATGTTTAATATAAGTATCTTTATTCAAATTGCGTACATACGGGCAAGAAACACAACGGGTACGTTTTACAAACATACAGGCTGTCTCATCAAAAATCACAAAAGTCTGTCTTATCACAAAAGTCTACTAAAAAATCTACTAAGCTGAAAGTAATGGGATCAACGATATGTACATGGTGTTCATTTTTATCCGTTACATATTTTTTTAAATAAAAATGCTATTTGTGAGAGTAGCATAAATGTCGTTTCCATTTTTTTCTTTATATTTCTATTCTGTTCTGTCGTTTTCTTTTCCTTTTTTTTTTCTTCAGGTGGGTTCTATGGCCAGGCGGACATCCTCTTGAAGAGAGTATGTGAGTACAAGATGTCTAATTACTCAAGATTCACCCAGACAGCACAGGCCTTCGGGCCACCATCGGGCCGCGTGGCCACGGTTCGACTTCGTCGGCTCCCATCGTCGGTCCATACGACACCTTGCAACACTGGGACGTTAAAGGCAGCGCCCCGACTCTATCCCGACGGGCATCCCATTCACTGCCCCCCCCCCCCACACACACACACTGCTGGTATTTTTTTTTCCAATATATTTAAAAATCTAGTTATATAATCGCAACATGTTTCACAGTGAAAAGTTGATGTGAAGTATTGATGACACTGAAACAGCTGTGAACTTCGCATGTATGAACAAGATGCATTTTCTTACAGTGGCTTGCTTGCTATGGAAGCTTGTTATTGATATGGATACCGTAAGTCTTTTTAAAACAAAAAAACAGCACAGCATACCAGATTCTATACTTCTTGCAAGCAAACATCACGGCGAGATAGGTTCATAGTGAAGTGTGAGGTGGATTCTGAAAGAGGAAGATAGCTTGACGGGTCAGGATTACACATTACACTACTATTGGAAAAGGTGCACCACACCAGAAGACACACACACTATTAAGTACTGGGCAAATAGACTTACCGTTGTCAGCATGGCATGCCAAGACCTGCTTGAAAAATGTTGACCACCATCACTGAAAGAAATGCTCTGAGGGAGATATCTTGTTTTGGACCCTTCATCGATACCCTCCATCAAAGCATTGATTTATTTCCGCACGGCCCGGTAGTGTGTCCAGCGTGACATTCTGAATTGGAGATGACGTTATAGCTTATGAGCACCATTAGAAACAAATTGGCATTATGCGTCATATCACGCGGACGGATTAATGCAAAATAGTTTATTTACTAACGAATTTGATTTTCTTTGTAACTTTAATATATCACACAACCACGGTTACTTACCTTGAGCTGAAGAAGTTCAGGCTCCCATTTTTGTAGGCACGCAGAGCAGTCAACCTAAAGAAGTGGTCACATTTCACGCAAATACACTATACATGCGCTTCCACACTTTAAGGAACCAAATTTTCCTCAAAAACCTACGCGTTACCCGAAAAGTCATGTCACACGAAACAGTCCAATTTTTTAACCCTTTTCAATTTATCCGAAAAGCAACGCAAAATGCAGAACGAAGCAGAACCGAAACCATGTGATGCTGCACCGCTAAGTTTTGATCGAATCCTTCCTTTTTAGAGCGCTGTCATTCATGTGAAGGGCATCTACGAGTGAAGGGCATCAATGCGAGGAGTACCTTAGAAAGAAATAGCACTTCCCTGCGACGAATCGCTTCAAAAATATCGGCACGGCAGGGTACACATTTGTTACTCACATCGAGTATTACGGGGTCTCCGACCCTGCAAACCCGACCAGACGATCGAGCAAGATCATTTCAAGATCAAGATCAAGACCAGATTCGAAACTGTGGGATGGCGACATCACGTAATTGCTACAGCTGGGGTCTTGCAGTCGGGAAAGAGGCCAGTTCGCTGCCGAGCCTCGGTCATGTGAGTGATCAGAGCAGCATCGGGGAGCGATCCTATATTCTCGGTCACATGGCTGTCAGTCGGCAAATGATCAGGGCACCGTCGGCGAACGATCTTATGTTCTCTTGGGCTCTACCTCCTCCTCTCCCACACGACTGGGAAACACTCGTGCGATACCGGTCGGTGGGAAGCCGTCCGGCCCACTGCGTTTCCGTACTGTACCAGACGGGCAGTGCTGCCTGGGCATTAATTAACTCTTTAATTAGGGAATTTTGGTCGAATGTGAGATAGCAGAATGGAAGAGAATCCTCCTTAAAAGCCATTTTCTCTTTTGAAAATCCTGGAACGAGCGCGTGCAATGAAATAAATATCCATAGCCAAATTTCGCAATGCAAATGAGCCGAAACCAAAACCGCGCGCCAGAGGAGCGCATGACCTTCGCCGACGGAGGCTTATCTGGGACGCAAAGCAGTTGATCTGGCCAGTAGACCAGCACCTACTGATCTCCATCACCCCAAAGCACGTGGTTTGAGCGCTGTCCTCCCTGAGCTCCCGATCGGCGTGGTCCCGGTTCCGGCTTATTTGCATTCAAAATTCGCCAAATTGATATTTCAACGCACGTGCTAGTTTCAGGATGTTTTTAAAAATCGAATGGCTTTCAACGAGGATTGTCTCCCATTCTGCTATGTCGCTTTTCCCCGAAATTCCCTAATTAAAGAGTTAATTAATGAATTTTAGGGGATTAGTCATCTTGTACTTACGTACTCTCTTCGAGAGGATGTCCGCCTAGCCGCATAACTCAAAGACAAAAAAAAAACGGTATCTATCCCGTGTAGCTTTTTTATTAAAAAAAGATATAACGGATAAAAATGAACGCCCTGTATATCTGTAGGGAACATTTGTCACGTACGACGAGTAAATTTCTGAAATTTGAATTTAAAAAAATAATCTGTTTCTTGAAATGAACTTGGAAATTTGCCAGTAACGCTTGCTTACCGTAATCAGGAAGTGCATTGCGGATTTACCCAAATCCACCACAAATTACGCTGCCTAGTGCAATGGCAATTGCAATGGCAATCATTGCAAATATTTGCGAAAATGGTTGCTTGGACGCGATTGCTGGGCCGCTCTCAGTTCTCGGTCACGTTAATGCAAGAAGCGCCGGAAGGAAACGCTGGCTCGCCTCTTCCTGTTTCCTTCTCACTGTTGTTTCTTATAAATGTGGCGTTGTAACCTTGCTACCATTATCAGCAGAAGCATGAAAAAGAAAGCTGAAGGGGAGGTTCTCGCGCCGCTTCTTGACGGAGAACTGAGCGTGGCTCAGCAATTGAACCTCTGTATGCAATAAGGGGATAAGTCGAAAAATCCCAAACCGAGAAAAGAGGCCTGATCTGATTGTCGGTCCCATTGACACACATGCATTTACCGTTTCTTACCCTCCTGTAGCAGGCCATTAGATTGCAATACGGTTCTAAATTTTCTTTGGCAGGTACATACTGGTATGTAGATGTCATTGCAGCAAAAATTGCAAAAAAGGGGATAAATCGACTTATCCCCTTATTGCATACAGAGGTTCAATTGTGCTTCTCAAAGTACCAGTTTTCGTACACTTTTTTTTAACTTGTTGAGTGCGGATATGACTAACAGTAGCCGCATCCGCACGGTAACGGCGCACGCAAGATCCGCGACCACATCCGCGAGTTGAAATAGGTGTATCAGCCGCACCCGCGCGGATATTGAGTATAACCGTACATCGCGGTCATTGCGTTCGTAGGAAAACATTTGCACGACAAAAATATAGACGACCCTGTGTTTACAATCATGTGACGTCACGAGAAGACCGGTTCGAGGTTATATTTTGCTGTGGTGGGCAAGAAGCGGGAAAAACGCGTCGGCTGATAGGCCGATAAAGCTGATAATGCGCACCAGCATGCTTTGCGCGGCGGCTAAACGTAATCGATGACGTCGGGGTGCAGATACTGTAGAAGTGGTTTTTTTCGCGCGGAATTATTTTTCGCGTTTTTCGCGCACACCTCCAAAATCGCGAATTTAAGTTCCCGCGAATAACTCCTGCCATATGAGGGCGAAAATCGTTCGGCGTTCGACGCTATACCGCGACTACCTGATACTTTCTACTCCATGTAGCATAGGCAGTTTAAGCAAGCGCGAAGATTGTTTTATCCCATCAGTCAAGATGAAAAGAAATGAAAATTCATCATGCTTTTGTTACTCCTATAAACGCTTTGCACTATACATGCAATATACCACTATACCACGAAGCCAGAACATGCCTTTCCCCGCATTCTCAAAACCAGCTTGAATGATAGTACCACATCTCAACCGAACTGGTCAGTGCCCCGAGTGATAATTAATAAGAACTGCTAAAATAAACTGGCTAACTTGCACACGGCCAGTACTATGGCCTCCTACAGGGTCCCTAAAGGCCTTTCCTCCTATCTCTGTGAGGAGAAGAAAGGAATAGACCTAGAATGCCGCAATCCACGTGAACAACGGATGTCTTAGTACGTGCCGAAATATGCCCGAGTATTGACGGCGGCACGATATGCAAGAGCAAAGCACTCCCGGAAACCTGTGTCGCGAATTTAAGTTCTCGCGAATCAATCCTCAAAGCAGCTCTGCTCGAAAACGCGAAAATATTTTCCACGCGGAAAAAACCACTTCTACAGTAGTCTATAATGTTGCAAACGTTTGCGGGAACCTTACGTCATCCACAGTTCTCCAATAATAGCAGTTAAAGGAAGTTAGGGGACGTCGGCAGAGGCAGGAATGCTTATATTTGCGGATCTCAAAATGTTATATTTCTATCCGTAAGTCAGGACGCCGCTCGGATAAGCCGCCTGGATCCGCGGATATAACCTCTAACCATTGCACTATAGGCAGCTTACGAACCTGGGTAAATTCGAAATGCGCTTCCTAATTCTGGCAAGAAAACGTCACCTTTCACAATCAATTAAAATTTCAAAAGTTAAAAGACAAAAGTTCGCCGAACGTAAATACTGTTGACCTCATAATTTTTAGACAAGTACATTTTTTTAATAGTCCGTTGTGACACGTTAGGTGTAGCACCCTGTACATGATAAAACGGTATTCAGCATTATATTTTAACAAGGTGTCAACCTGTCGGGGAAGAAAGCAGTACTGTAACAGCTTGGTCCTACAGACAAATCTCGATGAACGTATAGAGTACGATCTTGTGTGTAAACTCACGACGTTGAAAGATGAAAGTCGCGTTTCCTGACTATCGACGACAGTTGATCAATATTGTCCAGACGTCGTCGTCCCTCGTTGCGGCCGCGGCCCTCATCGTCAAGTCCTCATCGTCAATCACGCGAGCCTTGCACTTGATGCTCATTGAGAACGCAGGCCTGCTTGCAAATCTGCATCGTCTTCTTCAAAGATATGTTGGATCAGACCCTTTCGCTACGATGGTCGTTGCGTTCTCATGAAAGATTCAAGAAACTGTTTGCGATTGAGCACGTCGATGGCCTCGTTTTGGAACGGCTAGAAGAACGTGACCGTTCCTACTCCAGGGGTGTCTGCAGTGTCATAATGACGATCACTCGGATGAATCATGCTGACCGGATGATCGTGCAGCGTACGCAGGCGCCGCTTGGTTTGCGATAGGAGCGGTCGCGATAAAATGGGCCAGGTTCACGTCTTTCATGTACTCGCGGGTCGCTTCTCGTAGCTTCCTGTGGAATCCTTCCAGATGTTTGTGGAGTCATCTAGTTCCTCGTCGGTCATTTTCGCGCTCGATTTCTTGATGCGTTGCCGCTCCAACGGTCACGCCTTCGTGATCTGCTCGACGGCGCGACTACACTGATATGCTGAATGGGAACAAGTATACCACCACCATATTTCAACGCTGTTTGGCGCCCTCGGTGCTGACATTTTTTACTTACTTTTTTTTTTTTTTTAGAAGACCGACGCAAATCCTTGTCTGGAGGTTGACGAGGTCCCGATGGAGATTGCGTGCGCCGCGGTTACTTTGGTACACGTAGAGCAGGAAGTAGTAGAACTACTCGCTCGATGAACCACTTGCAGCCAGGGAATGACTTAGTGGCTGAGTGCAATTGTGTAATTTTTTTGTGTAGATGCTACACCACTGTACAGATTAGCTCATGAAGCCAAGTCTCGTGTGTAAATTTTGCAGAGGAGAATTAAGTTGCTCATCAAAATGAAATAAAAAGGTACCCTTCTTGGTTCCGTCATCCAGTTTGCATATAGTACTGTGTACCTCTTTCCTTTTGTACAGCTCCTGTCATAGTCATCGCCATTAGCAACAACTACGCCACATCAGTACCCGCGCAGGCTTCACTGCGCGGGGCAGTCTTCTGCTTCATAGTGAAGATAACGGCTGATTCCCAATAAGCTGTGCTACTGATATACATACAAGCAATTCAAAAAGTACTATCCCTCCATGAGAGCCATCCGTGCTCGTGTGGCAGTAGGACTTGTACTCTTGTTACTGTAAAGTATTCGTCAATCTATGATCATTGTGCAAACTCTCACGTGTTGTTTGTTGTGATGTTACTTTATGGATGTTGCTGGTGTGAGCAACCATGTTTGCTCATATATGTGAGTGCTAGTGTGTACATGCACTATTTTTGTAGCCACTCACATTAATCAGTTTCCACTTTGCTCTCATTCGCCCTCTCTCTCTCGTTTTCCTTCGTTCTTTTTGCGACGTGGGTTACCAAGCGGGACACAATGCCTGCGGTATGGCTAGTGTGTTCACCACATAAAGGAGATGAGGCAGGCGGAGGAGCAGCAAAGAAAGAGGGAAATTAAGATAAGTGAGGAGGAGCCTGTTCGCGCAAGTGGTATTTCTCAACGAGAGCATGTTTTTAAACCCAGATGCACGTCCATTCTTCTTCTTGTTATGTGTTTCCGAGAATTCAGACATAATTAGTGGTTTGGTACTTAAGAAACAAGGACAAAGAAAATTAAAAATGAATAGTAACATCATTATTTGTTGAAATTCATGCAAGAGATCGAAAAGCTTACAATCATCCGCGAATTAGGGAAGGAATTTTGCTGCTTGCAGATTTTGATCATGGGTGCTTACTTCGACTTCATGTCGTTTCTCACGTCCTGCCACTGGTGACAGTCGTTTTGGCGACAGTAATGTATTCCAGGACAGTATCCCAAAAGTCATTTCTTGGATCGGTAAAGCTGGCTAGAAATAGCATGTTATACAGTGAAACCTCCCTTATATGGGCACCCACGGGACGAGGGTTCATGTGCGCTGAGGTGTCCGTGCACGAGAGGTATCGAAGTAAGCGCATTGAAGCTTGCAGAGGAAAACTCAGCTGTCCGCAGAAGGAGGTATGTGTCCTTCGGGTTTCCATAACGGGAGTGTCACCGCAGTAAATGCCCATACTTTTCGAGAGAAAGAGGTGCCATTATTTTGGGTATAGCCTAATCGATTTTTGCAATGTGGGCTTGCGCATTGCATCCGCCTTCCACGCGGCCACGCACGATCCGAAGGTCGCCGAGACAATGGTGCGCGTTGCGTACGCTCGCCAGCCACGTCCTTCAAGTTATGGTATGTCCACCCGAAAGTGGGAGTCATGGTAGGTGGTCATCCTTGTGAGGCGAACAACGGCAAGCTGTTCACATCACACAACCACCACTAGGCGGAACCCTTCTACGAAAAACCTTACTGCTAGTGCACCGTTGTACGAATAATGTCATATTTATTGCTTGTGTCTCATGCTGTCAGCATAGTAGAAGCTGGTGACCTACTCCTGAGCGACAAACGAAGCAGCATTACCATCACTGGAGCTGATTGCAGCTGGCTATCATTTGATTTTTCGAGCTTCCACGGCTTACGCCTTGGTTGGTTTGGTCACCGCGGCCGGTTCCGGTCGGTGCGGCCAGCATTCTCGTTGCTTGCGGCAGCAAGTATTGCTTGTTGTCAATTTATCCTGATATTGTCAATTGTAAAATATGACCCAAAGACATATCTCCCGAAGATACGTAGGCCCCCAATGCCTTCTCTTATAGGTGGAGCGATCAACCATCTATAATAAACCCAATATACACCGAAGTCTTCGGCTGGCACTCTTGCGCTGGTTCCTGGTGTACCACACATCTGACAATTTGGAGCATAGGACACCCATATCTTAGTAATGGATCCCGTAGAGGAATGTTGAGTCTTGCATTATGTCTCACCAACATCCTGCCGGTAAAGTCACCGGGTATGCCGTCTGCATACGTGCTATGGGGACGATACATCTCCACTCAGCCAAATGACGCCCCCACACTGCTGTAATGGCGACCGGGTGACGTGAAGCAAAATGGCTGCTTTCTGGAAAACTGCTGTATAGAAGAAACATCGTTGCTGCATTTCTAGAGCGATGAATGACATTCGAACGTCTCAAGAAATGATTCCAGACATGGGGAAACAACTCTTCATTAGATGACTGGTCAGACCCTGGCACTTTCTTAGTGTCAGGAGGGCCACTCGATCTCTCCAAGGCACTGCGAAGGACCTCACAACTTGCTCTGATCTTTCCACAGATCGGTAGTATCCGCTCTGTATCCTCCAACAGTCTAGAAAAAGAATAGTCTAGTGAGGTAGCTACACCACCTAGAATCATGCGAGGAACGGCATTTGTTCTTACTAGGATTTTGCCAAGTCCTAATGTCAATGTCATGTATCGTAAGTTTAATTATGTAAATGTTTGCGAACTGAATTCAGAAATTTGCCAAGTAAAGGTCACTCTTTTACCCTACCAATATGAAGATCGTGCCGAATTCATTCAAGTTCATGATAATTGACAATAATATTCACGAGATATCCCATCGGAAGAAATAGCCGAACATCATGCTTTTCGTAGCACTGGACCATAACGCGGGACGAGTTTTTGAGCGCAATCGCTCTCAGTCCGACGAAAGGAGGTTCCAAACCAAGCCCACAGAGTGATAGTAGAAAAAGTGACAGTTCCTGAAATTGGGAGAGGGAAAGTGCGATCCCAACGAAAGTCGGACGCGATAAGCCATACCTGTGTTATCTCTCTCAGCGATGCAGGTGTGGGCTGGGTTTCCAACCTCCTTTCGTCGGACTGACAAGGATTGCGCCGAAAAATTTGTCGTGCGCTAGCTCCGTAGAGCATGATGTTCGGCAATTTTTTCTGATGAGATAGCCCCTGAATATGCCTGTCAATTATCATTAATTTGACACGCTCTTCACATTGGTGCGGTAAAAAAGTGACCTTTACTTGGCAAATTTCCGACTTCAGTTCGCAAAAATTTACATAATTAAACTTACGTTACACGACATTCACATCAGGAGGTGGCAAAAACCTAGTAAGAACAAATGCCATTGACCGCATGATTCTAGGTGGTGTAGTTTTTTTATTATAATTCAATGACACGTTTTCTGGGACACCGTATATCCCAAATCTGTGGAACAGATTATCCAGGGGGACGTTCAGCTAAGAGCTATATGAAGCACATTTGATGTGTGGCTCTGGGGAGTCGGCGAAGGGACTCGGTATCTCGCGCACTTTTTGTTACGCATCCACGCACAACACGCGGCACACGTCATCGGGCTAGTCCCGGTGAAATATATTAAAAGCGAGTACATTTGTACAGTATCTGGGTGCGGGCCCTACCAGTGTCTGTACGGCGCGTCTCGCGTGATGGCATCCATGCACGTCGTCCGGCACCACGGACGCCGCAGAGTTACAGCGTATTATTGTAACTCCGCCATTTGGGTAGCGTGAAGACGGACTCCAACAAACTATGCAGGGAAATGGAGACAGACGCCGGTAGGCAGACTACGGGGGAAGGCGACACAGAATATATTTACATCATTTGTACAGACTGGTGACGGACATACGTCCAAAGTACAGAAAGGCGATGAGCACCCGATGTCGGATGCTTTTAAAACCTACGAAGGCGAGAGTGTCCCGCTTTCTCTATTCCAGGAATACATCCCCTGCTTTGTTCGACTTCTTCGCTGCGCCCCAGCTTTATTGTCCGAAGGAGACCGCAGGTCTGTTTTCGGGATGGTTCCTTTTCTTCCCTGGCGTAGCTGCTCCCAAAAGACTTCTCAACTAGGTCGTCCCACGATGCCAATTCTCGGAACTCGACCTTGAGTCATAACAGTATATAGGCGGTGTGCTGCGGAGCCTTCCCGCAAGTATCGAGCTTGCAGATGTTCCAAGTTGCTGCAGGAGATGCAGACGCGGTGACCGAAAATGAGGAACGCAAGCAGCGTGCGGCAAAGCGTGCCGCCATTATACACTATACTCGGCTATATGTTCAGAAATGAGCACCAAAGAGTACAATGACTTCAACAAGAAGTGGATGCAGGTGAAACCCATGTTTCTGCACGAGGTGCATGACAACCTATGGCCGGGTTTGCCGTTGCGCCGCACGCAAATCATGTTCCGCGCAGGCACCGTTTTTCGTCTACTGTAATGCTATCGCATTTCGTACGTGTTTGGCAGTGATAGCCAAGAGTGACTTTTTTCTTCATAGACGCGTGTTCGTGGTCTTCGCGTGGTGTCAAGTCAATTACTCCGTTGCCACGGGTGCCTGCGGGTCCAGGATTCCGTCAATGCCTGAGATCATGTCCTTTTTGACAGCTGCGCTGTACACCATCATAATGCCCTATGCAAGAATGGGAAGATTGCTCCTCCTGGCATGCGAAACGCAATGAGGCAACTTTTGGAATCGTTCAAGATGACCCATCAGGGCACTTTCGCTGGTCCTGTGGCAACTAGAGTCACTAAATAGGGAGCAGACTAGCGACACTGAGCCACGCCGGCGAGCGAGACTGCCATCTTGGGTCCGGCGCGGCTGCATCGCCTAGCAATGGGACGACAACCGCCCCCTTCTCCGCCGGTGAACAGCGCGCAGGCGAGCCAGCTCGCAACAGAGGAAACCGGTTTTGGATGGAGGGGACACAACATGACGACCACAGGGGTGACACAAACCCGCCATTGTTGTAACTACCCTCAAGCGGGTGCTTTTGGCAAAACTGCCATCTTGTACTGGTCGCACGTCATAGAAAACGTCATTTTGAGGTCATGTGACTTTGTTTACATGTCGTTTTGCCGCTTACCGACATATTTTCGCCGTCATAACACCGAGAGATGACCGTAGTTTGCCAGTGTAAGCTATGTGGTGCTTCTTCCGCAACATGGTAGCCCATTTCACCTTAGTTTAAGTACATCGCATCGGCTCGGTAAGTCTTAACGCGCGGTCGTCATCACATTTTTGGAAGTTGTCAACAATACGAGGCTTTATGTGTAAAACTGCGCGTTTTATTGCGAGATTATCGGATAAAAATAATTACCGTGATCGAAAAACATCCAAAACGTCGTCCAGAAACAACAACCGCATTGTTTACAAACGGTTTGGCCGCCGATCGCGGGCGCCGCCATCTTTAAGGTCACGTGCGCCTTGACGTTTGCTGTGACGTGCGACCAGGACCTGTCCAGGATGCACTGCGTTCGCCCAGCACGCTTTCGTCTACGGAGCAATACATTGGATGCCACCCCTGTGATGACGACGCGTTCTTGGAAGGAGAAACCACGTGACATGATCGGCCCAATCGCGGACACCGAACGGCGGCTTCCGCGCGGAAAAGGAATGCGATACTCTGTACCCCTATTTAGTGACTCTAGTGGCAACATACCGTACGACGCTGAGTATATTCATCCCAACAACATCTGTCTATATTCCCCTTCCCTGCGTATTCCCTGAGTATCACATGTAGTTAAGCTGCAGTAGGCGAGGTCGGACGAACAGCATATTGAAACCGTATGAAAAACCGTCGCTCCTATATACAGGGTGTATGCTATAAAAGGTCAGTGACATTTTCGCGCGTGACACTATATCTATTTGAGAGACGGACTTGTACTGCCATACAGTGAATCACTTATGCCAGAGAAACCTACGAAAAAATTTTGGTTACCATTCACTGCGTAATATAATAAACACGTCCACGGAAACTTTCGTCTTCATGTGTTTCCTATGCGCAATACCGATGGATAGAAGTGAAAGTTTGCATGGTCATATTTATTTTGTTACACAGTGCTAGGTAACCAGAATCGTTTCGTAGGTTCCTCTAGCATAAATTATTCACTTTGAGGCAGAGGAAGTCTTTTCGTGATAGAGGTATAGCATCAAGGAGGTATCACTTCTTGCACGAAAATGTGACTGACCTTTTATAGCATACACCCTGTACATAAAGGTACAAGTAGATAATACAAGAAAATGGAATCGCATGTCTGCTTTGGTGCTGCCAGCTGCACCAGAACTCGTGGCGCTAAAATGGAGCACTAATTTCTTTCTGCACCTTGTGGGACGAACGATGGTATAGGGTTACCATTGCAGTCATCTCCAGTCCCCAAGCACGCCAAATCATCCGGCGTGCAGTTCAGGGGTTCGTCCGCAAAAACTGAGCGTCACATTATAGCAGTAGGTGTTCTCCGGTGTAGCACAGTCTCGACCATGTGGCGCACCAGTCACACGGGGATCCTGGATGAATGCGCCGCGAAAAAGACTGAGACGCAGAAAATTGATTATTGAGTCTAGGAAATGTGGAATCGCGAATGGAAGTCCATAGCTAGACAGTGACGGGATCGATTCGGGCAAGGAAGGGGAATACATGTCATCACTATACAGGGTGTTTCAAAAAACGTGTCATTCGGACTTTATAAAAAAACTAGGCGACGGAAAAATACGGGGTAAACGGCACTTGTGTGGCAACTGAATTTGCCATCTTGCAAAAATATTTTCATCTGATTTTAATTAAAATAAATTGAATTTCTTTAATTGAACTCCAAAATTTCCCAAGTCAACCTAACGTTTTTTTTACAGAATTAGAGAGACCGTAGCGAACTTAGTCATATCCACCAAGAAATCCGCTCGATATTGCAAAAGGAACTGCCCAAAAAAAGTCCCGAAGTTGAGGCTTCAGAGTTTCGGGTATTCAACGGCGCACGAAGTCAGACGCAGAGATTCGTGGAGAGGAGGACTTGCTCCTGCCCACATGAAAGTAGACGGTCGAAAAAAAAAGCAGGGCGGGAAAAAAGAGGCGGAATCATTTTTGTTTGCCGCTTATCAATGGAATGGTGGTCGATGAATGGATGGATGTTGAAGGTAAAAAGAGGGATTGGTTCCCCTGACTTGATACGGAACGGGACCTGCTACTACTACTACCACCACTACGTAAAATCGTTAGCACACACACACACACACGTTTTTCGTGCAACTCAGATAATTGCGTTTTGTGGTAATATAGCGTCCAAAAACATTCTTTGTAGCATAAACTCAAATAACGTCGTGACGTCTTCTAAAAATAGGGAAGGCATCTTATAGTGTTTTTATTTTTTGTTTGTTTTTTAGCATCAGTTTATAGTAGTCTCCCAGGTTTACAAGAGTTGCTTCCTTCTCATTATTCGTCGTGAGTAGGCACTTTTCTAAAGCAACTAGCAGCAAATAAAACCACTAGAACTAGCCTATTTTCTGCACCATAAGTATTTCTATGGGCAAAACCGTTCAAAAACCTGTGGCCAGGGCATCGTAAATACATTGTCACGAGCTTTGAGGGCAGCCGATTCCTCGCTTTCGGTTTCTGCGACTTTTCACAAACAGTACTGTCCCAGACAACTTCCAGGTTTGGCAGCTCTAAAGGCGTTTGTGTTTGTGGGTCTCATAGGCTACTATAGACGCAGGTATATTCTGCACTCAGTGCTCGTTATTTTGAATACACTCGCAATGCAACGGAGGAAGAATAACACCTACGCGCTATTTTGCGATGCGCGCTGATTGTGAGGTGTGTTTGGTGGTGATGGTGAACCCCAAGCCTCTACCTTGATGCTACCGTCAAATTCGCTGTGTGAGGCCAGGCATTGTCACGAAGAAGAATATGATCCTTCCTGACAACATCCCAGGCCTTTTCTTGCGAATTGCGTTTCGGACAGCACCCTTTATGAATGTGGAGTAGTACTGGGCATTAATCGTGATTCCTTGCTCCAAGAAGTCCACATGGATGACGCCCCGCATGTATTCAGAAGGCAGTTCCCATTGACTTCCCAATTGCACCATGCTTTTCTTTGGCGGCAGGGAAGCAATATGTCGCCATTCCATGCTGTCTCTTTTTGTCTCTGCGGTGAAATCATGCATCTAAGTTTCATCACATGTGATGAGTGATTGCAAAAATTCGTCCCCCTTGTATGTCCCATTTCGCCTATTCCCATTTTTCCTAATCCAAGTTATCGGATTAAAGAAGCGGGAGGGGCGACTGGCGTTAGGCGAAATGGAACTGCCGTGAAATCTCATTAGGCGAAACGAGACTCAGTGGCGTCACTAGGGGGGTGCGGGGGGTGCGGTCCGCACCGGGTGATGCGACAGAAGGGGATGACGTGCTGCACCAGTACCGCCACCTCCTCTCTTTTTCTGTAGCGAGGTGACGCCAAAAACAACATAAGAAGCCCTCGGCGAGCATGTGATTTTTTTCTGCGTACGATATGATACTGTTATTTATCGTGTATCGCCTCGGATGGAAAAGGACACATTATTGCGGGGGGAGGGGGGGGGGGGTGACGGAGCTTCCGCACCGGGTGACGCATACCCTATAGTGACGCCACTGGCGAGACTGTCGGCAAGTGGGCGTATGTACCGGCCCCGCCCCGATAGTGATTGACGTCTGCATGAAATGCTGTTCTCATCTGTCAACAGCCCTACACTTTAAAAACAGAACTTCACCGCATAGGACTCTGTGCGCCAATCATTGCGACGAGTACTAGGGGTATCGCTTCTGATTCGAAGGGGTACACTGTTAAAACAGAACTTCACCACATAGCACGTTCCTAGCCAACCATCATACCGAATGAATATCATTCTGTGTCATGATTTGTTCAAAACAGGGGGGAGGCGCCTATCTGGGACAAGATAATCTGTCCCAGATAGGCGCCTCCTCCCATTTTCAACAAATCAATGCACAGAATGATATCATTCGGTGTGATGGTTGGCTAGGAGCGTGCAATGTGGTGAAGTTCTGTTTTAACAGTGTACGCCTTTCTGTGGCAAGTTTGATACATGATTATTGCCATACAAAGGCGTACGCCCACTTTCCCTTCGAATCAGAAGCGATAACCCTATCATTCGTGGCAACGGTTTGCGCACAGCGCACTGTGCGGTGTAGAATGTACGTAGTCCTAAACCCTATAAGGACCCTTTACATTTCGAAATTAAGGAGCGTGCGATCTCGTTAACATACATCGTCAAAATTCACTCATGAGCATGCCCATTCATGCTCAATGTTGCGAGTCTGAGTGAGCGAGAGTCACTATAGAGTGAGCAAAGGAGAGCTGAGCGGGAGTGAGTGAGCATGAGTGAGCAAATGGAGAGATGAGCGGGAGGTACAAGGGTCGTTCAAGGTTGACAGAGACGTTTGCTCGAGTAAAAACAGTGAGTAAATGTAATTGAACAAAACTTTCGCAGGACAAATTGCAATCCTTCTCGGGTCAGCGGCAGCTATCATGGCGGCGAGCAGTGTGTCTGGAGCTGTGGAACAGCGAATGCATAATTAAGTTCCTTATGAAGGAGAACGTCACACCAGCTGAGATTTTGCAAAGGCCGGGGAACAAACTATGTCAAGGGGAAGAGTGTACGAATGGTGCAGACAGTTTGGCGCGTGTCTTCCCATTTCGCCTATTCCCATTTTGCCTAATGCTTCTTAGCAGATTATTTCGCCATCCCTTAGCAGGTTCGCCGACCCCGAACTGCAGGGGGTCCCATTTGGCCTAATGTATGCTGCAGACAGTCCCACTTCGCCTACTAATCCGTGTTACGTAAGAAAGAAGGCGGTCCTCTGGCATGCTGCCAAAAGTCAATTTCGGATATTCATATAACTTTACATGCAACCTTGTTGGTTTCACTGAAGCATGAGGTCTGTATTTATAATTCATATTACACTAGGGTTTCTTCCCTCATCTGTTGGTTCAAAAATATAGACAGTGCAAGAGTGAAAACTTAGTTTTTATTTACATTTCTTTTTAATTAAAAGGGCAGCTTTGTTTTCTGCACTTCAAAATTCTTCCAAATTTGCAGCTCTACTCAATATGCATTAGATATCCCACGGCATCGAGGTACGACATCATGTCCCGTTCGCCATTCTGAATTATTGACTGCTCAATGACATTCTTAAGTAGCATCACAACGTTTTATTAATTCCAACGCCCTACGCCGGCTTTTTCAACTGACCCTAAGTGATTTGGGAGAAATTCACAGCACACCCTGGAGGAGACTAGAATTTGTACGACACCGACCAGAAAAGGAATTCCTGTCGGAAAATATTTCCGTGTATAACTCCCACCGTTAGATAATGCGCAGGCCCTCTTCAGAGCACCTTTTTACCGAATAACGCGCGTGTTATACACCGGAAAATACGGTAGTTAGGTTGAACGTGGGTTAAGGCGTCTCGCTCGGTGGTGTCGTGCTAACTGGGAGGCGGTGGGTTCGAATCCTACCACCGGTTGTGCTGTCTGAGGTTTTCCCTGGGTTTTCCGATGACTTTCGAGACGAATACCGGCACAGTTCCCCCTGAAGTCTGCCCAAGACGCATATTAACCCCCTATCCCCCACTCCTTCCTGCTGTCCTCTCTCCATCTGTCCTCATCTGTACGTCGCTCATAGCCACCTCACATCTCGCTCATAGCCACCTCGCCGTCGCTCATAGCTTCGCGGCGCTAACACGAAACTAAAAAAAAAATAAGAGTTAAATTAAACATGACTATAGTGACACCAGTTTCCATATTTAACATCGCTCAGGTGACACTGAACATGGCTCGAAGCCTTGTTTCATTCGTCATGCTGTCCATCAGGAGTCACAATGTAAAATGTTTGTAAAATGTTTTTGTTATATTTGTACATTATATTTACACCTTATATTTGCAAATGTAAAGGGTCTTTGTTTCGGACGACGTAAGGTACTAGTTGTCCGACGAGCACATTCATTTCTTGCACACGTGATCATCGGGTCGGAGCGTGTAAGTAACGCCCACTTGCCGACAGTGCCGTTTTGCCTAATGAGATTGCACGGCAGACCCATTTCGCCTAACGGCTGTTACCCCTCCCGCCTCTTTAATCCGATAATCCGGGTTAGGCAAAATGGGAATAGGCGAAATGGGATGTAACCGTTTGGCGAAGGACAGGATACGGTTGTAGTGTTCGTATAACCGAACATATAATATCACATACACGGATGGCATCGAAGTAACGTAATACCACCGCCACGTAGGCGCGTCGATCCAACACGATGTCTGTAAACAGACACGCTGGGAGAAAATGTAGAGGTATGAGAGAGTCGAAAATAAAGCATTGAAGTGTACGGACGGAAAGGAGCCTCTGTCGTTGTTCTGTTCAACATTGGGCACGATACAGAATATCCTGTCAAGACACTACAAAAAACTGGCGACGAGGATGGGATGTTAATCCACCGTCGGAGAAGCCCATGTCCGAAGTAACGGGACAACAAAGCCAAGAAGCAGGTTCGACAGACGCCGCGGAGCCACGTCAAGTAAGCGATATGACGAGCTCCCTACCAGCCCTTCCACCGTCCGACCCGCACTCAGATGTGTCCTCGCTCGCTCAGCGTTGGACCAAGTGGTTAGCTCGATTCGAGAACTTCATTCTGGCGGCCGATGTCAAAGATGCAGAGCGCAAGCGTGCAATGCTGCTCCACTATGCCGGCGAAGCAGTGTACGACATATTCCTGTCGCTCTGTAACAGGGGAACGGATTACAAGACTGCCGTCAAATGCCTGACAGAGCACTTCGCTCCTAAGAAGAATACAGTTTTCGAACGACATGTGTTTCGACAGGCCAGACAAGAGCCTGGAGAGACGTTGGACCAGTTTCAAGTCCGACTCAGAAGATTGGGTGCAACGTGTGAGTTTACCGCCATTGAGGACGAGATAGTCTCGCAGATCATAGAAGGCACATCGTCGCAGAAACTGCGCAGGGCTGCACTTCGCGAGACGGACATCACGCTGGAGAAACTTCTTAGCACGGGACGCAGCATCGAGATCTCCGAAGTGCAAGCTAGCAGCATAGAGAGCCCAACGTCAGCCCAACCTGTGCAGAAGATCACACCAAAGAAGCAGCCGCATGAGAGTCCGCCTCCGAAGAAAAATCACCAGCGAAATCGTCCGAAACAAAACCACACTGGAGACACCCAAGCAGAGAAGTGCTCAGCATGTGGAAGGACCTGGCCCCACAAAGGTGGCAAGACAAACTGCCCAGCCTGGGGACAGACCTGTCATAAGTGTCAGAAGAAAAACCACTTCGCTAAATGGTGCAGAGGCCCTAGAGAGACAAAGGAAACAGTGCGATCCCTGGCTGCATCGACCTCCACAGCAGACCCTCAGCAAGCCCCGAGCTCAGATGAGTCACTGTTTCATGTGCGAACCAACACGAGCAAGCTTCCAGTTGTCACCGTCAAGGTTAATGATACGTCAATAGACTTTTACCTGGACACTGGAGCTGGGGTCAACGTTTTAGGAGAGCAAACCTGGCGTAAACAGCTCCGAACACCGTTAGACGCTACAGCAACGCGTCTCGTACCGTACGGTATTACCCAAGAGATACCTGTGCTGGGAACATTCGTTGCTGAGTTCAGTGCCCGAGAAACGAAAACGAGAGCACCAGTGTACGTTGTAAAAGGGTCACAGACATCCCTTTTGAGCTACCAGACAGCCACAGAACTACAACTAGTCAGCGTTGTGCAGAACATTGCCGAGAAGTCTTCCGTCGATGCCGTAAAGGAATTTCCAAAGCTGTTTGATGGACTCGGTAAGCTCAAGGACTTCCAAGTGAAACTAGAGATTTCGAAAGACGTGCAGCCCGTCGCCCGTCAGCACCGGCGGATTCCTTTTCGGTTAAGAAAAGCGCTAGAAGCCGAGCTGTCACGGCTGGAGGAACTCGACATCATCGAGCCAGTGACAGGACCGACACCATGGGTTTCCCCTGTCGTCCTAGTTCCCAAGCCTCGGAACGATGAAGCGGTGAGAATGTGCATCGACATGCGAGAACCCAACACAGCAATCACGCGCGTTCGTCATGTCATGCCTACCGCAGAAGACATAGTAAACATACTCAACGGAGCTGCATACTTCTCGAAGCTTGACCTCAATGAGGGCTACCACCAGCTTGAATTAAACGAAGAGTCAAGAGTCATAACTACCTTCGCCACACACTGCGGTCTCAGAAGATATAAACGATTACTGTTTGGCGTAAATGCCGCAGCAGAAATATTCCAGGACGCAATCAGACAAGTCCTGCCAGATGAAGATGGCATCATCAATGTAAGCGACGACATCCTAGTGTCAGGGCGCACAATCCAAGAGCATGACCGCCGTCTGCGCTTAGTGCTGAAACGTCTTGAAGATGCAGGACTCACACTCAACGAAAAAAATTGTGTCATCGGTACTCGAGTCCTCAAATTCTTCGGACACGTGTTTTCGGCCGAGGGAGTGAGTGTAGACCCAGACAAAGTAGCAGCAGTAGCTGAAATGACGCCGCCGAGAAACCCGACCGAAGTCAGGAGCCTTCTCGGAATGGTTAACTACTGCGGCAGATTCATCCCTCGCCTGGCCGAACTCGTAGAGCCACTGAGAAGCCTGACACACAGGGACGCCGAATTCTCCTGGACAACAAAACACCAAGAGGCACTTGGCAAAGTGAAGGAGGCCATGTCCCAAGCACACACTCTGGCGTACTTTGACGACAGCAAAGACACATATCTCCTCACCGATGCTGGACCTGATGGATTAGCCGGCGTTTTGGTCCAAGAAAGAAAAAGGGACAAGATACCCAGTATCTTGGGGTACTACAGCAGAGCACTAAACCTGACTGAGAAGCGGTATCCTCAGATTGACAAGGAAATGCTTGCAATTGTGTCGGCTATCGAACACTTCCGAGTATACCTCGCTGGGGGACACTTCACAGTAAAGACAGACCATCTACCGTTGGTGTCCATCCTGAGAAACCTCAGTGCAAAACTGTCAGCAAGACTAGAACGTTTAAGCCTCCGATTGCAACACTACCTGTTCGAGATCCAGCACATCCCGGGAAAGGACAACCCTGCGGATTATTTGTCCAGGCATCCGCCTCCCTCACCGCAAGAAATCAAGCCTTTCCGAGAAACAGACGCAGTTGAAGAATACATCTCCTTTGTAATGAAGGCAGCCACGCCAAACGCAATAACCGTGCACGACATCGAAGATGCATACAAGAACGATGCGCAGATGAACAGTTTAATCAGCGCACTACGGGCAGCTGATCGAAAGTCTCGTGAACGCCTGTGGTAAGATGAAAAGCTAAAACCTTTTGCCCAAATCAAGGACGAGCTAACTGTCACTGACAGCAACATAGTCCTGAGAGGAACTCGTCTGGTGATCCCCGAGAAAGCCCAAATGCAGGTCATCCACCTTGCACACCAGGGTCTGGTAAAGACGAAACAGCTGATACGAGAGAAAGTGTGGTTTCCAGGCATAGACCAGAAGACGGAGGCCGTGATCAAGAGCTGCGCAGCCTGTCAAACAACCGTCGAGGAGAAGAGGGTTTCGCCCCTGATGATGACTCCACTACCCGATGGGCCATGGCAGTCACTTGCAGCAGACTTTGCAGGACCCTTGCCAGGAAACAGCTACCTGCTAGTGGTTGTGGACGAGTACTCACGATTCCCCATCGTTGCGACGTTGTCTTCACTGACTACCACATCGGTAACGGCAAAACTCAACGATATATTCGCAGTACACGGCTTACCACATGTACTGAAAACAGATAACGGTCCACCATTCTTCTCGAAAGAATTCGCAAGCTATCTGAGACAAAATGGCATACGTCATCACCGTACCACCCCACTGTGGCCGCAAGCAAACGGTGAAGCAGAGAGATTTATAAGAAGTATCAAGAAGACCGTGAAGGCGGCTGGCGCCTCCGGAAGCAACTGGAAAGAAGAAATCAGCAACTATCTCCTGAACTACAGAGCAACGCCACACTCCACGACTGGCATTACTCCAGCAGAACTTCTGTTCGGCAGAAAAATTCGAACAAGAATTCCTGAGATACCAGAAAAGAAACCCCATGAGAACCTGGAAAAGAGAGACCGGGAGAAGAAGGAGCAAATGAAAGCATATGCAGACAAGCAGCGTCATGCAGCGCACCATGAACTTCGACAAGGAGACACTGTGCTACTGAAACGGCAGTCGCCACTGTCGTGTGAGTCTGCATATGACCCTCGACCATACCGAGTCATCAGGGTCCAGGGAACAGCGATCACCGCCGAACGCGACAACAAGAAAATTGTCAGGAATGCCTCATTCTTTAAACGCGTTCCTGAAATCCCCTCTCAGGATTCGGACGAGTGGCAAACAGCGGAGCACCCTGCCCATACAGCTGTTCCTCCTGCCAACGCAGAAGATAGCACCAGCCCTTTTGATGCGAGCCCGGATCAACGCACAACCGGCAGCCATACCACAGCATCAGTGACAAACTGCCGTAGTTCCGAACGTGCAAATCGCGGAAAACCGCCTACAAGATTTGCAGACTACTTCTTTATGTGACTGAAGGACTTTAATAAAGTAAGGGGGGATGTAGTGTTCGTATAACCGAACATATAATATCACATACACGGATGGCATCGAAGTAACGTAATACACACCGCCACGTAGGCGCGTCGATCCAACACGATGTCTGTAAACAGACACGCTGGGAGAAAATGTAGAGGTATGAGAGAGTCGAAAATAAAGCATTGAAGTGTACGGACGGAAAGGAGCCTCTGTCGTTGTTCTGTTCAACATTGGGCACGATACAGAATATCCTGTCAAGACACTACAACGGTGACGAATGAACTACATGGACACGTTCGTCCAACTGCAGTCACGCCAGTGAACATCGCAGGCGTTGAGCAAGCCATCCTCGAGAAACGCGAGTAGCAGTTCGGGACATTGCAGCCCAGCGTAATATTAGTGTTGACAGTGTGGAGACAATCATTTACGAGCACTTACTGTTCCGCAAAGTCTGTGCAAGATGTATTCCTCGACACCTCGCTTGTGACCAGAAAGGGGGGGGGGAGCGCATGGCAGTCTCTGAGCAACTGCTGAACCGGTTTCAATCCGCGTGTCTTCCCATTTCGCCTATTCCCATTTCGCCTATTCCCATTTTGCCTAATCCTTTGGAGCCGATTATCTCCCCATCCCTTGGCATGTTCGCCAACTTCGAACTGCACGGGGTCCCATTTCGCCAAATACAGGGTGTCCCAGCTAAGTGCGAACATATATTTTAAATATATATATATCACTTTTTCCTAGATAAAATCAATTGCAATAGCATATGCTGAAGGGCACTCCTTAGGAGGACATTAGCAAACTCCTAAGGCAATGTCTTAATTAACTTTTTAATCATAAAAGCTACGAAGTTGTCTCAATGAGAACATCTGGTTCCTTCGGTCACTTGATACCGGAGTCGTTTTCAGAACAAAAATCGGTTCGATAGATCGTCCGCAAAAAAATAGTGAAGGAACATCGTTTTTTTTTTCTTTATGTTGTTCATTGCGCGGCTTCGGAGACGCGTCTTTTCTTCACCTCCAATGGGAGAGGGTGAAAGAGCACACTATCTCCTCTTGCGTCCTGGAAATGCAACCCAAGATAAGGGCAGTTCCGATTGAGTCACCCGATACATTTGTTTTTGTTTTGTTTCGGCAAGTTAAAGCACATCTTCGACGCATGAGGCGGCACTGTGCTCCTTCACCCTCTCACATTTGGGGTGAAGGAAAGACGCGTCCCCGAAGATGCGCAATCAACAAAATAAAGAAAAGAAATGATGTTCCTTCACGAATTTTTTGCGGACTCTCTATCGAACAGATTTTTGTTCTGAAAACGGCTCCGGTATCAGGTGACCGAACGGACCAGATGTTCTCATTGGGACAACTTCGTAGCTTTTATAATTAAACAGTTAATTATTGAAAGCTAATTAAGACATTGCCTTGGGAATTTGCTAATATCCTCCTAAGGAGTGCCCTTCAGGGCAGGGATGGGCAGTAATAGTAATACTTTGTATTATAATACTATTACTGTAATACTTTTGAGTATTTGTATTATGTATTATAATACTCATTTTTGAAATGTATTTGTATCTGTATTATAATACACAAAACGAGGTATTACATGTATTATAATACTTTTGAAGGTGTAATACTTTCCCAGAGGTCGTAAGTTCGACCTGCAAAATGTCACCCGTGCACTTTATCAGTAATTTTTCGGGTCCCACAAACATTTGAACACGAACAAGGCTCCTATTACAGTGTTCCCCTGCCCCAAATTATCCCAAAGCGAGTGACTTTGGGGCCAGAGGTTACTGGAGGTTTCCTCGCATTCCTTCTACTTCAGAATCCGTAAGGATGAGTCATACCAGTACAAGCCCTTTGTCTTATGAAAGAGTGCGTCCAGTGCAGCCAGTCACCCCTGTACGTGGTTGCACTATGGGCAGTCACCTGTTTTTGAACGGCCCACATTTTATCGTCCAGAGTGGATGAAATCAGGGTTCTGCCACAGTGAGAGCAAGTAGTTCACAGCGATCGAATTGATCAGCGCTATCTGATCTTATTCAGAAAGATCAGGCCATGTGCAAAAATGTAAGCGTTAACAAAACGTCATTGGAGAATGATTGTCTCTATAAGTAATGGGCATATATCTAAGTAATTCTTCTGTTCTTTTCCTTTTTTTCTTCCCAAGTTAAGTATATTACAAGCGTATTACAAGTATTACTCGTGTAATACACAGAAGTATTAGTATTATGTATTATAATACTCATTTTTGAAATGTATTTGTATCTGTATTATAATACCGATTTCTAGGAAGTATTATGTATTAGTATTATAATACAAAATATGAGTATTACTGCCCATCCCTGGTTCAGCATATGCTATATTGCAATTGATTTCACATCCGAAAAAGTGATATATATATATTTTAAATACGTTCGCACTTAGCTGGGACACCCTGTATATGCGACAGGCAGTCCCGTTTCGCCTACTGATCCATGTCACGTGAAAACAGAAGGCGGTTCTTTGGCACACAGCCAGCACTAACAGGAATGATGTGAGCAGTCGTTGTTTCATGTACAGTTCGGAATCCCAGGTCGTTTTTACAATCACGGGCTTTCGTGATATCTAAATGTGGATCTCGGAACAGGATCGGGATTTTTTGCAACTACAGGGTCTTGCCCTATAAAAGTCTACCCGCGCCGGCATGCCTGCTCGGCAATTACTCAATGCAGGTGGCACATTGTGTGGTCTACATAAAAAGCTCATAAGGACATTCAATCATGGTAAATTTCGAAGTCACTGAGCACTGCAGCGCGAAATTATAACACGTATTATACGTAGTCAAAACAATCAAGATGGCGGTGTTGCGAAGAGCAGTTGACATGCTGCTCCCCAGACGGCGACGTGTCGCATATCCTGCCAGCCGTATGGAACTGCGGTTTTCATTTCGCTTTCGTGTAACTGTCGTATTTTGCTCCTGAAGTCAGCAACGTGAGGAACGAAATTGCCGACGTAATTAGCAGACGTCAACCAAAAGGGATATCGTCTGCTTATACTGAAAGACAGTGAAATAACATTACACGGAGACGCCTCTGCCTGCCAAAGCGACACGTCACCGTCTGGGGAGCTGCGTCACAACTGTGCTTCGCAACACCGCCATCTTGGCTGTTTTGACTATGGGAATCGCACATTTTGCGCTATAACTTTGCGTTGCGGTGCTCAATCACTTCGATATTTGCCATGATTGAATGTCCTTATGAGTTTTATACGTAGGCAACACAATGCGTCACCTGCATTGAGTAATTGGCGAGCACTGCATGCCGGCGCGGGTAGACTTTTATAGAGTAAGACGCTGTATTCCCAGGATGCCGTATAGAAATGTATCACACTATCACAAATTAAGATACAGTGCGCGTTTCCTGTCATCCCCGAGGAACATTCTAGTGGAAGAAAACACACACACACAAAAACTGCTCACCAGGCAAAAGTTTCGCCGCGTATTATATAGCAATCGCACCGTGCAGGAATATCGACTTTGCGTTGGAATGCGTCTCTTCTCGTCCGCTACGGAAAAACTTGGGGCTGCGCTCCAGCATATTTCCCGCTGTTAGCAGTGCGCGAGAAGACATGACGTTCAGCACTTATATGTACTAATGCGGCTGCTAAAACTAATGATGATTTTCGCATCTTCCGCTGGAGTATTCTGGGGACTTGTGTGTTTTGCTCTTCTCCCCTTTTACACGTCCACAGTAATTGTTGTATTCTGGTCTGGAGCATCCCAGTCTAGTTTTCTCAAAGTCTGACTGAGTTTTTCCTTCTCACTTTCAAACATACGTATTAATGGAGATTAAAGAACAAAAAAGAGAAATTCTGCAGAGAGAGAGATTCTGCAATACTTTGTGTGGACTTATGGATAGGAAGACTCATGATTTCATAGGAGTTTTAATGCAACTTTAGGGTTGTTCTCGGCTATAGCTTGCGTGGTTCACATTTAGAAACATTTATTTCACAACAGAAAATTATTGCTTATTTATTATTATTATTATTTTTATATATTATTATTATTATTATTTTTATATATTATTATTATTATTATTTTTATATATTATTATTATTATTATTTTTATATATTATTATTATTATTATTTTTATATATTATTATTATTATTAATTATTAATTATTTGCTTTTTTTGTAGTTGCTCTAGAAAAGTGCCTACGCATAAATTACCGCGCCGAGCTCAATGAAAAGCGACGAGTAATGAGAAGGAAGCAACTCTTCCAAACTTGAGAGACTACTATAAACTGATGTTGAAAAAATAAAAACGTTACAAGATGCCTCTCATATTTTGAAAATACCTTGCGACGTGATTTGGAGTACTACAAAGAATGTTTTTAGACGCGCTACATTAGCAGAAAATGCAATTCTCCGAGTTGCACGAAAGACCCGTGTGCGTGCTAGCGAATTTATATAGTAGCAGCAGGCCCCATTTCGTATCCATTCTGTAGAGGAATCATTCCCTCTTTTTAGCGAGTTTTAGTAGATCGGACTGTTTTCACAATAACGGTTCCGGAAAGATGATAAGCCCTGTTTCTTTGAAGCGGGCGACATAGCATTGCTAAGCCTGGATTGTATAACTTCCTTATCGTATCGTTTTCGTAGAATTCTTCTTGTACTAAAGCTCACTGTTAGGGAATTTTAGTACATCGGACAAACTTTACGAAAACGACAAACTTCCGGGGCCGACAGTCCCGTTTCGCATAACGCCAGTCACCCCTCCCGCGCCTTTAATCCGATAACTAGGATTAGGAACCAGGCACTATATGTGGGGGAACGTAAATTGCAGAGGGCGAGCGAACAATTAAAACAAAAACAACATTTAAGCCTCACCAAACGCCCAAGCAATGACCTGAAAGACGACGAGTGTCGGTGATGGGACTGGAACCCACACCTCTCTGATTGCCGATCAGGTGTTCTACCATTACACTACGCCAACGGTATTTTGACGAGAGCGCGATGTCGACACAATAGTAAATAATGCAGACAGGACACATTCATGCAGATATATTTGAGACACATTTCTCTGCCTCATTGTACTCGCCAGCTGCTTTTTAGCTATAGAACTTTAGCCGGGTAGTTTTGTCCATGTCTTTTTTTTTTAATTTTGTGTTAGCGCCGCGAAGCAACTGTGGCTATGAGCGGCGTACAGACGTGAACAGATGGAGAGAGTACAGCAAGAAGGAGTGGGGGACAGGGGTTAGTATGCGTCCTGGGCCGACTTCAGGGGGAACTGTGCCGACATTCGTCTGGAAAGTCTTCGGAAAACACAGGGAAAACCTCAGACAGCACGGCCGGTGACAGGATTCGAACCCGTGTCACCTCCCAGTCTCGGCGTGGAAAGCGATCATCCTAACCACTAAGCCACGGGAGCTGGTGTTTTGTCTATGTATCCTTGAGGTTAGCAGAACGAACAGAAACACTAGGGCACACACACACAAAGAAATTACGATGAGATGGGACTGATGCTGGCGAGCAGGCTGGGCGCTGCCCCAGTGCCAATTGTAGACAATGAAAGATGATGGTGGAGATGGCAATTCAGGTGATCAAAGCATGGTGGAGGGGCCGATTGATGACAGAAACTTGTAGGGCACATAAATGCTCAGGTACATATAGGAAAGGTACATACACACACACATGGCCAACATCTCCATATTTTCCTTTTTATACCAACCAACATGTGCGAACATATAAACAAGAACAGAAATGTTTATAAAAGGATGTAATGAATGCAGCCTACAACTGAAGTGTTTAGTCGAGACGCATCAAATCTCCCACAGCATCGAGGAATGAGATCAAGTTCTGGTCGCCGACCTGAAGTTCTGATTTGAACAGCTGCAGCTTCTCTTTAAACACAATTCAGCACAAATGTAATTTTCTGAGTTGCACGATAAATATATTTGCGCTATTGGTTTTATGTAGCAATGTATGTATGTACAGATCCCGACAAAAGTTTAGGGAACACCAGAGCGATGTATTTCTTGATAGGAGCGACACCCTAGCAGCGAACAGGAGTGGACACAAGTACTGAGACTAGAGATGCGAAGCCCCGAAAAAAAAACCCGGAAATTTTTGGGGGGAAACAGTTTTTTTTTGGGGGGGGGGGGTTTCCTCGTCTCCGGAAAAATTGCCCAAAATTTCCAGGCGACAAAATTCAAAAATATAAAGTTTCGTGCCTTTGATGCGTTCCAACCCGCCACATACACACACACACATAAATGGGATGATGATGTGGTGGGTCATTCTCCGCCGTTATGGCGGTACACTTCCCCATTGCGCTTGTGGAAAGGATAAGAAAGTGATGATGATGGAAAGGGGTCCTACTAGAGTCCATTAGTCCAGTTCTAGAGAGGAACTCAGCAACAGCTCGTAGGCCTTGCATCAGATGTGAGGGGTCCGACCATGGCCCGAGAATTTTGGCTAAGTCGCACTGGCGTTGGAGAGCAGTTTCCATAAGGGCGCGCTCGCGATCATACTGTCCGCAGACCAGGAGGACGTGATGGAGGTCACCGCGCACACCACACATGGAACAGAGGCTGGACGCGCCGACACCGAGGAGGTGTTTGAAAGCCGGTGTAAAAGCCACATAAAGTCTCATGCGGTGGAAGGCTGTGGTAAAGGAACGCGGCATTCGGCGGGAGAGAGAGTAAGGGACAATGTGGGGTCAACGGAGTAAAGCAGAGAGTAGGTGGTGATGTCACGTTACCATTGAGACTGCATCATGGGGCCAGTGAGGCTTGAGACGAAGTAACGGGTGATCCCCCCGAGACAAGATGATCGGGACTCGCCGGGTGTACTGGTAGGCACCAGCGGCTGTTCTATCTGCGCCCTCGTTTCCGCTGATTCCCACATGACCCAGGATCCACTAGAAGACGATAGAATGGCCCTGTGCGCTTTCTTGTATACTTGTAGAATTTCAATGACCACGGGACTGAGGAAGCCGCGAAGTCCCATAGTTGTCACACACTGCAGCGCAGATCTGGAATCCGTAAAAACGACCCAGGAGCGAACGGGGCTGTCAGTAATTTTCCGCAAGGCGAAAAGAATAGCATAAAGCTCAGCGCATGTTGACGATGTTTTATGTGAAAGATGATGGTCATCTGAAATTGACTCGGAGGGAATGACAAAGGCAGACGACAAACTTCCCCTCGTGGTTGAGCCGTCCGTGAAAACTGCGGTGGAAGCATCATAACACGAGCTCATCATATCAAGAATGAGCTGCTTCGTCACGCATGCAGCGACGTTGCCTTTCTTCCGTGTTAGCCCAGGCACCGACAGGGAGATGCAGGGCATCGGAAAAGTCCAAGGAGGAGTGCTGGGAGCTGTGGGTGCGACCACAAAGTCAGGTATGCTAGTCTTCAGTTGAGAGACACATGGGTGTACGCTGCTGTGCTTGCGTCTCCGGAGCTTCCTAACTAGCGGATGCCGCCGATGGTGAGCAAGAAGGCGGAAGTACTGCCGACACGTCTCTCCGAAGCGAAGCACTTCAAACGGGGCTTCCTTAGCGTCAGCTATGACCATATGGGTGTCTGCCGCCCGAGGGTCTCCCAAGCACACTCGGAGACTGCGCGCCAGGAGGCACTGAAGCTTATGGACTGTGGAAAGTTGAAGGCCATTCAACACAGAAAAGCTGTATGCAAGTGACCCGCGAACCAAAGCTCGGTGGACGGCCAAAAGCGACGCCGTGGCACTGCCCCACTTCATGCCTGCCAGGTGCCTGATCACCGCAATCACACTGGCTTCCAAGCTCGCTATGTGCTTCACCCAAGACAGCCTGGCGTCTACCGTAGGACAGTGCCTTAGATGCCTCTAATCCGCCAATAACCACCAACTTAGAGATCGCCATCGCGTTCACATAATGTCGGAGTCCTGGTTGGAGTGGACGAGTTGTTCTAATAACCTATCGCTGAGTAGACAGCAGTCTCATGGGATGCTCTGCTCTGCATTTATGCCTAGAGGATGAGCACAATTAAAGCATCTAGCTCATTGTATGCTGTGGTTTGGGCGGCAATGGTACGACTCAATTTTAAATCGAAAAGAGACGCTGTAACCACGTTTGTTTCCATTTTTACCAATTTTTCAGAAAAAAAAACGAAAAGAAAACTTTTTTTTTTCCGAGCGATTCAAAATTTTCGGAAATTTTGCATCTCTAACTGAGACGTGCATGGAATACCCATTCACCTGTCTGTTAGTCTATCTGCTCTTCTTTGCTGCAAGGGTATCACTCCGGTGAAGAAAAACCGAAACCGAAAAACCGGTGTTGCATATATACGCCACTCCGGTTTTTCGTGAACTCTTGTCAGGACCTGTATCATTCAGTACACAGTCTGTAGGGAACATATCCTTCCTGTTTATCTGCATCCATTCATCAAGCAACGAAACCGTTTCACTGGCTCGCTTCATTATTAGTGACGTCGTACACACTTCGGTTTGGAAATGTAAATTGTTTTTGTCTTGTACTACGCAAGGTACCTACTTATGAACATTCTTGCAGACGTCAATCACTAACGTTGGGGGACGTGTAAGTAACCCCAACTTGCTGGCAGTCCCATTTCGCCTAACGACAGCTCATACCAGGCTCATACCACACTCAACTCAAATCAGGACAACTCATACCAAGACAACTCATACCAGGACAACCCATACCGGGACACCTCATACCACACTCACCTCTTTTTTTCCTTTTTCTTTTCTTTCTTTTTTTTGTGTGTGCGTGGGATGGGGTGTTGTTTTTGGGAGCAGCTTTTCAAACTCAAAACTCAAGCCATGCCGAGAAAGGCCATATCAGGAAGAAATTTCACAGAATTTCACTTTTACTGAAGGAAATGTACGAATTCCACAAATAGCATTTACTGAAGCGCACTGAACGGTAGTTAAATCACTTATGCACTTCAATGGTTATTGGAAGCAGGTAATTTTGGAAAGAAATCAAATCGAAATTGTCCCGCCTTCTCGTCGTCGTTTGGAATACTAACATTAGTTATTTACTTGAGTAGGTCAATGGTTTCAACCCACTTTCCGGCTATTCGGAAAAATCGGATGGTGTTCATTGGTACACTTCTCCAGACGTTGTTTTTGTGATGCCTTTTTAAGTTTAGATTTTATTTAGTTGTTCTTTTGCAAGCCAAAACCCGTGCCGCGCCTCAGCTCATACCAGTCTCAAATCGTCCCAGTCGATGTGACATGAAGAAATAGGCTGAAGCAAACACACAAAGCTCACAAATAACATTTTACGGAATATTTTATGTAAAAAAAATCTTGATGAGTTGCTTTGGGTATGAGTTGCTTTGGTTATGAGTTGCTTTGGTTATGAGTTGCTTTGGTTATGAGTTGCTTTGGTTATGAGTTGCTTTGGTTATGAGTTGCTTTGGTTATGAGTTGCTTTGGTTATGAGTTGCTCTGGTTATGAGTTGCTCTGGTTATGAGTTGCTTTGGTTATGAGTTGCTTTGGTTATGAGTTGCTTTGGTTATGAGTTGCTTTGGTTATGAGTTGCTTTGGTTATGAGTTGCTTTGGTTATGAGTTGCTTTGGTTATGAGTTGCCTTGGTTATGAGTTGCCTTGGTTATGAGTTGCCTTGGTTATGAGTTGCCTTGGTTATGAGTTGCCTTGGTTATGAGTTGCCTTGGTTATGAGTTGCCTTGGTTATGAGTTGCCTTGGTTATGAGTTGCCTTGGTTATGAGTTGCCCTGGTTATGAGTTGTCCTGGTTATGAGTTGTCCTGGTTATGAGTTGTCCTGGTTATGAGTTGTCCTGGTTATGAGTTGTCCTGGTTATGAGTTCTCCTGGTTATGAGTTGTCCTTAGAGCTCTGCACAGGCCGACCTTTCTGGGCCCGACGCGGCCCGGGCGCATCGAAAAATGGCCCCACTCGACCCGTGCCTTCCTGTTTTTATGCGGCCCGATGACTCAGCGAATAGAGCCCGGCCTAGCATTTCCAGTCGCGACTTACGCGTTTCTAGCTCTTATCAAACAAATATATAAGTATATTTATAAGACGAGAAGACAAGGCCACTACAAGAACGTTTAACACCGCTACAGCACGAGACCAAATTATATCCAGAACGCACGCGGGTAAGGGCGTTATCGTCACACTACAAGTTTTTGTGGAGGTAGAGGGTGCTGTCAACAAACTCCTCCTTTCAGTCCCTACCCCTCTCACCAAGCTTTGCGAACGTGATTGTCAAAGCTATGAGGAGTCAGGAGCAATGTGAAGTGGCTTTGAGAAGGTAGGGTCGAATCATATGCCTAATGCAGTGTCCTTTGCTTGTTTTTGCAAATATATGCACAGGAATGACGCAAGCACGTGATGATATGAACTAATACTCCTGCATTGTGTGGAATTAGCTACGTGACGCGGCCGAGCCTGACTCTTGGAAACATGTTTGTCGGCCCGGGCCAGGCCGAATTATTGCAACTTTATCTTATAAGTCAACACTGTTATAAATGAGTCGCTCCATAATCTTGATTAATAGCTTGAGGTCCTAGTTTCAAACTATGGAACCTAATCATGTAAAATGTTACATTATATAAGGGTGTTTCACATAACGTGATAAAAAATCCAATGAAAAAACTATTTGTCTGAACATTATGGTGTCAGCGCTATTTATCTTGGGGCAGAGTTTGCCTTTACTTCTGATCACTTTTATGAAATTTAATTCTCGAGAAATTGAATTTTCTCAATTGATCTCTGAAATTTGCCAAGTCAACCTCACGTTTTGTTGACAAACAGAAAGCGTACGTCGGATTTACCCAATTTCATTGCAAAATACGTTCCATCCTACTTCGGTAATAACTGGAAGAGAAAAAAAAGTGCGAAAACCGTCGTTTCGAGGCGCCCAAATTGTCGGCCGAGCTGAGTCCTCCGTCAAGTAATGCAAGATGCGCCGGCATTAGAACGGTAACACGCCCCTCCTGTTTCCTTCTCGCTCTTATTTCAGATAACTTTGCGTTGCAACCGTGCTGCTGTTATCAGCGTGGAAAAGAAGAAGCTTGGAAAAAAAAAAAAGTGAAAGGGCAGCAACTTGCGAGCCTCGAAACGACGGTTTTCGCAATTTCTTCCCGGCTATTACCATTGTAGTAGTGAATGTATTTTGCAACAGAATGGGGAAAACCCGGCTTGCGCTTTCGCATTCTGTCAACAACAAACAAACAAACAAGACCGCGAGGTTGACTTGGTAAATTTCGGAGTTCCATTGGGAAAATTCAATTTATCGCGAAGTAAATTTGATAAAAGTGCTCAGAAGGCATGACAAAATCTCTCCCGAGGTAAATAGCGTTGACCCCATAATGTTGAGACAAGTTGATTTTTCAGACGACATTTTCTCACGTTAGGCGAAACACCCTGTATGTATGCATGAATTTTTGAAAAATCCGAGTAGCTATGCAACCTTTGGTATGCGCAGCTGGAATACAGCGGCAGCTGTGTCGCTACGCATTGTGGGCAGACTTTAACACGACCCTTTCTCTGTGTTTGAGAGTTTATAATATGTTAATATTTCGAAATTATCTCTTACAAATGCATTGCAACTCGAACCCTGTTCAGATGTTTAGGAGTCTTTACAATCTCTTCTAAACGAGTTCGTATATTGCAAGTACAGCTTGGGACAAAAGTTTACGGAACACTGGGGTGTCGCATTTCTCCAATGGAGCGACAACCTATCAGCAAACAAGAGTGGACACGCATGCTGAGAGATGGATGGAATTGCGGACCACCCGTTTCTTATTCGATCTCTTCCTAATATCTAGCAGGGGGCAGTTCCGATGAAGAAATACACAGGTGCCGTGTTCCGTAAACTTTTGTCCCAAGCTGTACACACGACAAGAACTTTCACTAAGAACCTTCCTCGGTGGAGCCATCCTGCGAAAGGCCTGGCGTCTTGTGCTTTCCACTCCCGCCACCTGCATCATCACACCTCACGTGATACCCAACGTCGCATCACGCCACTTTGGCGGAGCGCTCCTTCCGTGACTCACCGCGCCGCGATATCTGGCACACACGGCGCACGCGGGCTATCCGATGTTTAACTCCGAATATACAGCTGTTGCGGCAAACAGAATCTGAACCAGTGTCAATGTAGGGCTCCATAGTAGTCTTGGGGCAGAACGGACACAGGCACGATGACGATACCGAGAACTGAACGGCGATCTCGAGACATTTGAAGTCCCGGAGAGGACGTCGTGACTGCGGCGAACCCTATCCGGTACCAGGCAGCAGACACACTGTAACATCGCGGTCACGTGACGGACATGGAGCGTCGTCTCCTAGAGGATCTTCGGAGGAACCATGAAGGAAGAAAGGAGGCGCCCTAAGAGGGTATTCAAGAGAACAGGAAAGTGTTGGACAAGTGACGTATGAATATAGGGGACGTGTTTTAGCGTCCTTGCAGCCCTGTGAGGGTCACGTTAATTGAGAAAGCCAATGAGGAGGCTTTGCACGGGCCACTTTGACACACTACAATCACGTCACATGGCTGGACCCCATTTCCAGCATCCTCTCGTACCTTCTTCCATGGGACACATCATCATCATTCACCATCTTCTCCCCCTCAAGCAATGGGATAGGGTGCCGCCTCAGCGGCGAAACATCCCACTACATCATCATTTGCTGTTGTTGTTCCATGGGAGGAACAAACGTTTTGTAACAGGCTTCCCGTCGACAGATGGTGTTGAAGTCGCCGCCTTTTGAGAACTGAAGCACAGAGTGAAGCGAAGGTCATCACAAACAATTTAGAGTAAACCTATTTGAGATGTGTAGTGAAGACAGTGTAGTTACTCGAGAAAAAATTTAGCCGTATAGCGCTGTGCATGTGATAATCGTGCGAACTGCGCTCTTTAAATATTTCCGAAGCAGTAACACGCGTGCTGAATCATGGGCACCCATGATTATAATTAAGGGTGTCCATGATTGCGCGCCCGTGTTACCGCTTATCGTGAGCGTTAAATGAGCCCTGACAACTTTAACACCATTCCATCGGAGCCACCCTTGGAGAGGGATGAGCGTGGGAGCTTTGACTCGATGGTTTTAATGCAGTAGTCGATAATGTACTGAAAGGCCAACACTCCGTCAAGTAGGTTTTTACGCAAGGATTTCAATTAACGTGTATCCGTTGAAGCGTTCATTAGTCCCAGACGGAACTAAAGCTGATCGCTCTGTGCCCTTAAAGGGACAATGAGGTGATATTTGACGTGGCTCGACACACTGTCGCCAAGCTGTCCATCAGGAGCCACCATGCAAAATATTTCCGTTGTACTGAGTAATCGAATTTACTCAAGTACTCGGAGAAATCATCCTCGGACGGCCGGTATGATCCCCTCGCGTGACGTCGTAAAGTTCCAGTGCCTTTCTTCTCAGCTCACGCCCTTGTTATGTCCCCTACAGCTGCGCCTGTTTACGTCACGAGTCACATGATCGGCCCTGCCAGGGGGATAGGTGACGTCACGACGTATCCTCCTCCTTCCCTCGTTCTCCTACACGGCCTCTCAAAGAGTGGAAAGTTTTCGTGTACGGAACAGAGGCATCACGTTGCAGGCCAACTCATTTTATTTGTTGCAGAACACGCCGCAGCCAACTTGAACAAAAAAAGTATAATAATAATGCAGAGTGTTCCACGAGAGGGTGTCATTAAATTCCTAAAAATAGGTTTCACTTCAAAAATTTATAAAACTACTTGGAATACACTAATACAGACTTTTGCCACAGATTGAGGCCGTTTGCATTCCTCTCACGCATTAATTAAGCTAATTTGCATAATGAAACTCGACAAATTGCCATGCAAAGGCAGCATTTTTCTTCCTGAATTCGGAAGCCTATGGCCGTAACACATTATTCCAATCAAAATCACGGGGTTTTTGACAAGATTTCTACAAAAATTTGCCAGCCGAAAATCAGTCGCTGGGCAAAGCACGCTGGCTGATGTACGTTTGCGGAACTGTTGGCTCCGTTCAAATACCCTCCCTCCCGTGCAAGAAGAAAAGAAATCCCGCCACAATCACACCTTTCGCTTTTATCAACGTGTCTGTCATCAGCCGCCAGCCACTGATAATGACGGGTTGCGCGACACGGCCCTCGATCGGAATAAAAATGTGTCGCTCTTTCCACTTCGCCGCGATAAAGGCGGAGTCAAGAGTGCCGCAAACGCAAATTCCACCGAGCATACTTCGCTTAGCGACGGATTTTCGACTGTCACATTTTTGTAGAAATCTTGTGAAAAAAACACGTGATCTTGATTGGAATACTGTGTTACGGTCATAGGCTTCCGAATTAAGACAGAAAAATGTTGCCTTTGCTTGGCAATTTTTCGAACTTAATTAAGCAAATTAGCTAAATTAGCACGTGACACGAATGCAAACGGCCTCAATCCGTGGCAAAATGTGGCAAAAGTCTGTATGAGTGTATTCCAAGTAGTTTTATCATTTTTTGAAGTAAAACCTGTTTTTAGGAATTCAGTGACATCCGCTCATGTATATGGGAGGTCATCTCAGTGCTTCTCTAAGGAAAGGCACGCCGTTTTACCTCTCATGTGCCACAGAGTACACTCGTATTATACGATGTGTCAAAAAGAAACCCAGTCCCCTTATTCTATGCAACCCAAGATCTCAGATAGAGAGTGCAAACTCATCAGAGCAGCCGTAGCACGATTGTCGTTGGGAAACAGATGACGCCCTCTGAAATATGAGCCCATATTCAAGGAACGCAAAAAGCACATTTCGACTGTGGGCCAAGATCAAGAAATGATAAGGAAGAAGAAGAAAATAGATTTCGAAACAGAACGGGGAGCGCATTGAAAATGAGAGAGGAGGGTCTTCATTTTTTGCCTGATCTAATCTCAACTGAGCGAGTACAAGAAACACTTGAATGTTATGCGTTCGTGCTGATTCTTGCTTGTGTAAATTATGACTGCATAAAAAAGTGCATATGAACTAGCAGAATTGTATTCTGGAAAAATCGCAACCGAGTGGCTGCGGGCTTCTGTAATGTTGACCCCTTTTTTGAACAATGCCCTCTGTTTAATGATTAAAGGCACCAGCATCAAGAGCCATTCTGTGTATCGCTAAGGCTGTTCGTCAGTTTTGTCAATTGATTTGTTGAGGTGGACGATCCGTGTATTTGCACGGATAGCTCCGCAAGAAGCTGACACTCATTATGAGTTTGTTTGCTGAACGAGTACACCAATTACATATATGGGATGCAGACCTGCAGACCTTTTGCGACGGGATGTATTTGAGAGCGCAGGTTTCAAATAGAAATTTAATGTGACTTGATGATATCATTTTTTATGAACATATTGTAAAAGTTGTTTTTTTTTTGTTTTTTTTCGCGCGGAACGATTTTTCGCGTGTTTCGCGGGCGCCAAAACTTCATGAATTTAAGAACCCGCGAAGTAGATACACTAACATCACCGAGAAACATGAGCTTGCGTTTTTCGCGAATTTAAGTGCGCGATTAACACCAGTTCGCGAAAGTACGCCAGTACGCGAACACCAGTACGCGAAATCAACGGCTTCTGCAGCATTCAGTTGTGAATAGCTTCGTCCAGCCATCTTCCGATCCCATGCTCGTTTTTTCGGTGCCATTGTGACTTCCTCCTCCTTCTCTCTCCGCAATTGTTACGGATGGACTTACACGGCTGTCGACGTCGATTGCGCTATAAAGCCATCGGTTTGAAACTCGATGATGGACACATGAGTTCCTTCAATGACGATTCGGTGAAACTGAAAGTACATCGTGATGAAGTAGAGGGAGCAAATATTGAAAGAAAAAAAAAAGGAGAAAGCTGTCGTCGAAAAAGGCACGCAGCGGCGGGCCTCGCACACACGCCCTGGATTGCAACCTTTCAATGGTCTGAAGTATTCAATGGAAATTAGCCGAGCTCAGGCTGCCACACAAACAGCGCACACAGGCGCGTTTGTGTACAGTTTGTCTGTGTGTGCCAGCCTCAGCCCAGCATGCTCAGCAGAATAAGCAAACTTTAGTAGCTAGCGAACTTCGTTACGCAATCATCCAACGAAAATGTCGCATCTGTACGCACATGATCCTTCACGTGCTAAGCATATCGTTAATGTGCCTCTCTAATATAGTAGGTGTCTTGCGTTAACAACGCACAACAGTAGTTTGTTGTGCGCTGTTAAACGTTACTCACGAAATGAATATTTGAGGCCAGTAATCCTGTCATAACACGATTCTCATTCCGTATCCTAGTATCTGTTATCTTTACGTAATATTCCATCAAGCCTCGACAGTGTCCCGAGAGGATTGAGCGCGTGTTGTTGTTCCAACCCATCGCACATCAGCCCCGGCGGGAGGCATTCACTGCTTCAATCTTTATTTCGTTACATGGAGCCCAGACAAATTGGAATAGTGAGGCTGCAAGAAGAAGAAAAGAAAGGCGCTGGCGACAAGTCGTCTGCAATCGATTCGGATCTTTTTCTAGGCGTCGTACAGCAAGTACAAGAACGACGTGTTCTCTCTTGATAACAAAAATATCTATCGTACGTCTCAGCACATGATAAGGTGCCGTAACGTTTTCAGGATAGAGCATGCAGCGCTGTTCAGCGGACTACGACAGTGCAAAATGAATAGATGAGCTTTTCTGCGGAACTTATAGTTCCGTGCTGTGCATATAGTGTGTTCCATCCACAGACAGGTTGTCACATCGTATATCTACCACGCGTCAAAGGCGCCCCTTCATATTTCCAAGGAAGGTACGGCGATATTTCGTCGAAGGGTAGACGTGGTTAATGCCAGCCAAACGTGTTAGTTAAGGCGAATGTTTGTAGGGCGTTTCTGTGTCTAGCGAGAAAATGGAAGAATGACCACGACGGGAGGCAACAGGACAGATACGTTATGACTCTCGAATACGTTCCTTTAATGCGGGCTATTTAGAAGCAGCGAATCCAAGACACATGGAAGAGACGCTGTCATCTCAACAGAAGCAAGGTTCGATCGTGAGGTGCAATAAGGTAAGATTCCATTTTATTTTTATTACACCAAACCAGGCCAAACAAGATAGGATAACCGAAGACAAAGGGAGCAAAGGAAAAACGAATGAAACAAATAGTGTAATAATCGAAGTATGAAATGTTTCATGCAGAAGGTTTTTGGGCTGTACGGCTCTTGTGGAATGTGAACACTACGTGGCAGACACAAAACGCGTGAAGCTGTTATCTTGTGGAACTGTCCGCGCTCCAGTTTCGAAAGGAACCGAAGCTGGCACTAAATACTTCATTACTGGTCCTTGGATGAATTTACCGACAAGAGGAGAATGCTTTGCAACATACACTGAAATTCTCGGTTGACTGCGTGGCAGATCAGACATCCCGAGCTATATTCCAAATAGCATGGTTTCGAACCAGAACAAACCAGCCCCCGTTCCACGCCGAGACTGGGAGGTGACGCGGGTTCGAAGCCTCGCTCCGTCTGTACTGTCTCAGGTTTTCCTTGGGTTTTCCGGCAGACGTTCCAGACGAATGTCGGCACAGTTCCCCCTGAACTCGGCCCAGGACGCATAGTAACCTCCCTGCCCCCCACTCCTTCCTGCAGTCTTCTCTCCATGTGGCCACGTCTGTAGTTACTTGGCGGCGCTAACACGAAATTAAAAAACAAACAAACAAAAAAACAGAACAGTGAATCCTCCCCTCCGGGTACGTGAATGCGTCAGATGTCACGAAATTAGACAATGACGGGGTTACAGCACTTTGGACTGTTCTCTTCGTACGCAGTTCCTCTGAAATGTACTTCGGACTAAAGAAAAAGTATTCAGTATATAGTCGACGGACACGTTTCAACAGTACATATATTACAGACAGAACGCAAAACCGGGCATTTTATGAAATGACTAAACGATTTTCGTCCGTGTTAAACAGTTTCGGTCAGGCATTTAGCAAAATGCCAAAAAAAAAAAAAAAAGCCAGGCATTTCATTAAATGCCTAGAGAAGCGGCCCGGGCATTCCGTTAAATGCCAGTTCGCGTCGGGCGTCTTTCAAAATGTTTCGGGAGTGCTATGCACAAGGAACGGAATGCAAAGAGTGAGTGAGTAAAAAGAAGAAAAACATGGAGAAATTGGCACCACCAACGTGAAAGCCGAAACGCAAATAAGGAACGGATCATATAAACTTGCTTTCCAACGAGTGAGGTGCGCAAAACGAAAAAAGAAAAGAAAGAAACGGAAGGCGACAGCTTTAATCAAGTATGAGAGCGATCATATAGAATTACGATGTGCATGATACTGGTATGAAATGACAGAGACTTTACTCGTCATTGCGGTCGTAGAATCGCCCATCTCATCTTCCCCCCTTGTATATACATGTGTGTGTGTGCGCGCGCTTTTACTAGATGAACATGAGTAGGCAGGCTAGCTGGTGTCGGCTTGACGACCTTAAGATTTCCTTGAGTCTGAGGGAAATTACGAGAAGAACACACGACAGACTCAGAGTCGGTCGTGTCTTCTTCTCGTCCTGTATCTTCCTTCAAACTCAAGAAAATTTTAACGTCGTCACGCATTTAATCGCCAATTTAACAACGAGATGTGGAAACGAAATGACACTTTGGGATGGCCACCGATCCATAGCCGGCTTGGGCACTGTTTTGGTAGGCGTCACCACTCCGAAACTCGGCTTCATTGTCGAAACGGATTTGGGGAGGTGAGGCAAGCTGCTATATACAGCCGCACTAACCTAACCTAACTTATCACTAAACTAACCTAGTTTATGATGTCTTGGGTTAGTTTAGTGATAGTTTAGGTTAGGTTAGTGCGGCTGTGGCAGCTTGCCTCGCCTCACCAAATCCGTTTCAAAAGGAAGTTGGGGGACGATGCAAGCTGCCACAGCCACACCAACCTAACTTAACCTAATACTAAACTAACCTAGTTTATGGTGTCTTAGATTAGTTCAGTGATAGGTTAGGTTAGGTGAGGTTACTGCGGCTGTCTGGCTTTTGGGGGCATTTTACCTGTAACATGTACACTTAAGGCACCAGCGATGGCGCAGTTTCCTCACAGTCACAGGGGCCCACGACCGCCAAAAGACTGAGTGCTGTTCTTGCTACTCGTATACAGACCAACAGTATACTGTACACGCAGCGTCCACCTTTCCGTTTCGTACAAGGAAAGGAAACAATATGTCTACTTGGTTCGGTCTGACGACTGGCTCATTCCGGCATTTTCCTAAATGTCCGACGCGAACAGGCATTTAACGAAATGCCTGGCTTTTTTGAAGCCTGGGCCTTAAATGCCTGGGCGAACCCAGCATTTCATAAAATGCCTGATGTTGCCTGTTGCCTGTAACATATATAACGTTGCCTCCATTGGTTTTCGTTGCTTTTCTTTTCTGTTCATTTCATTCAATTTCGTTTCGTTTTTCATTTCCTTCATTTTCTTTCGTTCCTTTCATTGTTTTGAACAGCAGAAGGTGTACGTTGCTTTTATAGTGTCCACAAAGAGTTGTGTGATGTATAAGTAACCTGTGTACCCCAGCAGCATATCAATCAAGCAGTATTGTGAACAAAAGAAGCAACTCAGTACGATGTTTATGGTAAGGTATCAGATTATGCGCTACCAACTAAGTAATTCATACCATTTATTCGTAAAACCCCGAACGTGTATCCGTACACGACATTAATCATTCACTCACAATAAGCATGATATTGGTTCCGAAGTAATATTCTCGGAAGTGAGCCGGTCGGCTCTCCTTTCGCAACCGACGTTGGTGAAACGGAGCTGAGGGTCAACTCCAAGTTCCGAGATCCCTAATATCGGTTCAAATGTTAATCTACGTTGGTGAAATCTGGCCTGCAACAGCGCTTTCACTTCAGGTGGACCCAAATGGCAAATGTTAAGATAGATAGAAGTGAATCAAAGGGGTCGACATGAACGAGACTTAAGAAAAATTACTGGACGTGGCTGTTGCATCTGCCACGCAGGCTGCTCCAATGGAGACTTTGCTGTCATCCCACGGAGCGCACACATCGTCATGGATTTTCCTTACACAATTTTCTACGTCAATCAATGTCAACGCGTATAGGCGCCATGATGTGCGTGTGAGATCAGCGAGCATTTTCGTAACGCGTTTCCGGGCTTTTCTGCGGACTTTTAATTTCGGTTTCAGCGCACTAGTTGTGTACTGTGTACAGTGTGCTTCGCCGAAGAGATTCTGTTAAAGGGGTTATGACACTTTGATAGGTGTGGTTCATGCATCGTTGATAATGATAATTCATGGTTTTACGCCGCAAGACAACTCATGCATGCATTGAACTACACACCAGAGTATTGAGGGAAAAATAATTATTTTCTAAGTCCCGTACTTGACGAGATAGAAACCCTGCAACAAAAATCCTCGTCAAGCTCTGACGTCAGAGGAGCGAGTGCCTCGCCCATTCCCATTGGTTGTCTAGAGCACGTGACCCCACTCAACGCTGTTCGCACTCCTTCGCACGTGGACGTACGTATAAAGTCGGGATGCTAGCCAATCGCTGCAGACGATTTCGAACAGAGGCTTTCTGTGACTACAAGTGACTATCCATGCGGCTGTCGGCGGCTCCATAGCTATTGGCCGCCGAAGCACGGCCGTGGTTGGCGGACGTTTAATTGTCACGTCACGCCGTTCAATCTATCAGACATTGTTTCTAGGTGGTGTTGGGAGCCTCATTGTCGAAGATGTCTGCAGTGAAGTCAGAGCCGAATGAGTCTCGGTGTCCCTGGTTCTCCGCGTTTCTTACCCGCTTTACTATAAAACTTGAAATGCAGGATCACGTCGATGCATGTAACCGTATTTTAAATTTATACGGCATACCATGGGGACGAGAAACTGTCACAACACGTACGTCGATATAAAAAAATAGAATAACTGGGTGGAAAGGTACTCTCAGGTGAGTGTCTTCAGGTCGCTTCAGGTCCTCTAGCAGTGCCCCAAATTATTTGATCAGTGAAATCGCATAACTTTATTTGCAATAACGCAGAAAGGCAGCCTCCCGAAAGAGCCAGGCTCTGCTGGCCCCTGGGGGAAAGCGCCACGGTGATGAGGGAAGGTCCTGCGAGCTACCGGACTAACCTTCGCCGTGCATAATTGAACAACCGAAGAATACATTCAGGAGACACACGAACGAGAAGAATGCACCCTGCGGTTGTTCAATTGTGTGTCACCAACTCCCCCAAATTCCCATTGACGCGGGTCAGAATTACGCCTCAGCCCAATGCTATCTCTCCGTACATTGTGCAGGATTCGTGGTACCACTTTCCTCCCAGCCCGTGGATCACCAGGCTTGCCTGTTTTCAATCTCCTACGAAGGGTATGTGACGGGTAGTGAACTGCGCAGCACTAATGCCGACGGATGGCTCCCGCAAGCCGCGGGATTTTTCCTGCACGTCCCTCAACCCCCCTAACACTGCCCAGAAGTCTTACAGCACCCCCAAGCTAAAAACACCTACCACAAAGGCCAAAAACGCTGGAAAAACCAACTGATATCAGTGTCACCCCTCTCCCCTCCCTTTAAGAATTCACCCCCCCCCCCCCCCCCGAGATGAAAATTCTACCCAAATTTTCGCCTGCAAGTTGTTCGGCACTCAAGCTACAAATATAGATACTTTCTTCCTGTTACGTGCGAAGCGTGAAGCTTCTTCTATTTATTTTATGTACTCGATATTTACTTCTCTAGTGATGGTAGCTCTGAGCGTCTTGTTACAATTGATGAACAGCTTTTGGAGTCAAGGTACTGCTCCCCTGTAACATATCCTTGGTATCTTGATTAGTTGATTGTGATTGCGCAAAATTACGGAGAGTTCATTCTCGCCCTTAATCGTATCTAGTGGTTCTTGTAGAGCCGGAAACATCTTGAGCGGTTGGTTACGGCCTTCAGAAGAGCACGATGTCTGCAGGGAATTCTTTGTCGAAGCGCGTAGTGGGGGAGGGGAGAGAGGGAAGTCCAATGTATAATTGTATAAGCTAACGTTTTTTTTTTCTTTCTTTCTCTTCGGAGAGGGGGGCGGTTGCCCAACTGACCCCCCAACCGCGTGGATCCGCCATTGCTACGAAGCCGATAAATGGCCGCCTCGGCTGAACGGGAGGTACGGTTGGATAATTGTACACAAGAATTGCGCCATTCAGTACCAAGAGCGTACTGTACGTCCATCGAGGCTAGTGAGTAGGGCCAAGCTGCTCCTCCGTTGCGTCTCCGTGTAGGCCCATTGTAGCCCTTGTTCTCGTTATCAGAGCAAAGTGAACCTTCACTGCGATAATCCGCCTTATTTCCGTTCCAACTACACGTAGAACGGCGATATCGTTCTCCGGACGAACACGACCAAATTCTGCTTCTTCTTATGTCGCGCGTTACCCTGAGCTAGAGTCACTAAATAGGGAGCAGAGTAGCGACACTGAGCCACGCCGGCGAGTGAGACCGCCATTTTGGGTCCGGCGTGGCTGCGTCGCCTAGCAATGGGATGGGACGCCAATTTCTCCATTCTCCGCCGGAGAACAGCGCGCAGTCGAGCAGGCTCGTGGAGGGGACTCAACATGGACGGCGCGTTCTTGGAAGGAGAAACCCCGTGACACGTTCGACCCAATCGCGGACACCCAACGGCGGCTCCGGCGCGGAAAAGGAATGCGATACTCTGTACGCCTATTTAGTGACTCAACCCTGAGCGACACACATAGTCACATTTCTCTCATATAAAAGTATGAAAAGACGGCAGCTCCCAATAGATTTTGTGACCCGGACACTCCGTCCCAGACTATCGTCACTAACCGGAGACGTCCTCCCAGGGCTGTCAATATCGATCCCACGTCATGATGATGATGAAGTTGAAAATGTGCACCTTAATGGGGAACTAAAGTGCAAAAATTTCTCCTCGCGGAATGAAAGATTGTTACGTTTACACCAACACAAAAGGAACTAGATCCATCTTTTGCGTTCGTTCGTGATTGCATCGACGAAACCTTCCTTCTCCTGTCCTTCTCAAGAAGCGCGACAATGCGGAGCGGCTTCCCATTGACCTCCTCAAACCGATTTGCCTAATCATCGTGGGAGATCGTTTGAGGACACCAATGGGAGGCCACTCCGCATTGTCGCCCTTCTTGAGAAGGAGAGGAGAAGGAAGGATTCGTTGACGCATAAATCACGAACGAACGCAGCGGACGGATCTCGTTCCTTTTGTGTTGGTGTAAAGGTAACTGAAGCTATCATTCCGCGAGGAGTTTGCACTTTAATGCCCCTCTAACTGTATAACACTACACGTGGGATGATGGTGTGATTGGCTATTTCCTCAACCTTGTAGAATCTTAGAGCCTATATTGCAGCTGACCAGCCATTGGCTTAGAATTTTCTTCGTTACATTCTTTTTTTTTATCTTCTTCTTCTTCTTTTCCCGTAAGTGTCAGTACAGTTACGCTCCATCATCTTGCCGAAATTAACGTCGAGAAACCTTCCCACCCGGTCTGCATAGGGAGTTGCATTACATGCAAGGCAAGTTCCACTGTTCCGACGTATTTGAAATAAACGGCCCTAATATGTCTTCGCATTATACGAAGAAGCAATTTTCCCTTGAATCTGGAGAGCAAACAGAGAGAGGCAGACACAAGCATCAGACTCAAAGAAATATTGCCTCTTTCAAATGTACACCTGCTCCCAACCACCTGCCTGCAAGCACTGAGGAGATCGAACAAATTTTCTTTTACATTGATGGCGGCATGCTAAGGATGCATGCAATGGAGGAACAGCAGCGTCGGCAAAAAGATTGCCATTTGTACGAAACCTCAGGTCGAAGTCAAACCACTTTCCTAGGCAATATTCAGCCATAAACTTATTAAAAGTGTTCCGGGTGGTTATGCGAGGTATGGTAATTAATTTTCGTATTCGCTGGGGAACGTTCGATAAAACATGTAGCACGAAGTGACTCGTAATTCTTCTAATATGTCACGTAACATTATTGGGGGTATCTTCTTCTGGGTTCCCGAGGCGTAAAAGTTCTTCGGTAGGTCAGCTATAGTCATTCGTTCAAATTACGCGAGGCGACAATATACTTGTTATCTTGATACTCTTTGGCAATTAAGGTCAGAGCGGATTTCCTTTTCCCAAGAAGTAGTAAAGTGATTCCATTCATAAAAATGCCATAGGAGGGCAGCGCACTTCTATATGTAGTGCACTCTCAAAAGCACGTGTTGCAAGCATATGAGAGGGTGGTCTATCTGCTCAGTTGTGGAACCACCATCTCCATATTTTTCTTCTCATATCCATTCCATTCTATCTGGACTATGGAAAACACGGGATGCCACCCTATCAATGCACAGTGTATCAGTTAGTGGTGGATCAGTTGGTAGCCTGTCCGCTTCCTAACCCAAGCTTGTGGGTTCGATCCTGGCGGCGGACGTCAGCAACTTGATGCCAGGATACAAGATGCTTATACACGCAGTCTTCCGCGAGGGACGTACAAGCACACATGTGATGTCGGCGCACGTTAAAGGGACGGTCGCGTCCGGAAACCCCTCTATGAAACCGATACCACAATGTTCGGCATCGGCCGACAATGTACGTGGCATTTTCTTTTTTTTTTCGTCCGAAAAGGACTCCGATTTTAAGAAGACGAATTTTAAACATCAGCGCTACGTCCGCGGCTGCAGACACTCCGGCAGCGTGACGTCCCTCCCTAAGCGGAGGAGTGAGAGCGCGGCGCTCAGAGAAGGAAAGGTGCCGTCCACGCCCCGTAACTCTACGAGACGCAGCGGCATTCCTTGTCTCAAGGTCGCGCCCTCATTGGTTCTTAGGGAGTGACGTTTTCTCGTTTTTCCAGAGAGGTAATTCCGGCAAACTCTCAACATCCGGCGTCTGCTCTTGTCATGCATTCCATCGAATAACAGTCGATCTACGCCATATTTCGCGTGGGGTTTTCGATACCATGGTCAGTGGTCCACGTGGAATAAAATGACTCTATAGTTTCGAAATCGACTGGAACGGATGCAGCCGACCTTTTAAAGAACCCTCAGGTGTGCAGAATTAATTCACAGACCGACCGTTGTGGCGTCACCCATGACCATAGTCGTCTCACAATGTTGAGCCACAGTATTATCAGTTGGGTGTCCAACTGCAAAAATCACGCTGCAGCACAGAAGGTGAATGGGCGTTGTCATCACGTAAATGTACGCGAATGTGGGGTCAGATCTCCTTTGAATACAGTGAAACTGTCCTTGCAGTGTCATTGTACCTCAAAGAGAGCTCTCACAGTGGTTTTATTTGTCCACGTCATTAACTGGTTGGTTGCAGACCACACTCACCTTGATTGCTTGGACCTGTCGCTGGCCTTAAATGGCGTCGAAGAACGGGCACCATACGTGTCGCATCGTTATGTTGCAATGACAGCGAATGTCCGATGACTTACTCGAAGACAGCTCACAGTCGATCGATCGATATGCACGAACCACTAGAATGGAAGCGAGAAACATTATATGAGAACGTATAGCTAGAATATAAAGAGTGAACGCCTCAGCCATTCTTAAGTGGAAATCGTTTCTATGGGGATTCGAGCTTCAAACAAAGAAGCTGTTGGTTATGTCTGGAATGCGACAATTGATGAACTACGTCGTTCACAATAAACGGTGCTCCGATTTACTTTCGTGTGGTATTACCAGTGATTGTTGGAACATAATAGGAGCATTAAAGGCCTACCGTCGTAATTTGGTAGTTGATGTGAAACAATGTGGATGCGTGCCCCAGTATTCTCGAACACAGAAATTGTGGACGCCCTCCTGATGACAGAAGACGGAGTGCATAGTTGTGTAAGTGTTGAATCACTATCGTTAATGGATGTTCCGTAACAGACGAAGGAATGAAATTTTTGTGAGAGGCTTTGAGTCACGTGGGGGATTGAGTGTCTGTATATATTAGATTGTGTCGTGGTGGATTAGATTGTGTCGTACGGTTCGTCCGTGTCTTGGAGGTTCCCTACAATGATGGTATACTATACCACGAAGCTTTCATATTTAGTTCACTCTATAGTTCGTTGCTGAGTTGATTTTTGTTCCGACGTTACAAAATGGCAACTTGAGCCGCCTGTGCACAACTCTAGAATACAAGAGGGTAAATAGCAAAGATGTGTCATGTGTGCATCGTCTAGTAAAAAAAAAATCAATAACAAAGCCTTGTAAGCCGAAAAGTGAAGGTGGATTGAAGCAAGAGCCTCAGGTCGCCTGTTACGAACCTGAGGCTCTTGCTTTAATCGAAGCTGTTTAAGGTTCTGCAGCAGATATTGTTTTAACTAAGCATAACAAACGCATGTTAACCGCATAATAATGTGCACCATGACACATGTGAACACTGTATGAACACAGTAGACCAGACAAATACTTATCAAAAAGGAATACTTTGTCTTAGATCGCGTATTGTAATGTCTCAGGAACAAGATAGTTGGATATACTCTATACCGCGAAACGCCGTAATATCCAATAAAAACGACTAGTTTGCCCTCGATGAATACTTTTAAGACAAGTCAACGTACCAGTGTTGTTAGGTCTCATTTCGTAGACAGATACTTTGACTTTTACGCACTTTTAGAGAGAGCCCGGGGAGGGGCCTTTCGTAGAGGGGACGGTGGACGGCAGGCCCTGAGAACTGATAAGGTTGGGCAATGAAGAAAGAGCCGAGAGAATCTTTGCTGTAGAATAGGGAATGTAGAATAAAGCTTTCCAATTCCCTTTGAGCTATGAAATGTGGAATATTTTGCAACAAAATCTAAATGCGCTAATGTCGAGTTCTGGTATGTGCTCTAACGGCTTTCGTCTGTGGTATTCTGCCTCTACACGGATATTTCCATAACGGTGGTTGCACACACTAGAATGCAGTAAGCAGTTCTGCTATAAACCAGGGCATAGTAGGCACAATCCTTATGACAAACGAGAGACACTCTAAATCTGCTGCTGCCACCAACGGCAAAGTCGATGCACAACATTCCTATGCGCGCGTTCCAGAAATATTTTGTCGGGACAGCTAAAAATGTTAGCTTTTGTGCCCTATTGAGGTAATTACACAAGAGGGGTTTACGTAACATTCTATTCTACTTTGCGAAGGGAATATCATATAGTTTTATGTGTATTGCTAGTAAGTTTATATTTAGTAACTATAGCAATAGTTGCTATATTTAGTAGCTAGCATATTATTCGTGCAGACTACTAACAACAATAGGCCCCCAAGATCCATCCTTGTGAGACATCAATCCTCGTGCGTCGTGGTAGGGATATATTTCCACATGATGTAACTTACTCAGACTTGTGCGTTACGCGTTACTAGTAATTGCGTTACTTGTAATCAATTACTTTTTTGAGTAATTTTTCGAGTAATCAGTTACTTTACTGTGAAAGTAATTTTTCGAGTAATCAATTACTTTTTGGATTAATCGATTACTCAGTAATTCATTACTTTTCCGGCAGAGATTAACTTATCTTTCAGATGTTCTGCCCCAAGTGAAGCCCCCCGTGCCGTCGGCCTTTGTTGTCGCAAGCGCAGGTCACTGTAATAACGTTCTGAAATTTCAAGTCTCTCCCTAATCTCTTCCTACACCAGTGGTGGTGGTGCCTGAAGCTTTGGAGGTTTAGTGAGTCATAAGGAAGTTCCAGGCAATGTTCTTCCACAATCGGGTCAACGTCTTCCCGGGCGATAAATACAGTCGACGTAGAGATCTACCTGTCCTACGTGTTTTTGTTTTTCGTGTTATTTTAGCTGTTCCGCTGTTGAACTACCTCCCCACCCCCGTGGGGATTAGAACAACGTTTACTTGCCAGTGTTAAGAGAACGTTGGTTAAATTGCCAGGTCTTGGCTTTTGTAATTTATACCCGCAATCGCGAGTTCTTGTGGGTATGTCCTCCTCTGCTTTATTTAATAGTATAGTTCGTTTGTTTTCCATAGTACAGCGGGATTTATTTTACGGTACCCAATGTGTTCGAGATAAAACTTTTTGTCCGCTTTGTATAGTTAGTTTGTTGCGTTCCCTAATGAATTGCGTACTTTTCACGAATACAGGATCCTGTGGCTTTTAAAAATTACCAAGTTCTGCTTTTGTCGCCTGATTTCTGATGGAACCCACGGCTTTCTTTTCCATGTCAGACAAAAGTGTGGAATGTAGAAAGGTGGTGTCGCAACGATTGGATCCCCCTCGAGTTTTTCGTATATTATACTAAACATTTCCATCATGCATCCAGTCAACCCCATTTTTCGAGTGGTAGAAAATTCTGCAGTGCCACCCGCGAAGTGCTGACGAACAGATTATTTTACCTCCGACGCCAACTAGCCACCTAGAAATACGTGATGCCATCAACTTCCACCAGCAACGTGTGCTGACGCTGCACGAAAGCCACGGAAGGGCAGCGCACTGATGCCGGTGGTTTCCCCACGGTTGAAGCAGCCCACTCCACCCGATCGGGGCGATTTACTGCTGTCACGTCTCTACCTGAGGTCCAGCAATTTCTTGCTTCGAAAGGATTGCTACCATCACTTCATAGGACATCCCAGCGACGCGGCAGACCACAAGAGGCATACGTAAAAGGCACTTTGCACTCAAGTGTACGTCAAGGGCGTCTTGAGAATTAGTGGGTGTAATATATTTCTGCCCGAGGGTGTCCAGGTGTATCAAGCAGGGATTAGTGAATTTGAATACTGCCCTGTTACTGACTCCCATCTACCATGTGAGGTGCAAAGTTAGGTCACACGGTCATTCTCAGACTTCACCGATATAAGCTTTGCTATATACTGCAATTTGGGATTTTGTTATCGTAAATTTTGAGATCTGGGATATCGTGGCATAACCAATATATTTCATCTTCTACAGTCGCTTTTCCTAACCTTCTTTTTAGTTCCGTGTTAGCGCCGCGAAGCAACTGTGGCTATGAGCGCCGTACCGATGTGGACAGATGAAGAGAGGACACCAGGAAAGAGTGGGAGACAGGGGTTAGTAAGCGTCCTGGGCCGACTTCAGGGGAAACTGTGCCGACATTCGTCTGGCAAGTCCTCGGAAAACCCAGGGAAAACCTCAGACAGCACAGCCGGTGGTAGGATTCCTTTCCTAACTGTTGGAGACATGAACGCACCTATACTCTGCTATGGGGAAGTGCGAGGACAGTGTAGAAAATATGGGGCGATGTCATTGTCGAAATGAATTTGTGTTTACTCAAGGATGGATCTCTTGACTACCAGCAATCGTCATCACAACAATCGTTTGAATTCATTACCATTTTTCTTTTGATTCCGTCTTAACGCCGCGAAGCAACTGTGGCTATGGGCGGCGTACCGATGTGGATAGATGGAGAGAGGTCACCAGGAAGGAGTGGGGGACGGGGGGTTAGTATGCGTCCTGGGCCGACTTCAGGGGGGAACTGTGCCGACATTCGTCTGGAAAGTCTTTTGAAAACCCAGGGAAAACCTCGGACACCACAGCCGATGGTAGGATTCGAGCCCACCACCTCCCATTCTTCAGCACGACCACCAACGAGCGCGGCGCTTTAACCCGCTCAGCCATGCCGCTGGTTTGAACTTCGGATTTCTCCGAAAAAAAATCCGAAAAACATGCGCCGGTAAAATTTCGAGCAATTCGGACGTAGCCGAAAAACTCCACTCTTGGGAAGTTCCAGTAACCGAGAGCTCAGCAAGAAAATCCACGCGTTTCCTTTCGTTTCCTTTTGTGCGGAGATTGCCTGGCGTTGCGGATTACCACTCGCCACGACAAGGAAGGGTGGCCCTCTTGACCCAAATCCGCTGTGCAGCAATCTCAATCAACAATGCGGGAAGCATCCGTGTAACCACATCCTTGCCTAAGGGCATCTCGACATTGGCGTCACTGAATAGGGTACCCTACAGTCACACTTCTTATATAGTGACTGTAGGGTACCCTGTTTAATGACTCTAATCGATGTGAATGCATGAGGTCATGTCGACTATTTCCCAAGTCTATACTTCGGAGAATGTCCAACGCCTATGATTTTCTTTTCTCTGAATCATGCTTCGTCCTTCTCCTCACATTAAACAAGGAAGCACATACGACTATAGGAATAGCCTTCTTAAAGGGGTAGCTAGCTGTTGCAACGCAGATAATAAGGTGGGACACAAGGGAAAGCTGCCTTGCTACTATATGTCAAGGAATATCGGGATTTCGCGATGTTCACCCACTAGATGATTGTGTTAGATGTCCTAGTCTGCGAGTTCTGCCGCATTACAGGAAGCGCTATTGCAAAACAGCTTCTCATTCTTTTTGTGATTACGCTGTTTCACAGACGCATAGCGTTTCCCTCGAATTTCGGATGACAACTCAGTTGCGAAAAATAAACTCCGTTTTCGGAAAAGAATAAACTCCGAAAAGTAGTCTAGGCAGGCAGTCCGCTCATCAAGTACCATCCGGATATGCCAAAAATATACTCCGAAAACCGGAAACCCTGAGTTTATCTACCTTGTTAAGGTTCTGTCGCACGCCCGAATATAATGTTCAACTTTTTTCAGCTAATCATTGTTGTGAAATCAGTGTACTGTCATAGGTGCTTTCTAAACAAAGAGTACAGGAAAAACGTAATTGGATCTGGAGAGCAGAGAATATGAGCCAGAAACCCTCTCAGTAACTCGTTTCAAAAAGGACTCTTGCATGGTAAACCATTATTGATTGTGGAGCGATTGCGTCGTCGGTGTTGAGGTGCTCCTAAAATAGCGGTGAAACCACGATAGCCATTTTAAGGGTTTCCTCAATCCCCGTGTAATCAACCGAAGAACTCTGTTCGTTTTGCTTTACATCGGTTGGCGGGGCAGACGCATGAGGATGGGAATTCATCTCTTTGTTTCCCAGCTCTTTGTTCGTAATATCCAGCAAGCTGCCACGCCGGAGATTACGTATTACGAATGTTCTTTGTTTCACTCATCCGTCTTTTATGTTCCTATCTTTTCGTTACTGCGTAATTTCGCACGCATCCGCGATTCGTAGGCTTCCGACATGCTGTCTCATGAGGGCTTCGTTACCCCCTACAAGCAGAAACATGTATCATTGTTATGCTTCGGAACACGTCCTTCCACCCCAGCAGCACAATGTGCTGAAAGCTTAGATGCATAGGTGTGCTAGCGAGTGTTTTATCAGTGAAGTACAAAAAGGAGTGAAATTACATTTAGAATGATACGAAATCCCGCGTAATTAATGACGCAGTCTATCAGGAGCCACCAAGTAAGATATTTTAACTGAACGTTGTCTTATCTTTGTGCAATTCAATTCAATTTAACCCCCAAAAAATCAGCTTTGTGTGGAGCAGCCTGACCTTGGAAACGCAACTGTATCTGTCGACGTGACGTAAAGAGCATACTGTGACGTATAGGAGCTCTAGCGAGCCGTTAGCGAGCCACTCGGTTGACACTCCCATCGGGTCCCTCCACGGCAGAGTTGTACGTAACGCGTTACTAGTAATTGCGTTACTAGTAATCAATTACTTTTTCAGTAATTTTTTAACGTAATCAATTACTTTTTCAGTAATTTTTTAACGTAATCAATTAATTTTGTGAGCAAGTAATTTTCCAAGTAATCTGATTACAATTTTCGGTAATCAATTACTGAGTAATCGATTACTTTTTTAACCTTCTGTCAGCAATGGCAACCATTTTCAGCAAGCCAATCTGTTCTTCTGTTCCACCACGAGTTCGACTGAAGCAATGACGCAGAAGTCGGCCGTCTCTAGTCCACACGTGTTCCATGCACGCCACAGTAATATGATAATCCCTTAAAACCGCGACCTACTGGAGCAACAGTAAAACAGGTGACTGTATTGATTAATTGTGCGGGCTGAACATAACAATAGTAACAAAACGAAGCGGATGTTTCGATGCTGTTTTAAATGTGTATATAAATCTGTGTATGTGTTTTGTATGTTGCTTTCAAATGTATTTGTGAATTTCACTTATCATGTATGTTGGTGTCTCATTAGAATTTGCAACAAGAGCTGCATCTTTGCACACTGCAGGCTTGTTGGCTTTGCTTATGGCCCACAACTTAAAAGTAAAGGGAAAAGTAACGCGTTACATTGTTAATCGGTAACGTATTACATTTTTGATGAAGTAATTTGTAACGGTAAAGAATTACTTTTCGCGCAGTAGTAACAGTAATTGTAATCAATTACCTTTTTTGAGTAACGTGTACAAGTCTGCTCCACGGTGCCCCCGGGTCCCTCACGGTGTGACGTCAACCCCAGTCATTCTCTTACGGGATTGCTGAAGGAGTTGAAGGGTTTCGAGAGCGCCGTCACCATCAAAGACCTCTCTCGCGCGCGCTGCAGGTCGATTCTTTGTTTTTGTGCAAGAACGGGTTTGTTGTTTCTCCCGCAATCCGCCGCAGCCAAAGACGAAAACTTTGAAAGAAGAGAGTCACTGAAAAGGTTAGCCAGCTGTAGGACTCGAACCCACATCATATTCGACGAAAACTTTGCGGAGTGGTGTTTCACGGCTACTGTGGGACTCCGACACAAAATCACGACAAATGGTGTGGCGTATCTGTAACCTTTCGGCTGTCAGGAACATGTGCGCGAGACATCTCCTTCGAAAGCTGCGCTGGTTTTATTCCAACAATTTATTACAAAGCGGGGCGTGCCGCGTCTGTGGAGCAAGGGGTTTCTGAAAGCAACATTGGGCTCCACATCACCGGCTGGCTTTTACCAGCACTGCTTCTTTTGTCCTGCCCGTGTTTTGGAAGCAAATAACCTTTTTCTAAACATACTGTGTTCGTTCCTATCGCTTTCAAATCGACACCATAATGGCCGGGTCAATATGTTGCATGAGTTGTTGTAGCAACAGATTTCGCCACACGACGGAAACGGCGACTACCTCGCGCGTCCTTTTGTTTTCCTCAAAACACATGGAAGTGTGCAGGACTCCAAACAGACGCCTCTGCAGTGTGACGTCATGGTATCCTGCGCAGAAACACAAGTCCTGCTCAATGCCTCCTCTCACTCCTTCGCACGTGGCCCTTTTTAGTCGGCATATCAGCCAATCGCCGCAGACAATTTCAAACACATGCTTTCTGTGACAGGACAAGTGGCTGCCAATGCGGTTCATGGTGGCTCGTCTACATAGCTACGGCCACCGAAGCACTGCCGTGATTGGCGGACTAGTAATCGTTACGTCACGTCGTTCAGGCTTTGTTTCTAGATGATGTCGGTATAGGGCGCTCCGGTTTCGCCTCTCCGCATTTCGGTTTCGCTTTGCTATTGTCATCAAAAACGAATTAATTACTTTCGAAAAAGGACCGCAGAGGCTACGATCGGTATCGGTACTATCGGATCGGGGGGTGTTCGGTACGACTTTGACATACCTTTCCAGATTGTTGTCTGGAGCCTATGACACGAAAAGAAACTTTTGCAGTGCTTTGGACAGACCTAACAAAAACGTCATACGTGGATGCGTTTTCGGTTTCATAAACGAGAGTGTGGCAATGTCTATGTGGGAAAACCTACTGTTTAACTTGATAATTTGGGGGGGGGGCGATCGCCCAACCACCCCCCTGTCTGGACCCTCCACTAGAGTTCACCAGCGCGGTAGCGCCGTATCTCTCTAAGGCGGAAGCACGTGAGACCTGCATCGACATTTTTCATTGTAACTTCAGTATAGCTATACCTAGAACTCTATGACCCTGGTAGTCAACGGATTACTATATATCTATCGCTTATGACTAGTCCCGTGATTGTCACCCCATTGGGACGACGACAACAACAACAAATAAATCGTGACTATGACCTGGAGTGACGATGATACTGTAGATGCTACATAAAGCGACGTGGCGTACACAATAACTCAACGATATCAATGACGATTAAATATGCGAAAGGCAGGATCATTCAGCGTATAAGGTTTCACGAGGCTGCATCAAGCGGCAGGCCAGAAATGGCAGTTTATCGCAATGTCGCTTTTTGGGACACTTCCATGACGGCTTTTTGCGTTACGCTATTGACGAGATCACATTTACCGCAAACGTATTCCGCGTTAAAACGAACCCTGAACTACCTATCAGCTCGTATGCTGTTCACGCAATGCCTTTCAGTACACATTCATTGAACTACGTTTCCTGTTTGTAGAGGGAGGTGATTAGCGCAACGGGTAACTCCCTTGGGGACGACGCGCGGCTCGATACTGTGAGATGTTCTGCACGTATGCGAATGTAGAATTATACTCCACTTAATTGTGCTCGATAGTGTTATGCGGCAACGCCAGCTGTGGTTCACATTTCCACTGCAGCCATGTCCTATCTTCACAACGCTTGAGATTTGGACTGCACTTGTCGCAGGAAAGATGGTGGTGCCCGTATGTATATACACATTCAATTTCTTCGTGTTTCGACGACTTCGCTATTATCAAAGCCACGTGGGCCTAAGAAGGATGTTAGACAACTCATTATATAGTCGAAGTTATCACCTTGCCTGTGTTCGAGGCCAGATACAGGGTGCGCTCATGTATTTCTGAACTGAGCTGGCTGGTACATCGCGCGGCTCCCGTTGCGCGCAGAGTCGAAAACTTCACAAAGAAGCAAATACAGGGAGCTTTCTTCCTCTAGCAGCTCGCGAAACGCTCTTCCCACAATTCGCTTTTGTAATATCGCACGGGTGCACGAGGCAGACTGTTGCGCTTCAAATGACCGTTGTGCCCTTATTGATAGATATTCGTGATATTGTCATCACTCACTCGTGAAAACTTGCGTTTCGTAATCCCGTATAAGATACTTATAATGGATAATTCGTGGCTGTACGTCGCGAGACAACTGCATCCATAATTGTCATCGTCGAGAACAGTGGTGAAGTACACCTTGCTTGCTCGGGAAGCCAGTACACTGCCTGAGATATTGCGTGCATTCTGTGTGTTTCAAGAGTGATGGCATTTAATTGCCGAACGCAGGATGAAACACTGGACTGGATGGAAAACTGGAACTTACACATACGAAACCCTCGATGTCTCCTCTAATAAAAAAGACCTGTGATGCTTAAGTGACGATTATTGGTTGCAAAGCAAAGTACAAAATATACGGCCTCACCTATCGAATAACTGACACACACTTAAGGATAGGGAGTGACTTTTTCGGGTTAAACCCGATTCCGCCTGGTTACTCCCACCAGAACTGACCTCCGACCAATTCGGGTTAAACTCGATTTCTCCGCGAATTCCAGTCACTATGAAATCCTCAAGTGATGTTTTCACTGAAGACGAACAAAGGTCGCCACGTGTAACACATGTAAGAATGGGTCACTTACGTTCCCAGCAATACACCCATGTGTGTCAACACAGTCTATGCCTTGGGGGTTACCCCTAAAAGGTCACGATCCCGCAAAAAAACAAAAAAGAGAGATTAGGAAAGGACTTAATAGACAAGAGGAGAAACAAAAACACCCGATAACACCCGAAAGCACCATTATCGCCCGATTTCTCCCCGAATTACAGATTTAAAAATAGCGCCCGATTTTTACCCCCAAATCTGAGAAAGGCATTTAACCCGAAAAAGTCACTCCCTTCTTACGGATTGCTACTATACTGGTCGCCGCCGATATAAAAAGGAAAGCGAAATATTGCGGGGATTTCCAACTCCACTGCAAAGCTTCGGGAGGGCAGCCGAAAGCAACATGTTGAGCTCCTTCGCAAAGTGGACGGCGCGAGCGCTTCGCTCAGCATTGTCCGACCGCCTAATCCTGGGACGGAAAATATATTACCCGTTTCTTTCATTAATTTTGACGAACATGTTCGGATAAGCGTTTATTCGGTTGTCACTATAATACCTACGTACCTGTACACGATACAGTAGGAAAGCATCCGTCTCTCATAAGCAGGTCTTCATAACCGCGACCAACCTCTCCGCCTATTTTAACTTTGCATATCCCCTTCTCGCAACGATACAAGCTCTTCATCGTTAATTTTAACCGGAGATCTGTCATACTTCGGTAGACTGGATTAATAAGATATGCATCGATTTGATTCAAGTCAGCATAATGTTTCGAGAAACGCGCAGAGTTGTGAGACCCATTCCAAAATTGACGTCTTAAGAAAGCATGCTCCACCTTTTATGCGAATCCCGTCAGTCGTGGTCGCTTCCTCGAGTCACATGTGTATCACCATTTCACGGCACAAAATAAGAGCAAGATCCGGCACACAGAGTTCTACATAAAAAAAAAGTCGTAACAAACACTTATCACAACAATCGTCGATTTTCCGTCGATGTTTAAGACAGGATTTACACTGCGCGATACGTCTTTCGATGTGCAAACGGTTTGTTTGGATGTTTTTTTAGCTAAGCCAGCGCGCACTTCACTCGAACCTGCGTTCCCTACAAACTACAGCGAGCAGAGTGGGGGAAAAAAGGAAGCGCCCGCAACTCCGAAGACGACGCGTAGGGTAGGGAGAGGAGAATGGGACGACCCCATTTTCAGGCCGGGCTGGGAAGGTCGATGGCAGGTGGGCTGGCTCCTCCGAGTCTGGCTTTATAGGGAAAAATGCGAAGATGAAAGATTAATTTCTCGCGAGAGAGCGCCTTTGCAGTCTTAAGTGAGGAAGGATTTTTATGCAGACAACAAAAAGGCGGGAGAACGAGTGCAACGAAGTGGCATTTAGGATTCCACGAAGCCCTCCTTAATTCGGATGGGGTAACTTCGCCAGTCCTACTGGCGGTTACCGTGGTACAGGGAGCATCCAAATGAAGGCTACTGTGGGATGCTCGCATGTTTTCTGTGGTGGGTAACCCTCCTCTCTTAGACTACACGAATCCCAGAGAAAGAGGGACTGCACACTAGAGATTCTGCACGGGCCCGGGCCCACGACCTGGCCCTTATTGGCTGTGTGACAAAATACGCCAGGGGCCGGGCCGGGTCCGCGCCGACAAACATGCTTCCGAGAGTCTAGCTCAGCCGGGTCACGCAGCTAATGCCACACGACGGAGGACTATTATTTAATATCATCACATGCTTGCGTCATTCCTGCGCATATATTTGCAAAAGCAAGCAAATGACACTGCATTGTGCGTATGATTCGAGCCTCAAAGCCACTTCACATTGCTCCTGACTCCTCACATTTTTCACAATCACGTTCGCAAAGCTTAGTGAGAGGAGTAGGGATTGTGAGAAGGAGTTTGCCGGCAACATCCTCTACCTCCACAAAAGCTTGTACTGTAACGATAACGCGCCTGCCCGCATGCTTTCTGGATTTCTTTTTAAATTCCGTGTTAGCGCCGCGAAGCAACTGTGGCTATGAGCGGCGTACAGACGTGGACAGATGGAGAGAGGACAGCAGGAAGGAGTGGGGGTTAGTATGCGTTCAGGGGGAACTGTGCCGACATTCGTCTGGAAAGTCTTCGGAAAACCCAGGGAAAACCTCAGACGGCACAGCCGGTGACAGGATTCGAACCCGTGTCACCTCCCAGTCTCGGCGTGGAAAGCAAACATCGTAACCACTATGCCACGGGAGCTGGTCGTTCTGGATTTAATTTGGTCTCGTGCAGTTGCGGTGTGTTAAGTGTTTGTGGCCTTGTCTTCCCTTCTTATGAATGCACCTATAAATTTGTTTAATAAGCGCTAGAAACGCATAACTGGAAATGCTACGCCGGGCTCAATTCGCTGAGTCACCGAGCCGAACCGAGTTGTGCTCACTGGGCCACCGGGCCGGGCCGGGCTGCATAAAAATTGGAAGGCCCTGGCCGGGTCGGACAATTATTCGATGCGTCCGGGCCTCGTCGGGCCCGGAAAAGTCGGCCCGTGCAGAGCTCTACTGCACACCCCCTCCCTCTCCTGTACCATCATCGTCTTCCCCTCTCAATCTTTCATCCCTCCCTTTCTTCCTCCCTTGGTGCAGTATCCAGCCGCCAAACCAGAGCAGGCTAACCTTTCCCCAAACATCATTCCCTATAATGGAAAGTAATTGTTTCAATTGTTTGAACTGAACTGAATTCAATTCAATTCAATTCAATTGTCTGAATTCAAAGCAATTACCTACCCATTGGAACCTACGGGGCTCAATTGCCCTTAGGTTCTATTTTTGAAGCAAACGGACGACAAATACGGTAGTGCGAAATGGGCCTAATGCTGTACGAAAAACACGGACGAGAAAAACGTTAGTGTGAAACCGGCCTTAGAAAAACGTCCCGAAAAAACTAGCGATGCGCGGCAGCACCCGTGAGACGCGGTCACGCCCCATAATGACGTCTAAATATGAGGAGCTCTCATTTGTTGCTGCTCTATGCTTATTCGACAGAACTAACTGCGGCTATTCTGTCTGTGTTGCTGTGTATACCAACCAAAAAGACAGCGCAGTGACTGTTTTTCTCCATGCTGTACCGTGTCTTTTGCCGCGCATTTTGAAGCTGCATGTCTAATCTTTACATTTCTCTTTTCAACGGCTTCTGCACCGCATGCATATTTTTATAGAGAGGGCGGTAGATAAGAGGAAAATGGTGACGTAAGGTCGCGCCGGTGCGGCCACCTGCTTCATATATTTTCAATTTAGATCTACTGCATTGGATGGATGTGTATTGGATGCGAATACTTGCATATGTAGCGCTTGACTGCCCTGAAATGCCCTTGAGTGTCGGTGCAACACCTCATGTCGTCAACGTGATGTACTACATACAGTAGAGATGAGCGCGCTGAAATGGGACTGCACAGCGCGTGACTTGGCACGCGGACTGACAGTGGAGCTCGTCGTCCCCTCATCTTATCTGCCACTGTCTCGGAAATGTTCTGTGTACTCGTCATACTTTCCAGTGTACAGATATCCGTGTTTCAGTTAGCATATTCCATCAAGGTAAATCCTGCGTTACAAATGCAAGATGCCAGTAGAGGTGCATGCAGTCTGCAAAATGTTTATCCCACTGCTCACTGCAAAATAAACCGCATTCTGTAAAATATCTGCGGAAGTTTCATTGATTCATTTTACACGTTTTTAAGTCACTCAGCGAGCTCTTTTTCATGCTCACGCTCTCATGCACAAGACGCGTATTCTCTACTTGCTATACACCGAAACACAAAAACGTTCCACACAGACGGAAGAACTGGACAAAAATTGCCGACCTAGGCTTTCCCAGCTTCCTATTTTCAAATTCATCCATTTTAGTCAGTCTTTGTCGAATTACAGCCTTCATCTTTTGATCCCCTATTCGCGTCCCAGCGCGACGCATCTGATGACGTAAGGACCTAGTATTGTTGCCACGAAAATTTATATTACACATTTATAGACCTCTGGAGCCATGAAACATCGATTGCGAGCACCGAACGTCGAAAACCAAGAAGGAAATAAATCAAGATACGTCTAAGAACGTTCAAGCAGCATGCAGCATTGAGACGCCGGGTGACTATAATGCCTACTCTGTATGGATAAAGAATTTCATCAGACAGTTCAGATTTTCAATGACCAACATTTCCCTTCTGGATGACATGTTATCAGGACTGGTGGCGACTCTACAAGCTGGCTCCAAACTGCCTTTTCAAAAGAGGGGCTTGGCTCCAGGGTGCGCGATGCATTATGATCGAAAAAGCGCGCAAGGTGAAGGGAACGCAGATATCTGCTAGGCAGAGCCGTATATTAAAAGGGAGTCTGGCCATTAATGGGTCATGCCTATACCTGAAGCTCCGCCCACTTTTTCAGCTTTCCGACCAATGAAGTCTTGAAATATGGGGCGCTATCAATCAGCCTATCCTCACTATTTGCCCCCTTATCCAACATGGGCAGCGCCATTTTGGGTGGCAAGTGGATTGGATGGGATTGAAATGGATAGCTCTCGCAATCTGCAAAATTGGTGGATTTTTGGTGCCAATTTTGATGAGCGCCACCTAGGGAGCGTAAGGCACGTCGGCAATTGTCGTCTGCTTCCGTCGTTGTACCGTTGCCGGCAGAACCACCTGCTGGGACACACTCTGTTGTCGGTAGGATTTTTAATCAAATCTACATGAATAGTTGGAATATAAGAGACAAGAGTATTCATATCCATGAAATCCAGCAGTTAAATATAAGATTGTACAGCACAGCGCTGTTTTTGTTATGTTTTCGTTGTGATCGCCGTGTTCACTAGGCCTAACGCCGGCGACAAAACGTATTATTTTCAGTTGGATATCGATGGATGAGCATAAGTTGAAACTGATTTCCAAGAAATTTATATTAGGATGTACATTTGCAGCGTAAAATCAGGTTAGTCTGTGAAAATTTGTTGTCACGAAATCCCCGCTTCACTGTGTTTGTTTTCGTCGCCAGTTTGGGTGGCAGTATGGTGTCATGGCGATCCCCTTGGTAAAAAGCAAACCAATCAGAGGAACGAAACTGTGATTGACAGGTCGAGCCTCTTTTTGTGACTCCTCCCAATGGCCAGACTCCCTTTTAATATACGGCTCTGCTGTTAGGCAGAGCCGTATATTAAAAGGGAGTCTGGCCATTAATGGGTCATGCCTATACCTGAAGCTCCACCCACTTTTTCAGCTTTCTGACCAATGAAGTCTTGAAATATGGGGCGCTATCAATCAACCTATCCTCACTATTTGTCCCCCTATCCAACATGGGCAGCGCCATTTTGGGTGGCAAGTGGATTGGATGGGATTGAAATGGATACTTCTCGCAACCCGCAGAACTAGTGGATTTTTGGTGCAAATTTGATGAGCGCCACCTAGGAAGCGTAAGGCACGTCGGGAGTTGTCGTCTGCTTCCGTCGTTGCACCGCTGCCGGCAGATCCACCTGCTGGGACACATTCTGTCGTCGGAATGATTTTTAAACAAATCTACATGAAGACTTGGAATATAAAAGGCAAGAATGTTTATATCCATGAAATCCAGCAATTAAATATAAGATTGTACAACACAGTGCCGTTTTTGTTATGATTTCGTTGTGATCGCCGCGATCGCCGTGTTCACTAGGCCTAACATCGGCGACAAAACGTATTATTTTCGATTAGATATCGACGGATGAGCGTAAGTTGAAACTGATTTCCGAGAAACGTATATGACAATGTGCATTTGCAGTGTAAAATCAGAGTAGTCTGTGAAAAAAATTTGTCACGAAATCCCCGCTTCACTATGCTGGCTTTCGACGCCATTTTGGGTGGCAGTATGGTGTCATGGCGACCCCCTTGGTAAAAAGCAAACCAATCAGAGGAGCGAGACTGTGATTGACAGGTCGAGCCTCTTTTTGTGACTCCTCCCAATGGCCAGACTCCCTTTTAATATACGGCTCTGCTGCTAGGGTGCCACTAGCGCCCTCTGTGCGACATTGAGAGTACCATAGCTAGTATTGAGGTACCATAATATCTGCGCAGTACCAAAGCCACCCAAATAAAGAAACTCATACTCCTCCTGTGATTTCCTGAGAAAAGAGTTCGATCCGCGTCCAGAAACCATGCTTACTTTATGTCAGAAAATGGCGCGTGTAAAAAAACATCAACTTCTTCCTCCACACTTCGTTGTCCTCTTTTTCACCCGGACACAACATACTCCCACTCATCAAAAAGAAAAGAAAGAAAGAAATAAACCGAGAGAATATTACGGAGCGTATCGCTGCGGAAGACGCCTATTACGTCGAGGACGCTGCGGAACAACGAAAGGGTCCTGACCGTTACGACTTAGCGTTTCTACCGCTACGTTTGTTGTCTTCAAATAGCTGGCGGAGAGCCGTGAAGCATTACAGGTGCTGGTAGGTCGCCGGCCCAACCTGACGCTGTATTTGTGTCGGTGCACTAAAGGTAGGGGTGCCTTTTGGTTGATTTGTAGCAAGCTTGATTCGGACGAAGTCTCCTCCGCGGAAAATTGACTCTCGAACCTTCTTCCGTTGATCAAGCTTCTCCTTGGAGCGGCGTTGGTAGTCCACGATACCTTGCCTCAAATGACCCATTTTCTCCATAATATCTCCCTCGTGCAACTCCAAGAACGTCAAGACGAGCCCTCATACGCCGGCCATGTAGAAGTTCTGCAGGGGATAACTGTGTGGCCGCATGAGGAGTATCACAGTAAAATTTTTTACGCCCTTCCTGATGTGAAAAGGGTGAAAGGGGACACACCCGAATTACACTTATACTACACTCCACTAAGCACCCGTGTTGGTGTAAAAGGGGTGCAATGTACCCATACACCCCGATCACACTTATGTTACACACCATGTTATTTTGGAACACTCATATCAGTGCAAAAGGGGTGTATGCCGCACAATGTTGAAAGCTCGTGTAGTTTTCTTTTTAATTGTAATAATGTTTGTAAGAGTGTGTGTGTGTGCGGATAACTTAGTAGAGATGGACACGAAAAAGATACAGACTACAAGTAATGAAGAGACTTGGGAAGCCGTATAATGATTAAAAACAATTGCTACTTTTATTACATTTAAAAAAACTAAATGGGAAGTACTAGAAATAGATTTACAGTTACAGTTAGGAGTCGACGTTTCGGCAGTCAGCGCTGCCTTCACCAGGACAAACCTTGAAAAGAGGTGACAGGGGCTTCACCCCTGGCTGAAAGGTTAACTGTTGCGGGTGACCACGAAATTAAAATATATATATATGTATGTAAGAAAAGGGCTAACTAGTGTGGGTGATTGTGAAATTAATATACGAAAAAAAAAAGTAGAAAGAGCCCCAGATTACGAACAGCTAGGAAAAAACAAGGGGAGTTTATTACAGATTACGGGGGAAGTCGACGTTCCGACAGCAGCAACCTTCAACAGGGCTTGCAAATGTCGAAGGCAGGCTGCTGTTGCAGTGTCGACCTGCCCACCTTGTATTTTCTGTTTGTAATCTCGGATCCATTCTACCTTTTTCTTCGCATATATATATATATAGATTAGAAGTTTAGGAGGGCGGTTGACCACGAGAATGAAATATATATATATATAAAGTACATAAATGTACTTGTGCAGTGTTCATGCGAGAAGAGCGTACATGTGATATAATGAATGCTAACTCAGGCTTCCATAATAGGTTCAAGCGGAAGCACTTGCATAGCTCGCTAAGCTCTTCTAAGCTCTTGGAGTGCACAGCTAGCTAAGCTCTAAGAGACCAGCTCCCGTGGCATATGCTGGTATACGCTTTCCACGCCGAGACTCGGAGGTGACACGGGTTCCAATCCTGTCACCGGTTGTGTTGTCTCAGGGTTTCTCTGGGTTTTCCGAAGACTTTCCCGACGAATGTCGGCACAGTTCCCCCTGAAGTCGGCCCAGGACGCACACTAACCCCTCCTGTCGCCCAGTCCTTCCTGTTGTCCTCTCTCCATCTGTTCACGTCTGTACGCCGCTCATAGCCACAGTTGCTTCCCGGCGCTAACACGGAAATAAAAAAAATAGCTCTAAGAGTCTAGATAGCTAAGATGCTCACACTTGCAAATGCAGGTTGCAGTGCAACTAGTGTTCCGTGCATTTTGGGAGCAAGCCTTTTTTTTTTTTTTAGAACCTGCCATTTTTTTGGGTCAATACACCCAATAAACACCCTTCTTTTGGGTGCAATATGTGACACACCTGTTACACCCATCATTGGGGTGTAGCATTTACACTCAAAAGGGTGTGAGTTATCTAACACTCATTTTACACTCAGAGGGGTGTAAATAAATTTACTGTGATACTGCGATATACACCCAGGAATTCTAGGTCCTGATGAACGTTACCACGGGACACAAAAATTGTCTAAATCTAGTCCCTTAAAGGGAAACTCCGGGGCAATCCGAAACTATTATAATGGCTTTGTAAATAAGTTCAATACATTCTTCGGAAATGAGAAGCAAAACCTTCAAAAGACATACGCGAGGAATACCGGTGAGGTGAAGTCCAGTGTTGTTGGACTGCTTTTCCGTGGAGGAGCGCCTAATCGCCCAAAGGAAAATATTATTTTTCTATCTATATGTGCCACTTGGGGATAAGAAATTGTATTCACTGAAATATCATACGATACTGATAGATGTCGCACCTGAACACGTTTTTGGTGCGGAGTCTCCCTTTAACCCTTTAACTGGCGCAAATAGAACGCATGGTCAAATAATTTTTTTAATGCATTTATGAAGCTTCAACAAGTCATAAAAGTGTAGAAATACAAGCGCCAGGTCGCTCCAACACTCCGTTTAGAAATTTCCACAAATTTGTGGAAATTGTGAAAATTTATACAAATCGGATGTCAGTGAGCTCAACTGGTCCGAAGTACGTTGATAGACTGGTAATCAATGCCACCAACCCTTAGAAACAGCTAATAACAACATGAAGCTTCCACCGAAGCTATGTAATTCTCACTCACTGTATTACCCCTGAACTGGCACCTCGACAATTTTGTAGAGTTCGGAAATGTGTGTTAGCAGAGAGCCCAATAAAACAAGAGAGATGATTTTTTTTTCTGTACGTTCTACAAGGGCCATATTATTACCAAAAAAAGTTTGGATGCATTGCCTGATCTCTGTCGGCGGAAATGCTCTGCACAAAGACGCTCGTTCTCCAAAGTATACACAGTAAACTTTTTTACACTTTTTTGGTGTAAATGGCTTGTCCCATGGCGCACACCTTTTTGGTGTTGCCTTTACACTCAAATGATGGGTGTTTTCTAATGCACCCTTTAGTTAAGTGTATTCCAAATAAAACACTGTTATAATGGGTGTTTAAAAACAAAAACACCCTTAAAAGAAGAGTATTCTATTGAAAACACCTTTTATGATGGAATTATTTGCTAGCGATGGGGTAGATTTGCTAGGTATGGGGTATCCAGCAATGGGGTAGAGTATCGCCTGTGGCGATGAAACTCCCCACTCTCCAAGGTCGCAAATAAAGTTGTTGTTTTGTTTGCTAGCGAATATTCCCTCGCAAATAGTGTAATAGGAGCTTCCGCGGCAGCATACCGACACCACTGGCCGAGACACACAGTTCGACGTTCTTGCTTCTATGGCAAGCAGCACCGCGAACGCGGTAGACTTCCAGCCGTGGTTCCACCGTAGAACCTAAACCGGAGTGCAATGCGTCGCAGGCACGCCTCGTTAGCTTGTTAACACTGTGGGACCAACGTGAGTGCAGAGGCATAAAGAGACCTGGGGCACCCTCAGTAGCCTATATTGGCGTGTCGGATGTATCATATACTGAAATAAAATTTGTTGGGGCACGTTCGTTACATGTGGTGTGGCGGGAAACGTTTGTAACGGTGGCGGGAATGTGTTTTTGCAATTAACACCCACGCTTGCAACGAGTCAAAGGTATAAGCTAAATTTCTAACATCCCTCCCTGTCAAATACTGTGTTTTTAACTCAGGTTATCGTCTATAATGTGATTGCTTGCTGAGCGGAGCTGTGAAACCAGCATAATTTTTCTCTCACGAAATAAAACACCATTTTTAACACCATACTCCCAATTCAAATGGGTGTAAAAAAGGTGCATTCGACGGAAAACACCTGTTTCAACACCCCACTTTACACCCTTAATGATCCACATTGGATAAGACGTGGTGTATGTCGATATTACACCTTTAGTAATGCACTTTTTGCACTCTTTGTGGAATAGAAAAGGGTGTTTTTATAAGAATACACTTTGTTTGAGCAAATAAAGGTGTAAAATGATTTACTGTGTAGCCCGCCATATCCAAAGCGCCGCAACTTTTGGCGCGCGATCGTAGTCTTCTTTTTTAGATGCCACCCGTGACACCTATCGTCACGATACTTAGTCAAACAACAGAACATTGTTTCAGAAGTAATATGTAGGTGTCGGCACTCTTCAATCTCTCTCCTCCTCAGAGAACGCCGGTTTTGAACATCATCAACAAAATTGTTGAGCAAACAGTTAACGGGTTAACACCCTATTAAACCGTTCGATCTGTCTGTCCATTAGCTTGAGGATGATACACAGAGGTGTGACGTAGATGTATTCCTGTCTTGAAGAAAATTCTTGAATATGTGAGATTGAAATTGAGGACCATGATAGAGACGATGACTTCCGGGTACCCTTCCCGTACGAACAGACGCTTTGAGAAACTCTATGATGCCGTCGATGCAGTCTTCACCTCAGGCCATTTGGAGGAGGAGTCTACCATGGAGACGGCGAAACGATATCTTAATGTCAAGGCGTTGAAGGGTCCTACTACATCGATGCCTATCTGCCTCCATGGTCCAGCAGGAAAAGTAACTGGCTGAAGGGGGCTGGGTGGGCAGCAGTGGTCTTGCCCGTACTCCGACAGATCAGACAATCACGCGCATGTTCCTCAACCTGCTTATCAAGCCTGAGCCACCAGTACCTCTGCCAAATCCGCTATTTAGTACGGACTATTCCAGATTGAGATCCCTGGCCGAGATCGATGACCCGCTTTCGCAGACGCGAAGGTGTTACGACCTTGAAACGGTGTTGTAGTAGCCCATCGAGCAACTCTTATGGTTTGGCGACCACTACCCTGGGTGGACAGTATGCAATCAAGGTTTGATGGTCCGTGCACAAGGTGAAGCGCCGACTGAACAGAAACGTGTGCCATCTTTCACAATCCCAGAGGCAGGCTAAAGCTTCCTTCTCTCCTGTTGAGTAGCCGGCCTCAGTGGAAGAAAGCGTGCGAAGGCACTCAGGGTGCATTTGTTGCAATACGGCACCTAGGCCGCAATTAGACGCGTCAACTATTGTGCGGAGAGAGGAGTCAAACGTGAGCCGAACCCAGTCATTGATGACGTGCTTTACCCTGGAGAAAGCACTCTCTTGTTCCGTACCCCTGACAAAAGAAACGCCTTTACGCAGCAACTTGCGTAGGGGCGCTCAACCTTTCTAGCGAAGTGCGAGATGAACTTGAGACAATAGGCGGCCATGCCCAGAAATGACCGTAACGCAGTGATATCTTCCGGGACTGGGGTTTCAACGATAGCTTGAATTTTGAACTTTGTTCTGGTCTCATGCTGCCGCGAGTCAGAATATGCCCCAAGAAACTTGTCTCTTCGTCCCGAAAGACGCACTTTTTTTTTTTTATTCAGACGCCTAGGCGACGCAGAACACTCGAGAGGTTGCGATCATGTTCCTCCTTTGCAGGTGCAAAAACAAGAATGCCATCGAGATAATGAAGTACGCCAGCACAACCATCCAGAACGATTGAAAACACCTTTTGAAATGCTACGGCAGCAGATGCAAGGCCAAAGCAAACCCTCTTGTAGCGCAAGAGGCCATCATGCGTAATGAAGGTATGTAGGTTCCGGCTTCCTTCATCTAAATCGAGGTGATGGTAAGCAGATGAGACGTCCAATTTCGACAAGTATTGTGTCCCTCCAAGACTGTGGAAGAAATCTTCCGGGTGGGGAAGTGGATGACTGTCCGCCACAATCGCTTCGTTGGGTCTTCGGAGGTCAACGCAGAGTCGCAGTTCAACAGTTTTCTTCCACCACAACGATCGGTGAAACCCATTCGGATGTATCGATTATTTCAATGATGTCTGCTTCCTCCAGTTTGCGCAGCTCTGCACAAACTTTTTCGCGAGCCTCCAGAGGAAGGCATCTGAACTTCTGCTGGACTGGACTGACAGACGACTTTATTGTCACTTTGTGGGATAATCCTCAAACGCATCCCAGAGTTTCAGGAAATAAATTGGGGAACTTCTCCGTAAAATCATCAGCATACCGTGACTCTGTACCTGTAACTCCGTAGCAACGACCCTCTGCTGTGTGGTGCGTCATATCCAACGAGCGAAGAATGTACATTCCAAGGATCACTGTATCGGTCCTTGTAACGTAGAAAGACCAAGCAGCAGCACGGTTGCCAAACGTTACCGGTACCCCAAACATACCTTCTACGGGGATCGTAAGGGAGGCGTCTGCAGTCCTCAGAGGATTTTTTTTGAATTTTTTTTGAATTGCCTCTTATAAAGAGGTAGCGGCAGTAAAAAACCGAGGAACCACTGTCCACGAGCAGTCGTAAAGGCTTGCCGTCGATGTGTAGATCGCAGAAGAAGGACGACTTCTTTGTAGACGACACATTCAGAACAGAGTCGTCGACATGGTGTACCGACTTCCGATCACAGGTTGTACCTTGACAGACAGACGCGTAAAGTCCCTTTTGTTCCTTGCCGGGCAAGAAGAGTTGTTAGCCATGTGTTTTGAACCACCGCATCGAAAACACATGCGTCGTCTAGCAGGCGTGCTGTTCTTTGAACGGCGTATCGCCGACACCATGTGAGCTTTACAATTTCGCTCGACAATACGACTGATTCTTGCAGAGTTTGTTCCACTTGCTTGGCGGTAACCATAGCCTCATCTAATGCGAGATCCGGTTCCAACAAGAGACGATCCCTGATATCCTTCCTTGAAGTCTTCTCCACTACTTGGTCGCAAATTAGCTGATCAGTGAGCGTACCGAAGCTGCATGATGATGCAACGTCTCTTAGCGCTGCAACGTAATCTTCAGCAAATTGGGAACGGGACCGCAATTTATATCGCTGGACGCGCATAGTTCGGCATTTCGGGCCTCGATTCTCACGATCACAATCGTCTGATAAGGCGTGAGTTCGGGCCTTGCTACGAACTCACGTGAAGGTCGACATGGCATATCGGTGAGTTCGATCATGCCGCATATTAGCGCACTCATCAGATAACGTCACACCTGCTCTGTTTACAAGTATGATGTTATCTGGTGAGTGCATTAATATGCGGCATTATCAAGCTCACCGATACGCCATGTCGACCTTCACGTGATTTTATAGCAGGGCTCGAACTCACGCCTTATCAGATGATTGTGATCGTGAGTTTCGAAAGCCCGAAATGCCGAGCTATGCTGGACTGTCCTGTTAACAGATGCCATGAAGCGAAATCTTAGTTTCGCAACGGCTGCGTCGTAAGTCTCCTCCACCAGAGCTGTGCTAGCAACTGAAGCAGATGCAGTTGAAAAATGCTCAGCGCCAGAATCCTCAGGTCGCACTTGAGGAAGTTGCCCAAATTGCTTCTGCCCCTCCATACCCAGGCAGCTGAGCAGAATTCCAATTTTGCGTTGGCTGTCGAATGCATCTCCACCGCAAGCGTACAGGTACGTTTCGAAGAGTATGAACCATTCGGTCCCAGGTAGAGCAAGTTTCTCAGGCGAGGGAAGGAAATGTGGCGGCTGATGTATGTTCATTGCAGGCTGCGTACTCAACGGCTGTCGGTGGTGGTTATATGCTGGGGAAATAGTCGATCCGCGACCCAGAAACCATGCTTACTTTATTCCAGAAACGCGTGTGCCAAAACAGCAGCAACTTCTTCCGCCATGATAGGCAAGCCTGAGCGATGGGCAACTTCTTGCTCCACACTTCGTTGTCCTCCTTTTTCACCCGGACACAACCAACACCACATAGAAGACTCTAGTGTCTATAGGTGGTGTTGACACAACAGCTTCGCTACGTGGACATTTTCAACCGATTGCCGGAGACACGAGGCTTTCTGTGGCTACCAGTGGTTGCCCATGCGGCTTATGGCGGCTTGTCCCCACGACTGCGGCTGTCGTAGCAGGGTCGTGATTGGCTGACTCAATGACTACGTCACGTCGTTTAAGCGAGCGCATTTTCCGTGTATTCCACGTATGTATTTCCATTTCTTTGCAGATAATTTACTCGGCCAAAATAATTCGTTTTACCGCCAATTACCATCATATGTTCGCCTGAGGTCGATGGGACTAATTAACCTGCCTGATCTGACGTGAAATACAATGAAATGTAAGCAATACGAATTAGAGATATACAAGCTTTCGAGAAAAGGAAACTGAATTGCAGCGCCTTTCGTTATCTTCTTGCAGGTGCTTGTGTTTGGTGATAGTCGTATACGGTATGTAGCAGACAACTCCTGCAGAGCTTCCGAAGGAGGCATTTGACTACTCGACACTGGAGAAAGTTTGGAAATGAATTTAGAGAACACAGACGTGCCCAGAAATAAACCTTGAAACGAATTTTCAGACTGCATGCAAGCGTTATAGCAAGGTTGTTGCTTCGCTGGTCATGGCAGGGAGCAGATAAATGAAGCAACATAGTATCATTGACTACACAAGTTTCTTCAGTGGTACGTGAAAAATTATCCGAATTCTGCTAAAAAAAACGAATGTTCATCCTTCCGTATAGGAATAATCAGTACGGGAAAATGAGCCGTAACGGATTGAGAGATGCTGTAGATGTAAACAAAAGCCAGCCCATAAACCATTTTTATTAACATTAGACTCCTACATGTTGCACGTCATGTCCACTGTATAGAGACTCGTTTAAACAGAACCAACATCACATCGCAGATGAACTGAAAACCACGCAAGAACAAAACAACCAAAGCTACCTAAAATTCAAACCGGAAACCTGTAGGCTACCCTCCTCCTTTTCATAGGAGCATCCAGTGATGTAAATGGATCTAAAAAGACGAGTAGAATGTATTTACACCGTAAATTCGTCTGAAATACGACCCGGCTTATGTTAAAACGCCGCTGAGGATGATTAACAAGTTGAAAAAAAGGAAGGAAAACTATGGAGTGCATAACGAAAACAGAAGCCTAGACATAATACAACGGTACACTACCGGGAGCGGACTTGAGTTGTGATGAACCAGTTGCCTCATCATCATCCCAGCTGGCAAGGATCGCCATGGGAGCGCTGTCTACAACGTCAGCAATTCTTTCTCCAGGTGGCCTGACCCTTGTGGCCTGTGCTGGTCCCACTGCTCCGATGATCTCCTTCGCCATACCAACGGAATCATCTTTCTTGTCTTCCGTCATCAGAATGCAGTATATCTTTTCACTGAGTGATTTATCCATGCGACTTAGAACAGATTCCAGCGTGAAGGAATCCTCCAGCGGAGGTGTACGAACGCGTTCACCCTCGCGACCGTGCTGAAGTGCTACCTTCGGAGATTTACTCGGGTCGAGTAGTTGTCCCATGTCGCCAGCAGCGCTCAAAGTAGGTGACGGACAGCTGCTGCTGTGACTGTGCTGGTGTTGTACTAAGCCTTCAGTTATTCCGACGCTAAAACCGCACTCCCCTCCAGTCCAGCTGTGTATCTTTGGGGTCAGCAGGCTTTCACAGTCTTCAGCTTCAACGTTTTCAAGGACTTGCTCCTGCTTGATTTTATTAGACACTTTAATGACGTCATCTGAGGCGCGGTAGGTGTCGTAGCTGTACTCGTAATCGTCCTCGCTCGATGTAGTCTCACTGGTTGAGTCTTGAGAATACCACGGTATACCTTCCATTAGCTCAGAAGCCCCACCCTTGACTGAAGGCTTCCCCGAAGAACCCGTTGTAGAATGACGATCCAGTCGCGAGAAAGCGTCATGCTGTTTTTCCAGTGCATGGCGTAGAGCCATTTGCCGGTGGCGAGAAGAGAAGTTACGACCCTAGAAAGACGAAGGTTTACGCTTGACACAAACATAATTCAGTATCGGCTTCAAAGCACATCAGCCACTGCACAGAACGTTAGTGGCTAAGAGAGCAAGGCGATGCTCGGTGAACCCAGTCTTTGTGGTGCAGCAGAGAAAGGCTTGCGTTTACCGTTTTGCTATTCCGCTTTCATTCGGTACTGGTTTGTTATCTGTGGGGTATTGTAGCCTGAACAGACAGCATTGTAAAAATACAGGGGTTCTGTTGCACACCCCCACAAAACGCGAGTCTTTCGCACCCCAATGCCTCTATGTCCAAGTATGTGTAATTCGCTTTCCAGCTGACCTTATGTTGTCCTTGCCAAGAAACCGAATTCAACCTCCCCTTGTTATTTTACCAACCACCACCACCACCACCACCAAACGTGATATCACACGCTGTATATTCGAAGGGCAAAGAAGAAGTTCCACAAAAACACGTGATCATAAAGCCAACATCAATTTAACAGGATGAACGTTTTTGCCACGTGGGCGTTAGCTTTCACCCAAGAGTGCAGGAAAGCAAAGGGGGTTACCATAACAACACCTCCCAAACCTCGAAATATGACCAACTTTCCTGGCGCACCCTCTATCTGTATATCTATAGTGCATGCTATTCACAATGCGTTGTTCACCAGGTGACAGGCCAACGAAGACCCGCCCTACGTCAGCGGATAAATTATCGCTTCTAGCATGTTGCGACCTGGTGCCAGACATTGTATGGCAAATTGATGAAAATATCCACTCAAATATCAGATATCGTCACATAATGCACACATAAACATGCATATAGTGTATATGAAGTCCTGACGCACCACACATTCTGAGGAGTGCACTCAAAACTAGGCACACTATACCGGCCGCTTTAGCAGTTCTTTTCAACCATACCACCTCGGCACTGCAATGTTGTAACTTCAAAACGAGCAACGTAATTGAGATAGTCTGAACAACTTCAAATGCTGCATGAAACGCTGCAACTGACAATTCATCATATTAGGTCGCGACTCAATACTGCACAACTGAAAGAAGAGCGAATGAATACCGAATAGAATATACTGACATTTAACAGTTAATACGCATAAGACTTAACATGATACGTTAAGACTGGCTGCTTAAGAGGCGTCAGTCGTCTTGGACCTATTTGCCTTCCAAAGGGGTAGAGGTTAGGATGTCAAGGAATGCGTAAGCACAACTCCGAGGATTTTGATAATGATGAGAAATGTTGGTATTAAACAGCAGCGAAGTGCCTGACTGTGTACATCATTCTCTTTTCTCGTGCGCACGGTTCTGTGCTAGAATGACGGAGATAAATCGCATTTAAAGAGCCCAAACATGATACCTCCATAGAAGCACATATGACCGTGTCGATATGAAACGCTACACACCTGACATTGCATGACCCTGGAGCCATCCATACCAACGTGATGCGACCTACCCGACGATGACTGCGTCGGATCATCCTTATGGTGCAGCATCCTTGCACGCAGGGCTCCCGTCTTCCTCGTAACTCCCTGTAGTAAATCTGGCCTCCCACGAATAAAGGAGTCGTTCCTAAAGATATGCACGTCCGCATTTTCGGGGTTACCGACGGAGACCCGGTAGTGCGGGCTCACTTTTCGAAAACCGTACAGGTTCAGTTGTCGAATGAAACTAGTGATGTTACTCGTCTTAAAGATATCCAGCCTGTTGTCGAGGTAGTCCACCTGGAACTTGGTATAGTCGATGACCACTGCACTGCCGTCCGAACTCCAGGATATTGCTCCGGACTTGCACTCGTTGACGATTTTCCACAGTTTCTTTGGGAACCTCAGCGTAAGCAACGACTGGTCTTTGGGGGATGTGTTGGACAACGACAGCTTCTTGGATACCTCGGACGGAAACATGGAGGCTGTTCTTGCGTTCCAAAGGAACGTGCGTTCTTGGAAGGGGATTTTTGGAATGCCGCGTCGCTACTGGCGTCTTTTGCTCGCTGTTCCGCTTACGTCGCTGTCTTCGTCGTTTTCTTCATCGCGCGATATTTGGCGGTCTTTTTCAGTTCTCTCAACGCTTTGTTCGCAGTTGGAACGTCGCATAGCTACGCATGCTACGAACATAGCGAGTCTTGTTTGTTGCTGAATGAAGACAGAGCTTGCTGACGACCAAGTGCTCGACCTGCCAGAAGAGAGGAACAGTGATGCGCCACTGCCGGGAATGGCTGTCGCTGCATGGAATCCTCATCTTTCTCTTTGCGCTTTCCAGGTGGCGTCTGGTTGCTGCACGATTGCTATATTTTAAACAGTAAGTCCCACTCAGATAGCAAAAGCTGATCGCCAGTTTTCTGGCCAACACAAAGTCATATCCCGCGGTAAATTGGCGACACCTTCCTTTATTTCTTTTCTTTTTCTATTACTCCTGGGATATGACCGCCATTCGAGCACCTCACTATGGAGGAGCCCTGCTTTTGATAGTGTTGTGATATGATTTCGTGAATGGACGGAATTAAAGATAGCTTCAAACTGGATGTTCATCAGTTGTTTATGCCGGTATCTGAGCATCCCATCAAACTTGGTGCTTTCTTGAGAGAGCGTGGTCGAAACCAACAATTCACCCGTCTCCCCTATGTCTCTTCTCTGGAGAACTCGCCGCAGAGCTACTACCTCAAGCTGCATTCTTCCATGTGATCAGCAGTGCATAAGCTGGTTTGATTTCTTATCGTACAATAATGCGATATTGCCGTGTCGTCGTTAGGTTTTCATCCCCAGGGTCAACACCGAACGACATTATATCTTCTACAATAAATCCTACACGCAAGGCTACACACTGAAGTGATCCAGAGTTCTTGCGCATCTCAAAATAATAACCAGTACACTCAATCAAAATAACGTCACTGTAAAGTATATTTTTAAGTTTTATGCCACAAATTTTCATTTTCGCACGACTAAGCATGAGCCCGTACGCAGGACCAGCCAAAAAATCTTACCAGGAGAAATGCTCGCAGATGCTTACTGCACTCGAGACATTCGCGACGACCATATTTCTCGCGTAAAATCCCCTTGCAGTGACCGAACATTCCACCACAACCGAAAACATATTTCCTTTTAGGGTTTTGCTCTGCGCTTTTAAAGGGGCGGTCTCGTACAGTTCGATCGATTCCGTAAATAGGCTGAAATTTTATCGGTGATTATTACCGAAGCTTAGATGTAAACGTTTCATTCAGAACAGCGGTGTCGTTTTAGAGCAATTTGACGTAAAGTGCCGTAATAGCAGACGACGCACGTCGAGGGCATAAAACACCTAACTCGCAAAAAATCATGACAGTCGTCACGTACGTCGGTACATCACTCTGAATATGAGGGAAGTGCCGCACTCATCTCTCGGCTTCCTTCGTACTTCAAGGTTGCCTTCAAGTACAAAGGTTTGTCGTATTTCGTGTTAAATAGTGCTTACCTATAATGCCGTTAAGACCAGATATGTAGGCAGAGAGGGAACGTGTTGAATGTCCTTCGGTTGTGAAGGCAGACACCTAACTAAAAGCTGAACAAGCAGCATGCTGTTGCAACGGCTCAGTCGTCCTCGTTGCCGCCTGTATCTGCCCCACTGGGATCGTAAGCGCAATGCAGAAAAATTGCGGTATCGACGGTACCAAAATGAACAGTAATTGAAAATTGTATAGGGAAGCGGTAGAGGATCCCCTGCGTAGTGGTTAGCTAGAGAGGTCCTAAGACCAGATGCATGATAGGACAGGAACGTGTTGCGTGCTCGTCGGCTGTCGTGGTAGACACGCAACTGAAAGCTCAACAGGCTACATGTTCTTGCAACAGCTCAGTCGTCATCGTTGATAGCGGTTCGCACAGTCCTGACGCCCCACTGGGCTCGTAAACGTAACGCAGCAAATACCAGAGAATCAGTGCAGGGAACCGGTACAGGGTCCCCTGCGCATAGTGGTTAGCTCCAGAGGTCCTAAGACCAGATGCAAGGTAGGGAAGGAAAGTGTTGCGTATCCGTCGGCTGCGATGGTAGGCAAGGAACTGAAAGCTGGAACGGCTACATGCTGTTGCAACAGCTCAGTCGTCGTCGTTCGTGGCGGTCGGCACAGTTCTAATGCCCCACTGGGCTCGTAAGCGCAATGCGCAATGCATTGAAAATTGTGCACGGAACCGGTAGAGGGCCACCTGCATAGTAGTTAGCTGCAGAGGTTCTAAGGCCAGATGCAAGGCAGGGAACGAACGTGTTCTGTGCCCGTCGGCTGTGATGGCAGACACTGAAAGCTGAACAGGCAGCATGCTGTTGCAACAGCTCAGTCGGCGTGGTTGTCGACGGTTGGCACAGTTCTAATGCCTCACTGGACACACAAGTGCGATGCAGAAAATACCAGAAAATCGGCGAAAAATTGCGGTATCGATGGCATCAACGTGAAACACAATGGGAAATTGTACAGGGAACCGGTAGAGGGTAACCTGCATAGTAGTTAGCTGCAGAGGTCCTAATGCCAGATGCAAGGCAGGAAACGAACGTGTTCTGCGCCCGTCGGCTGAGATGGCAGACTCCGAACTGAAAGCTAAACAGGCAGCATAATGTTGCAACAGCTCAGTCGTCGTGGTTGTCGACGGTCGGCACAGTTCTAATATAAAGTCCCACTGGACACGCAAGTGCAATGCAGAAAATACCAGAAAATCGGCGAAAAAATGCGATATCGATCGCACGAAGGTACAAAAGACTTGGGAAATTGTGCATGGAACCGGTAGAGGGTCAGCTACATAGTGGTTAGCTGCAGAGGGCCTAAGACCAGATGCAAGGCAGGGAAGGAACGTGTTCCGTGCCCGTCGGCTTTAGTGGTAGACACCGAACTGAAATCCAAACAGGCAGCATGCTGTTGCAACAGCTCAGTCAGGTCGGCGCAGTTCTAATATAATGTCCAACTGTGCACGTAAGTGCAATGCAGTGAAAATACCAGAAAATCAGCCAAAAATAGCGGTATCGATGGTATACCAAAGGGAAAAATATTGAGAAAATTGTGCTGTGTCGTGGTTGCCGATGGTCGGCACAGGATTTTTTACAGGAAAAGCAGAATGTAGCAGTCCTCACTCGCACATACACGCACACACTCTCTGAACCCAGCATGCACTGTCAGTAATGATCACATTGGTCCACAAATTATCACTTATTGCACCAGGGGTTCGTGCTAAATTCGTACTAAAATTTATCATGTCTACTTCCCTACGTATCGAGGTCTTCCAAAAAGACACAACGGAATTATTTTCTGCTATTTTCAATGATATGTACGTTTGGCGGACGCGGCATATTTATTTTTCCCGGACGACAGCATTGTGCGAAATACCCACCAGTATTTACGTGTACATTCATTTAGCGCTGCCCATGCTCGTGGGTACTCTGGCGTATACCAGACGTTCGCTCGGAGGTACCCTAAAAGATCCACATTTGTTGACGCGCTATACCTCATGACTTCGTTCATGAAGAGAGAGGGCGTGGACTCTGAACATCTGAATTCCCACAAGCGGCATTATTCTAGATGGCTGACGAAGCTGAACATGACACCAGGTGGAATATTATTCAGATGACCAGACGGTTTCGATCCATGCGACTGCTCCGGTAAAACCTGTTAGGTTGTACGCAGAACCTCAATGACAAAAAGGACCAAGCAAGGCGTGGCTAACGGTAATGTTCACACAGGTTTAATGAAACATGAACAAGTGTCACGAGACGGGCGGCTGGTCCATCACTCAGCTGATAAAGATGGGGATGTAAGACAAACATGTGCTGCCCCCCATGAACGACACATTGTCCATATTATTAACACGCGATATACTTCATGACTTGGTTCATGAAGAGAGAGGGTGTGGACTCTGAACTTCCGAATCTCCACAAACCGCATTATTCTAGATGGCTGACGAAGCGAACATGACACCAGGTGGAATATTGGATGACCAGGCGGTTCACACATTTCGATTCATGCGACTCCTCCGGTAAAATCTATCTCAGAGTCAACCTTATGCACCTTTATTGGAACTTTGGAACATGAAATTTTGGGGGATAAACTACGGTGGCGCAGTCTGATGGCGGCACGGCCTAAAGCGTGTGAATCACACGTTCAACTCATACCATAACCGTGAGGCAAGCTGCATGGACCTAACGTAAATGAAACTAACCTGCCGCTGGCCTATTGCCGTAGTTTAGCCATTTTGAGGAAATGGTGGATTTTGAAAGATGATGCAAACTATCACTCACTATCAACGTTCAACTATATTCAACAGCCCAGAAGAAGAAAGGGTTTTCTTTCCCTTTCTTCCCCCGAGCTGTTGACCCACAATTCGCATGAACCTTTAACACGTCATATCTAACCCTTTAAATACCATGCTAATTATGAGGACGGTGCCCAGAAGAAGAACATTCTCTGTTCGAAATATCGGCGGCTATCGTCCTGAGGAACGCCCTTCATACCTCCTTACCGGTTCGCTGGATTTCTACCAGTCTTCGATGGGGTCGGGCTTTTTCTTGTACTGCTTGCCTCTGTTTGGCAAGTCACAGATACAAGCGACGGCATTTCCGAGTCCCGCTTCGTTTTCTGGAACGAGTTCGGTTGAACCCCAGAGTCCTTCGAACAGGTCTGGGATTTTACCGAAACCGACAGCGGTGCGACCCCCCTGCGCACTGCCTCGGAAAATATTCCTCCTTTCTGAAAGTTAAACTGTATTTTCGCAGATTTGTAAGCTATATTTTGTGTTATCTTTTGCTTGAGGGCCTCTTTCTCTTCCTGCCAGCGAGGACAAGACCTCGAGAACACCGGGTGATCGCCTGAGCAGTTCTAGCACTTTACCGGGTTGTTGCAAGATTCTGGAGGGTGATCTTTTCCAGCGCACTTTGGGCACGTTGTTTTTCTTCGCCAAGCTTGAGAACTGTGCACAAAGCGTTGACATTTGAAACATCTTCGAGCGTTTGGTATGTAGGGTCGAACGTTGCAGTTAAGGTACCCTGCTTTGATTGCGGTTGGGAGTGTATGTAAGCGAAAGCACAGTATGATGTGCTTTGTTTTGATCCGTCAATGCCATCCCAACGCATAACATCCGTTGGGCGGATTATTATTAGTATTGATTGGGAAACTGTAAGACTACATCCACGCGAATACATGGGGACTCGATGCGCTCGGCATCAATCTCGTATTTGAGTATGATGAGCGATATCACATTAAGGTCAGTGCCACAGGGCATCGCGTTGAAGTGTCACCGTAAAGGGGCAGCCGCATCAGACACAAGCAGTGCAGAGACATCAGAAGGGGAACATCAAGGAATAAGACCGAGGTCGAGAGCAAAGAAAAAAAAATAGTTGACACACCGCGACTAAGACTGAGGGAGGACTTCAACTGCATGATGTTGCGGTGAATGAGCATACAATCCCTTCCGCTAGCTTCCTTCACTCTGACGTCGAGAAGAGGTCTACGTCTTCTGCGGGTCTGCTTCCCACACTTCAGGACGTTGTAATTCGGACCTAGATCTGAAGCAGAAGAAAGCGAAGTCAAGGGCAGAAAGAAGATGCTTCAAACGCACCATTACTCGTCACCGAACAAATCCGTGCCGCAAGAAAGTGAAATGTTTCCACAGCCAAGGGAAACATGTCACATCGATGTCTGATCCTAACTGGACGATTCCCAAAACAGAAGTCACAGCTACAGAAAGCACTGTCGTAGTTTGTGCCTCTCCTACGGTGACCAACTCAGTCGAGGTCATGTGCCTTCAGGCCTTCCGGTCATGGGTAACATCGAAGAACAATCACCCATACGTCAGAAGGCTTTTCGACAGCGGAAGCTAAAGAACTTTCATTCGGGAAGACGTATTAAAGAAGCTTAAATGGCCAGTGATCGCAGAACCCGAAGTCTTGCAATAGAGTATTCTATATAGGTATGTTAGATGAAGCCTACAGGTGAAGCTCCGTAGCCTGTTTACCCCAGAAGAGGTCACGCTATAGAAGCGATTGCGGTCCCGGTGGTCTGTAAAAATATCCGTGCTATATCTGTCGATGGCCATCAGTTAATGCGTCCGAAGGAAGAAGGGCTAGACCTAGTGGATATGGTGACCTTTTCAGGAGTTCCGAAAATGATGGAATTAGTATCCTCATTTGAGCTGACCAGATGTGGCGACTACTCACAGGCGAAGTCAAAAAGTACGAGATAAACGAAAACCTTATGGCTATGAACTCAGGACTAGGATGGACGTTCCAAGGATCGAGTACCGTACAAAGCTTAGTTGTCAGACAGATAAAGGGGATGATCTGCTTCCTTCGTACCGTCACAATAGATGCATGACAAGGCGATGTTAATAATCCGCATTCTGTGTAGTACAACAATAATGAGAAGACAATTAGGAGGAACTTTAATTAAAAACGTTAACAAGACTTTCGTGCGGAGCCTGTGCTTCATCAGGTTACAGAGTAGCGATATACACATAGCACGTATGCATACCAGTCGAAAGGGATGGAAAGAGGAAAATATACAAGAAAAATAGTAATGCAAAATACGAATATAAACGAAGACACCTCCTGAAGCCGAGGGAGATGAAACAAAAAGCAAACTACAACAACAACTACATGATTTTGAGGTGATGAATGGGGAGTTTCATCCTCTACTCCATTGCCGGTGGTGACGTGGGGAATGAAATAATGAGCCCCTTCACAATAAAGATCGAAGTCCTATGGTGTCCAAAAAGGTCAAAAGAGCTTTGAGGGCAGAGCGTTGGTGGGCTAGATTTGGCCAGGGGCCAAGTCATTTTGAGAGGGGGTGGGGGCGAGAGTCCAGCTGATTAAGAGATCCGGAGAGTGCGCTTCGGGAAGGTTGATAGTGTGGGCAATGAAGAAGAATGTGCTCTAGATCTCCTGGAGCACCGCAGTGACAGCATCTGGGAGAGTCAACTCGTCTTATGCGATAACGCCACTGAGCTGTAAAAGCCACATCGAGACATCCGATGAATTAATGCAGCATCTTGACGAGAGGTGTTTCATGGCACGCGGAAGGCGAGCGTTGGATCAACTCCTCTCAGCATAGATGGGGGGAGAATGTCAGTTGTCTACTGGCGGGAAGCCAGGGGTGTCACGATGCGTCGAAGAATGGAACGACAGTCTCCTCTCAGCAGTGCACTACTCGTCCGTCTCCGAGACGAGAGAGCTGCTTCTTCGCGCTGTCGGCCTGTTCATTCCCCACGACACCACAATATGCTGGAACCCGCTGGAGAACCAGCGTGTGCCCTGCTTCGTACACAAGGTAGTAAGCCATTAACACATCCGTCACTAGGGGTGCGGATGAGCCTCATATGCCAGAATTTTCAATAGCTTGCAGTGCAGATTTTGAGTCAGTGAAGTCTGCCCATTCCCGCGGGGTAAAAGCAACGATGTGCTGCAGGAAGAAAAGGATAGTATAGAGATCCGCAGCTGTTGATGAGGTTGAATGCAAAAGGCATCGTCCTTACACTGCGCCTGCGGATGGTATGACGAATGCCGAGGCAGACTTGCCGTTTCTAGATGCGCCATCTGTATATGCTGCTGCAGACGTAGAAACCTTCTCGTCTACCAGAGCATAGAAATGGGCTCGAAGGACTTCAGGGGGAACCTGGTCTCTTCGTTCCAGAAGGTTCGGAAGACTTAGGAAGGTGGGTGGTACCGGCAGAGACCTAGGGGCTTCCGGCGGTGTTACGTCCTTAGCTAGAGAAGCCAGTGAGACTCTGGCGCGTCCTTTGCGCTACTCGAGGGAAGTCACTTTCAGGGCGGTATTGAATTTTTCGGAGGAGCGGATGACGGGGAATGTGCGCACGCAAATGTAGGAAGTGCCAAGCCGTTTCACGTAGAACCTCAACCGGGAGTTCACCAGCTTCAACCAGGACTTGCCGTGTTTCAGCCATTCTTGGAACTCCAATGCAGCGACAAGGCTTCGAGCAAACAGGGTCCGAAGGGTATTTAATGATGTTGTGGAAATCCTGTGCAGGATTGGAAGTCTGTAAAGCACAGCCGCCTTCACCAAAGCCGTGTGAACTGCTAGAAGGGAGCGCTGATCATAGCCCAATCCTGAGCCAGAAAGTTGCTGAATTGCAGGGAGCCATCGCTGCACTTCAAGGTGCTTCATGTGGCGAGCCCAACGCAGGTCTTAGTCGATGAGCACGCTAGGGAAGCGATGGAAACGTACAGGCTCAGACTTCTTGGCACCAACCCAAACGGAGAAATTTGTCATAGCCTTGCGTGTGAAAAGAAGCTCGACGCACTTTTCGGGTGAAAGGTCCATTCCAAGTTGCGTGAGGTACGTATGGACATTATTTAAAGCCAGCTGCTAGCGGCGCTGAATGGCTGGGCGTGACTTTCCTACAGTTCAAAGGGCAACGTCATCTGCATACACATAGAACGCCTCTTTGCGAGTAATTATCAATTTTAGGCCCGCCTTCACCACACTAAAGAATGTCGGACTCCGGTTGACTCCAAGACTTCAGGACCGAACTGTCGCTGTCCGTACATCCCAAGGCGAGAGCCGTAAGCATCATGTTCATCAATGAGTTCCCCAAGGAACAAAAAGCAAAACGCAAAGCAGACCAGACCAGACCCACAACTAGCGAAAGAAGGTCCACAAAGGGCCACGGGTAACACACACACACACAACAGGGGAAGACAACAGCGCGGCCGGCCAAAAACCTCAAGACGACCCTTTCGACATAGAATTTAAACCGTCTGTTTTTAACCTAGCCTGGAAAATGTTTTGGGAGTTGGAAAACCTCAGAATCTCTGACGAGACCCGACCATCGAAGCACGACAATGTATTGACCAGTTCGAGAAGTGCACAGAAATCAACAAAACGCGTTACGAAGTGATGCTACGTTCACACTACGTCAGTGAACGCCGCGAATGTCGCGAACGACGATGCCGGTGAACTTGTCACGTTCACACAGCAATCCGTGAATCCCGCGGACGCCGCGAAGGTGCCGAAAGCCGCAGCGCGAGAGTAGAGATTGCTTCTACCATGGTGGTAGTGGTGGTGGTGAAAGGGCTTGCCGTTGTCGGCCTCACGTATGTGGGCAACGTCACGACTGACGCCCTGGGGAAATGTGCGTCCTGGGCCGACTTCTAGGGGAACTGTGCCGACATATGTCTGAAAGCGTCTGAGGAAAACCCAGGAAAAACCCCAGACAGCACAGCCGGCACCGGGATTCGAACCCGGGTACCTCCCAGTCTCGACGTGACATGGCCACCACGCTAACCACTGACCCACGGGAGCTGGTACCTCCATGGCTTCTACTTTCCAGGCACTCCCGTCAAAAGTAGAAGCCAGCTCCATGGCTTCTACTTTTGACCGGAGTGCCGGGAAAGACGCGAGTCTGGACCAATCAGCGCGCTCCGCGAGCGAGAATGCTGGGACGGGAGAACAGCGGCGTAGACAACAAACATGGCAGGTGCGTAACCTGGTCTACGAAATTCTAATCAAGACTCTAAGGTAGAGCTATATGTTGTACGACAGCTAACGCAAGAGGAGCGGAAACGTAGATATGAAGACCGCATCATAGCAGCTGCTGAAAGAAGACGAGGAAGTAAGTGTGTCAACTGTGTTGAGACATGTGTAGACTCACGTCGTCTGCTGCTCGAAGCGGGCATCGCTTTACAGGTTGCTGTATAAAACGCAATAAATACGTATTTGGCAATTGTTATTCTGATGTATCACAACGACATTTTACGTATTACACGTGTGGAGCTTGAGTGCAGTTCGAAGAATGAAACGGATCAGTTTTTGTAGCGGAGTACGGTGGTGCCGGTGCCAGTAGTACCGGCGTTCGGAACACAGTGTGAACGAGAGGGTCGCGAATGCCGTAAAAGCGGTGAATGAGTTCCCCGCGTTCGCGGCCTTCGATGATGTAGTGTGAAAGTAGCATGAGACTTTCCTGAAAGACACCGACCATGCCGTTAGATGATGACTTCAATGTCGCGAAAACACGACTCAGGAAGTTGGTCGGCAGGCTAAGTCGAGACAATACGCTACTTCAAGAGCATGACAGTGCAATACGTAGTTATGGGGACAGCGGACATGCAGAGGAGGTACCTCAACGAGATCATGTGTCCCGCACGCATATACGCATGCCTGCATCACGCGCGTTGAAATAATAATAATAATAATAATTGGGTGTTTACGTCGCGAGACAACTGAGATCATGAGCGACGCCACAGCGGTCGGTCTGTGGATTGCTTTTGCCCACCTGAGGGTTCTTTAACGTGCGATGAAAGCTCATCACACGGCACCCCGTATTTAACGTCCCTCGCGGAAGACGGCGTGTCTAAGCAACTTGCACCCTGCCACCAAGTTGCTGGCGTCCTCGGCCGGGTTCGAACCCGCGATCTCGGGATCAGAAGGCGAACACGCTACCAACTGAGCCACCGAGGCCGGTGCGCGTTGAAATATCGAACGCCGAATTTTGCAATGCAAATAATCCGAAACCGCGAGCATCAGAAGTGCAGGGAGGACTGCGGTCATTCCACGTCAGAGGGTCGCGTGACTTTGAGCGATGGCGATGATTGGAGTAGGTGCTGATCTAGTGGCCTGATCAACCGCTTTGCGGCCCAAATAAGTCGGCGATGACGTAGGTCATGCGCTCCTGAGGAGTGCGGTTTCGGTTCATTTGCGTAGCAATATTCGGCAATGGATGTTTCAACGCACGTGCTCCTTTCAGGATTTTTTAAAAGCTATAATTTTTTTCAGTGAGGACTGTCTCCTGTTATGCTGTCTCTTTTGGCCAAAACTCATCTCTAATTGAAGAGTTAATAAATTTTAGGTAATTAGTCGTCTAGTAGTTACATACTCTCAGAGATTATGCCCGCTTCACCTACAACTGAAGCGTAAAAACGGCATCTATGCTGCTCTCATATCTTTTTTATAAAAAAAAATTGTAAAGAATAGGAAAAACGCCCTGTATATACTGGTATGCGAGACGATGATGATGAAGGACGAATAGCAACCATACGTGTTTGCATGACGTAATTGCGTAGGCCTGTACTTTCCTGATTTTTGCCTTCATTTTCAAATTCTGGTGTAGTTAACGTTGTCGACAGGAGTTGATGAAACACCGCTGCATTCGCAGACATCATGAAAGACTTTGCAATTAAAGGTGCGAATTGAAGACTTACGTGCAATAATGGTACAAGTTGTATTGGGACTGCAGTGCACTTATACCATTATTGCCCATAGGTCTTCAATTGTAATATATGCGCATGCATAACCAGATGGCCATTCAACAGAAGCGTCGAAAAGGGTAGAACGTCCCTGGTGTTCCATAAAGGACGCGAAAGGTAGTGGGTATTCCGTTGCATCGGGACGGCATGCAAGGGCGAAAGAAAAAGTAAGGAAGGCCGTGACAGAAATAAAAGCGAATATTTTGCTTCTCACCAATGCCAGCGCGAGAAAGCGGTGTGGATGTGGATCGACCGAAATTTTCGTCGGAATATGTACTTCGAAGAAATCCCACATGCTCACGTATAGGGACGTCGTGCCTGTGTGTGTGTGTGCGTTTTCTGCTCTTCTCTGACACCACTCTGACACGCTCTCAGAAAAAAGACGAGCCTTGGACAGTTGAAATATGTCAGCCACGAAAAACCCAAACAGAGGCGGGATTTGAACCACGCATCTCTCGATAACCGGTCGAGCGCATTGACCAATTCGACCAAGCTGGTATCTGCTCCTACACCTCTTATCATTCACACAGACAGACAGACAGAAACACACACACAGACACTACACAAATACGAGGCAGCGGCATCTGGTGAACATGATGGAAAGTAATTGTTCTGAGGCTAGAACATACATACAGACAGACAAACACAACACAACACAAGCCTCAAGTCGCCTGGGAACAGATGACTGCCATATTTCAACTGTTCATGTTCCCAGGCAACTTGAGGCTTCTGTTCTGTTTGTCTGTTTGTATGCTCCAGCCTCAGAACAATTACTTTCCATCACGAGCCTTGTGTTGTGATGTTCGTTTTGTGTTTTATCCGTGTGTCTTCCCCCCAAGCTCAGTGGTGCCAACGCCGACTATAATAGTTCGTCACACAGACATTGGGGGCACTACGATTCACCACAGGCAGCTCACGGCATTCGCGCTCCAGATAAAGGACAATGCATTAGCCTACAAGTAGAGATTATAGTTTTAATTGAGCACCATGATGTCCCGCGCGTGCCAAAAATCCCACACACATGCACACGGATGAAAACGCATAAGAATATGTAGTGGCAATGGCTGCCGTTGCTAGGATCATACGCACAAAACATCTCTACCATGCCGTTTTCCACCATTTGCGGGAGATAACACACGGAAAGAAGAACGTAGCATACACCGTCTGAGGTTCTCAAAACAAAAAGAAAAACAGAAAATGTCATTTAAAATTTCATCGACGCCACGTATATGTCTCGCCGTCTCTTGAAACGGGACATCCCTTTCCCACCGTGATTCGCTACGACAGCGTGTACATTCGAAATGGAATACGTCGGAGAAATTTGTTTTTTTAGAGCAAGAGCGCAACGCCAGTTCGCTCCCTCTCTCCCAGTGGAACAAAGCGCGGTTGAAAGGAGGCGAAGATCTTTGAAAGAAACTTCCTTTGTGCAGGCGCCGAAGAAACCGCTCAGGGATTGCCGATCTGAGACGCTGGAAACAGGTGGCTCTCTGTCGGTGCATCTGGGGGAGAAAAGAAGAAAGGATATCTACCCTCGCCACCCCTCGCAACTTCCTGAAAGTTTCACCTCGTGTGCCCCTCGTCGTCCAGGTGTGCACCGGACGTCGTTTATTGGTCTTGTATAGACGGCCTCCGATACGGTTCGTCGTCTGGTCGAGCAACAACGCCGTTGCTGTCTTGGAGCACCGTTTTCTTGCACGCCTTTCGAGCTCCTGATAAATCTTCTTGGAAAGTGCGCCTTTGGGCATGCATTTGTGCTGGACTGGCGCTGTGTGTTCTTTCAGCAATAGTTGACTGGACTGATTCTGGCGACTGCCTGGACAACAAGCGTCGATGGGAGTGAGCACCTTCGTTTGCCGTCTGTTGTAAAGCAGTAACAACAGCCTTGTGTCTGTGCTGGACCAGTTCTAGAGAGTTCCACGATGACAACAGGTAGTCCAGACTCTACGGAGACTGAAACTGGATCTGACACCGGATTCGACACAGCTTCGGATCCTACTTCAGTGAGCGGCAGTAGATCACCTGTTCACGATGCTGTGTTATCAAGTGACGCTGACTTGCAGGGCCATAACTTGCCTCATAGTGGTCATGTCCTAGACCTACGACACAGGAGCCTCGACAGTTCGGTAGTTTGTGGAGCCTTTTCCGAGACCCTGGAGAAACTTAATGTGTCCGACTGTCAAATGCATGACGTACCAGAAGGAGTATGGGACACCACGAATATTCAGGTGCTTAACATTGCTGCCAACTTTATCGAAAGCTTACCAGGCACTATTGGACAACTACAGTGGTGAGTACAATTAGGCTGTTTTACGCAATAGAGTGCTACGATAATTATATCTCCACGCGTGAAAGTGTACTGGACATCCCGTTTATGTTGTTTACATGTCTCATATTGTGATATGCGACTATCTCGCTTGCATACCTGAGGAAGATGGTCGCACACACCAAATTTATTGTTGTATCTTTTGTGTTTTTCATCCTATAAAGCTCAATGAAACTCTATATAACGTCTGACGCTTAAATGCTTTGAGACTGTGTTGAACTGTTGAACTTCTTGTTCTCTATTTCTTTTTTTCTGGACGAATATACCCGCGTGATATCTTACACATGAAGCAGAGACGTGCAGTATGAAAGAACTCCATGTCTATAGTTTCATAGTTTTCTTTCATCTGCAGCTTTTTTTTTCTTTATATAAAGGTAGACCAGAACACTTCCAGGTCAATAGTCTGTCCAAACTATGGTAAGGGCACCAGTGTATGCGTTGTTCTCGTAATAGCATGGTGGAAGACTCTAAGATGTCTTTGTCTCGTACTTTGGAGAAGGATATATTTAACTAGGTAGAAAACAGCGCAGAGACGGGACACGAAGAAGAAACAAGTGCACACACAGAGCGCTGACTAGCAACTATATATATATATTTAAGCATCGTTGCATTATTGATAGTGGTCTCCTACGCTGTTAGGACCAGAGTTCGCCTACAGTGTCAACAGATGTTCATGACATTGCTGATGCGCACGAAAACACCTAAGGTTGGGAAGAAAACTACAGTGTCTTCACGCGTGAAGATGGAACCGCCATAGTAGAGTTACAGCTTGTATATTGAAGACACTCTTGTTGAGCACTCTCTCTACGCATACGGTTTATAATCAGACGACCCTTGACACTGGCGGATGAGTCGCTTACAGCTTTCTATAGCAACATTTTTATAACAAACATTTTTCTACAGCGCCATTGGCGGTGACATTGTATGGAAATACTCTTGCACATGTATCGAGCGTAGTTAAAAAGGCCACCCCTTGTCTGTCGTCAAGTGATGTATGTTCACTACATATATCATACTATACCTGTTTACTGCACTTAATTATTATATTAATCCAGTAGCTTCCTAAGTGCCCTTTATTTCACTGTGCCTTTATGAATAAAAAGCGCAATAAATTTTACTTTAAATAGTGATGGGCAATTGAGACCACCTGTGCGGACGCCATGCAGTTCCAAAAGTTATAGCGAGTCTGAATGTTAGTTGCACTAGCTTCTATGTCGTGCCTTTGATTTCTTCGGCGTACTTTCAAGATTTTACGCGTAGAGCACATGATACATCGCCCTTTGGGGGATGAGCAAGGGCAACACTCTGAAGCACTTCTCAGTTTTACGACGTGTGAAATATGTTGATGAAACATGACGCTTTGGTTCAAACTAACTGGCAAAAAAAGAAAGCTTTTGTACGAAAATGTGGGCTCTGTATAGTTGACCTTTGCCTCGGATTTCGAGTAATTTTATCGAATTTTGAAAACTACGAGAACAGCACGACAAATTTCTCAGCGAGGGTTTATTTGCACAACCTTTAACCTCCTTTGGGGTTTTCTGGGTATTTAGTAATGTTGGCTTGTGCAAATAAACCCTCGCTGTCTCTCAGAAATATGTCGTGCTGTCCTCGTGTCTCGGTTTTTGTCATTCAATCATTATGCAGCAGCTTGTCTGTGCCCTTCCCCCTTCTTTCGAACGCTCTTACACAATCTCCAAATGTGTCGCGAATTTGCCCCCATCTGTATCAAAATGCGCTCCGTGGTACAAAGGTCGCAACTGCAAAAAGCATAAGGCTTCTACTTTTTTGAGAATCCCTAGAAGAATTATTCGACCACGCTCAGTCCACCGTTATATTAAGCGCCAGAAGAAAGGGTATCGTCTCGCCACTCGAATTTCCTTCTCGCCGCTGCCACAGATACGAGAAGGTCCTTGCCCTTCCGGCGCAAAGTCTTGCACTAAAGGGACGGAGGACGAAGTGATTGCACATCTCCAAGCGATAGCCCATACGTTTTTTCGTCATGTATTTTACGTCTTTATTGCTATTTCACGTGAAAATATAAAACACTCGATACATATGGACGGCCCAGTGCGAAATATTCGATGAACCTTCTAGTCCTTCTGTTACTATTGGACTAGGGAACGCGTTTTGTGTAGATTGGAATAAATTCGTAATGCGCTTCCTGATTCGGAATGAAAACATAACAAACGCACACAAGCAAGTTGATGTTCCAATTGGGAAAAGTAGATTCCTCGCAATTAAAATATGAACAAATTATTTGCAGTATGTGGCGAACTATAAGGATACGCATATCATTGTTCTAGAAGTGCCCAGGATGCCCAGATAAGTACCCAGGATGCAATCATTACACGTTTCTCTCGCGTCGCAAAAATGAAAGGCATCATCCAAGTCCCCCCTCCCCCAAGCTTTACAATGTAATAAAGGCACTATACCGCCGCGCAGCATTTCAACGACCCGTCAACATGTTCACCTGCTTTACGGCTATAGGGACGACGCTGGTTACGACCAAACAGACACCACTCTGCGTGCCTTACGGTCTGCTATTATGTTTAGTGATGTGTTCCCCTCTTCGAGCTGCTCTATCTCCCGTAAAACGTCTGTTGCGCCTCCAACAGCCATGAAACGCTACTTTTGACAGGCGATCCAAATGCATGGGGCGAGGTCATTTTTCACAATCGTTTCTCCACAACGATAGGTCCACGAAAATCCCATTGTTTGGAAAGCATTTTTAACTTTTCGTTTTAAATGTAATTTTTATTGCGCTTATAAAACGTTATCGAAGAGTTTGAGATCCTAGGCCTGGGCCTATAGGATCGCAAACTCTTCCTATAACTTTTATACAACTCCGCGCCAATGGGTTGTTGTTATTGTTGTGGTGGTGGTGGTTGCTGAATGTTGTGTAGTTGCAGCATCGCTTTTAAGGGTGAAACTTTTAGTCTCTGTCACATCGAGCTTTCGAGTAACCGAAGGCTGCAATCAAAAGTAATCGAACCAAAAGTAATAAAAAGATTAGCGCGGTTCCGTATTTTTCGAATACCGAAGCGAATATCTGTATTGGCCTATTCGATTTGATTTCGAATCGAATATGGAATTCTCTATTCGAACTTCGAAGTTCGAATCGAAAGCGATGTCTCATCCAAACCGATCAATACATATTGAAATAGTTCCGAAGTTTCACTCGAAATCCCAAAAGCGCCACAAGGGTATAAAGCAAAGCGAGTTCTGCTTAATACCAAGATTGGTATGAATATATCAAGTACATATGACGTATATCCCCGACACATGTCCGTTCCCTTATGTTTGTATAACTGTTCGTTTTATATTTGCTTCAAGTACATAACTATTCCGCTCGCATTCGCTTCGGTTTTAAAATGACTATTTACATAGTCCTACTGAAGATCGAATTACTGTTGAAACATACGTCAATGGCCAAATGACAAGGCAAGTGGCTGAAAGCAGCAGGAAAAGTGTTACCCGTTTAGATGCAACTAGTAGTAATAATAATAATAATAATCAGTAATACATGTTCCACGGCATGACAACATGGTAACAAGAACAAGGTTTAGGCTTTCTACTCTTCGGACTAACCCGATAAAAGCTGATAAACTCTGATAAGTTTTCAGGGATATTGTCATCGACTGCCATTCTTCATGTTCGCAATCATGAGGGCCCAAACAAGCAAAGTGTTGGTACCCTATTCTCTGAATTAAATAAGCGCGCATTTAGATACTACCTATTTATGTAAATTTTAGTGAGCCATATATACCTCGTATCATGTCCATTCTGTCCGCGCATTGTCGACACAGCAAGGTGGCACCTCTGCTTGGTTTTACTTTTCCTGTGAGTGTATGTCTCACTTATGTGGAAAAACACCACGAAGTCGCATACATATATGTGAAACTTTCAAAGGACTCCACCGAAAAAAATCCTGACAAGAGTCATCCGAACGTCCTCAGATAGAAATTTGGACAAGTCGTCGATAATAATCACGTGACAAAATATAAATTGTATCGCAATACTATATAATACGTAGTGTTGTAATACCCCCTTTTTTATATACCATATACAAAAAAATGAGAAATTTTGTAAAGTTGAAGAAGTTGGAACAGTTTCCACTTAGTCCGCAATATATTGAATAGTTGAATGAGAGAATTATTTTTATTGAAGTACGGCCACGCTGGGAACTGCATATACCAAAAGCGTTAAGACATCATGGATATAGCTGGAATCATTAGAGAGCATGACAACAACCGAGAAGCACCGAGGCAAAGATACACAGACACAAAGAGACCCTCAAACATAACAAGAGTTATTTATTTTTTCCACTCAACTTATATCTGGGGCCAAACTGTTTTCGGGTTAAACCGCGATTCCTCTCGAATATTCCCTTCTGAATTAGTTTAGGACCAATTCGCGTTAAACCCTATGTCTCCACGAATTCTAATCACGTATCACGTGCATTAGCAATTAGTACGCGTGTCTGATGTAAATATTATTTGAGTGCAACAATAAAATGTACGAAGCACACTTAATGCTTCAACATGTGGAGCTTGTCACTACAAATGGTGGTGATGGAACACTGGCGGGCAACATCACGACTATCGGAGGGGGGATCGTGCGTCCTGGGCAGACTTCACAGGGATCTGTGCCGGCACATGTCTTAAAGCGCCAGAGGAAAACACCCGGACAGCACAGATGGCGCAAGGACTCGAACCTGGGTCATGGTGAGGCATGTATGCTTGACCATTGACCAATGTATGTACTTCAACTGCAGGCGACTTGTTGGAGAGAAAGAAATTAATAACTCGAAGGGCATCCGAATGTGTTTTAGCACCCAAATTCACCCAGAGTTACAGATTCAAAAATAGCATCCCCCGAAAATCGTCGAAGTGGGGCAAGGGGGAGAGTTGAGTGGACAAAATATATAATTCTTGCTGTGTTGTGTGTGCGCCCCTTTGTGACCGTGCCCCTCGGGTGTCAACATGCATCAGTACCCGCTTGCCTCTTTGTCCTATCATTAGAGGGCTCTAGAATAGCGTGCTTAAGCGCCTTGGGGACCCAAAGAAATGAGGGGTCGTCAGAGCGCATGCCCAGAACCCAAATAGCGTTTCGCCGTATAACGACTCATTTTTTTTATTTTTTATTTTTACACTCAACAGCGTTTGGGTACCCGATCCTAAACTTGCCTTGTGTGATGTCCCAGAGCGGCGCATCTCTTCAAATACATCAGATGACGGAAGAATTATTTTCTTACATCATATTTACACAGGCCTTCATATCCTATGTGTGAAAGACCAATTGCGTGCCCGACCTGCACCCGACCTTGCGGTTCACGAATCTTTGTCCTGCAGGCCCGTTGACCTTTTCGGTCGTTTTTGGAGGACCTTCACGGAAGCAACCGAACGTAGAGACGCGCTGGAGTCATATCTAGGCGAATGCCGCAGCTGCAAGTCGGAAAGAAAGAAAGCGGATCTTGCTTCTAAATAGTGCAGATGCTGCTAAACGCATGAAGCTTAATATGCCAGCAACCACCGTCGAAAACGGGTCACCGGCACGCAAGTGAGCAAAGAAGTGGTCATGTGATCAAGGAGGAATACAATGGCAGTTGTATTGTGAATGCCGCGCGATGTAGTTGTCGACATACTGAGCAAGCCAGAGCGTGTAACCTTGCTCTCCCCTGTTCCATGTCTTCATTACCTATGCATTCGTACTAATTACATTAGGCCATCATAAAGTAATTTGATATGCAAACGTGACGCTCTTTCTTTTTTCGAATCATCAGGGCATCGTCGAATGAGAAGCAGCGAAGCGTTCTGTAATCATTACTTTCGAAGGCCGAAAGCAAAAACGCTTCAGATGACGCTGCCGAGCGACTGAAAAATGAACATCGCTAGCAGTGAACCACATCATTAAAGAGACGGTGGGGACTTTTTAAGCAGTGAGCCTTTTAAAACGCATGGGCTGGATTTCGATTAGGCAATTTGTCCAAAATGCATTCAGGTAACATACATATTTCGTTTGCTCGATAAGACCGGTCCATTTTCCGTGGATAATGGCCGCTGCTAAAGTGCTGGGTAAGCATAGCGAAAATCGAAGAAACATTACTGGAAGGTTCAGACAAACTACATATCGAATGTGCTCTGGTCGACATAAGAAAGGCAGGCTGGGCAACAGGCGGCGTCCGCAATTCTAGCGAGAAGTATCGGATTACGAGAGGTTCTGGTCACGCAAGTCTTAAATTTCATTGCCTCGAAATTGTGAACCAGAGTGCAGAGTACAATGACCTAAAATGAGTAAAAGGCGAATGGTTCGTCTGCATCTGCGAAGCAATGAAGCTCCTGCTAAGGTTGTATTAAAGGTATGACCATGCACTTAAACGCGTCACATCGTAGGAATCATCGATCGCAGCAAAATTATCTGGTTATTCCACTCCGAGGAAACAGGTATTGCAACTTGGTGTTTCTAGTTGAGAACGTGAAGTCGCACATGATTTACACGTACCTGTTTTGTTCTCGTCTGCACTGAACTTGGATATTGTTCCGTGAGCGTACAATGTTCCAGTTTTCTTCACGTTTTCGTAACATGACAGCCCATCCGTTTACCTAAAAAAATCGAATTTACAGATTCCGTGATGGACGACCATCTAGCAACGTTTTCAGAAGGTTTTTCGCACAGCGCTTCACGTAGAGGGCATAAGTTGTCGTCGACCGTGAACCTCTTGCGGGATATACCGCTCATTCTCGGAACCTGTGGCCTCTCCTCGTTGTCAGCCGACATTACACTCGACGGGGGAGTCGGGAAGAGGAACCCGTTTCAGCTATCGTGAGTCGTACGTCGGTAAAACGCATCCTCCACGACTCAACCAGCTGTGCTCTAATTGGCTGGTTGTGATAGGGAGTCTGGCAGCTCCTGACCCCTACTAATCGTAAACACGCACTCACGTTGCGAGTTACAACGCCGTAAGGGCACCACTGCGCAGCACATAGGGCTGTAATTTCATACTTCTAGAACTGTGAGCAAGTTCAGTATCGCGTTCTCTCGGGCGATGTTTGTTGTTCATCCTATGTGCGCTATATTTTCATTCTTCTCAACCTAAAAACGCGTACGCAATAAACGCGTGCTAAACTGCGCAACCTCTGGAAAGCTATGCGTCTCACAGGCTTCAAAAAGTTTTGGGCATGATGTCGGGCGTCCGCGTCTCTACCAGCTTAAACCTGGACTGGTTAGCTGGACAACTTAAACACACGACAGATCCCACTCAAATATCAATACCAGCCAAGTTTTATTCCGTCGATATTCACCCTCGTCCCCTTCTCCTCCTCATTCACCTCATCTCGTGCCGAACGTTTTTCCCTTGTGTTCGTCCTTATATCTTATCTCCCAGATAGAAAATTATCTATTTTTCCTCACGGGTGAACCGCATGAGGCGTCACTGATCCCTTTCCAGGTTGATCTCTTTGGCCTCCCAAAATAACATTGTTCCTTAATGTCTTTCTCGTTTCATTAAAAGCCGCTTTGCATCCTTGACGCTCATGAAGATGCTCACCTAATGTACTACAATTCTCGGTCAGCTTTGCAGGATGTTCTTTTAACCTAGTAGCACCTGGTTGTTTGTCCTATGTCGATTTTTCAGTATTTTGCTATATACCATACACGACTCCTGTGAAGCATTTTACAGGATGTTTTTATTTTATTATCCTTTACAGATTTTTTTAAAAAAAAGCTGTGAGAACAGGTAGGACCTCGATAGTCCCGGTCGCGAAATCCCCGATCTCGAAATTCCCGTTCTCGAAACAAGGAAAATCAAGGAGAATGCTCGATTCCTTCGTAAGATGATATGCGGTGTTTTAAAAACACGACATGACTATTTAACCACTCACATTCACGTGTTTTCGATGTCTGTCCAAGTCGTATTAGCGCACGAAAGCCACATTTTAGCAGCCGTTAGGCTCAGCAGGGCGGACACGACGGAGCGCAGCAGGTTGTTAGTCCAAGTTCGGTGTTTGCATTTTCACGTCTAGGTTATAGTCTGAGTTCGCCATCGGCAGTTTCTCGCGCGCGACTGTGTATTTTATACTCAGATATTTATTTACATTCGTTTATTTTGCAACGGTGATTTCGATCACTTTATTTCGAGGTACACCAGAGAGCAGCAGTGATGCCATTTTTGCAGGCGGGCTTTGCGGCCAGGCGGACATCCTGGGGGAAAACGCATGCAGCAACTGGACGACTAATTACCCAAAATTCGTTAATTACACTTTCAATTACATGTTTTCGGGGAAATACGAGACAGCAAAATTGGAGGCATTCGTTATTCGAATGTACCCTCCTTTTTAAAAACCCTGAAACGTGCACGCAGTTTGAGGTATAAATCGCCAAATTATGATATGCAAATGAGCCGAAACCAGAACTACGCACTTCTCGAGCGCAGAAACGACGTTCGGCTTATCTGGGCCAGCGATCTATCTGGCTCAGGGTTTATTCCAATCAACAACACGAGGCCCTCGTACGCGATGTCCTTTCCCTCTTTTTGCGCACGAGAAGTGCGTGGTTTCAGTTTCGGCTCATTTGCATAGCAAAATTTTGCTATTTATATCTCAGAGTACATGCTCGTTTCAGGATATTTAAAGAAGAGGCTGGGTTTAAATAATGACTGGCTGCAATTCTGCTATCTGGCGTTTCCGCGAAAACGTCTAATTGATAACTCAACTGATGAATTTTAGGTAATTAGACGTCCAGTGGTTACGTGCGCTTCCCGACAGGATGTCCGCTTGGCCGCATAACCCACCCGTGAAAACTGCATCTAGGTAGCTCTCATCGTTTTATTGTAAAAAATGCGTAAATGATCAAAAACGTCATGTATAAACCATTTTCTGTGATTAATTTAACATCCCGTTGGTTTTTCCTCGTTAACTTTACTCATCACAAATTCTAAACCTATTCCTGTTTTGAAAACTACGTCAAGCCGCTTTGAAATTTTTTAATCTATGCGGAGCCGTGTGAACGTAGAGTGCAACTCCAAATTTTTCCAGGATTCTCCTCTTGTTTTGCTGTAAACAGCCCGTGCTCAATCGCTCCATTTTGTTACCCTTAGATTCACTCGCCACTTTCGAATAGAACACCGCGCCCATGACGAAGCGCTTTCCCACGAACGGCCGCTCTTCACCGGAAGGACTCATTTAATTGAGCACCTTTGAGAAATTGCACAATTCTTAAGCGGGCATCACACAGTCAACAAACTGCTTCTCTTTCCGACTTCCCATGAAGCTCCTGACCCAATTGTTTCTTGCGGTTGCCGAAACCAGACCTTACCTGATGAGAACCGGTTCGCAATAGCCGTCGTCCGTGGCGCATCTGAACAAGGCAAGACGACTACGCCCGTTTCCTTAGACAAATCGGCAGAACTGGTTCAACGGCGAAACCGTACATCGTAAGGCAAAAGGTGATCACGTGAAGGCACATTAGTTGCACGTTCTTCCAGACTCACGATGCTGCCCTCAAACATCCAGGTCGATGTGGTTTCAGGATACGCGTCGACCATTCCATGCGATCTTTCTTTGCAAAACGAAGTAGGATCTGCGCCGGCTGCGTATGACCACAATAAACTCCGCACATACAGAGAGAACACGCAACGGTTCTCAGACCAAAAGCCACCACAGTCCTTAACAGACGCTATGTAAGCTCCTTAGCATATCCTGCTTTTGTCTGGCCCTTGAGTACAGCCGTCTGCGGTCCGTTACCACCAGCATGTTTCGGTGAGAAGGGAAGACGAGATTTCGAAATCCAGAGATGGGAAGCTACTCGACAAAAGAAACTTGTGAGAAGTTAAGTTACTGTGTACAAAATGTAACTAAGTTACAACGAAGTTAGTTATGACAATGAAATTGAAATCCCAAGTTAGTTTGGAAAGGGAACGAGTTCCTTTCAAGTTATTTGCTATCTTAGCGCCTTTTTTAAAATTCCGTGATAGCGCCGCGAAGCAACTGTGGCTATGAGCGGCGTACAGACGTAGACAGATGGAGAGAGGACAGCAGGAAGGAGTGGGGGACAGAGGGGATAGTATGCGTCCTGGGCAGACTTCAGGGGGAACTGTGCCGACATTCGTCTGGAAAGTCTGGAAAGTATTCGGGAAACCTCAGACAACAGAGCCACTGACAGGATTCGAACCCGTGTCACCTCCCAGTCTCGGCGTGGAAAGCGATCATCCTAACCAATATGCCACGGGAGCTGGTATATCTTAGCGCCTATATTGGACACATAGGCGCCTCCTCATGTTTTCAGCAAAATATATGGGTTGTTGAACGTTGTGCGCCAACCATTTATTGGTTATTGCTTCTGACTCGAAGAGAGAGAGGGTGGGGTCGTACGCCTTGTTGTGTCAGTTTGGATAGCTGATAATTGACACAAGAAAGCGTACGGCCCCCCTCTCTTCGAATCAGAAGCTATAACTCTATCATTCGTTGCAATGGTTGGCGCACAACGTGCTGTGTGGTGAAGTTCTGTTTTTAGAGTGTGAGTTGTTGCCATCTGCGCCTATTTCGCAGAACTGCGCCAAGTGCGGCATCTAATCTTGCTACACAGTGTCCTCTGCCATTATAAATACACTGCTCGTCGCTATATGATGAACGTCACCTGAGTCTCCTAATACATAGCCAAAACAGAATTTGTAGCGTTCACAGCGCAAAACAAGGGAGCGGAGTCTGTATCCGGCGCACACCTCATTGGAGGGGGATATTTGGAGACCAGAATTGAACAAAAGGAAGTTCGAACTTACCTAAAGTTAATTACTGTGACAAACTTGCCTAAAACAGGAACGAGTTCCTCAAGAAGTTACTGGAGCTCAAAAGCAACGAGTTAAGTTAAAAGTTACAAAAAAAAACTAGCTTGTTACAGTAACGAGTTACCCCCAACACTGTAGAAATCCAATAGTCACTACTATGGCAATATATTCGTACAAAGCGAGCATGCTTTAGACCTGCACCCAGTACCACAAGTTTGGGTTTTTGATCATCTCTTTAATCAAATATTCAATGGCGCAAATTGTTAAACTATAAAGCTGAATATTGCGTTTACATCTACGCCTCTCTATGATGCATTTACCGCAAGCACTACCTGAATATCTTTCCCTGGCGTCGTTGCCCACTTATACCACCACCAAAATGTACCTTTGAATGGTGAGAAGCATTGCACTCTGCAATATAAAGAGAAGTAAGGACATTTCAACACAGCAGAAGTTCTGATCAAAATAACCATAAGCTGGTGAACAGCTTTCTGGACGACGTGTGGCGTTTTGTAGTTGCATCGAGAGTTCTAATTGAAATGTTCGCAGAGATCCACACTCAACACGGTGTCATCAGGGATGGGCAGTAATACTAATACTTTGTATTATACTGTAATACTATTACTGTAATACTTTTGAGTATTTTTATTTTGTATTATAATACTCCTTTTTGAAATGTATTTGTATCGCTATTATAATACACAAAACGAGGCATTTCATGTATTATAATACTTTTGAAGGCGTAATACTTACCCAGACGTCGTAAGTTCGACCTGCAAAGTTTCACTGGTGCACTTCATCAGTAATTTTTCACAGGCTTTTGAACGGCCCACATTTTATCGTCCAGACTGGATGAAATCAGGGCTCTGCCACAGTGAGAGCAAGTTGTTCACTGCGATCGAATTGATCAGCGCTATCTGATTGTATTCGGAAAGATTAAGCCATGTGCAAAAATGTAAATTGGAACACAAAGTCATTGGAGTATGATTGTCTCGATAAGTATTGCGCATACATCTAAGTAATTCTTCTGTTCCATTCCTTTCTTTCTCCCCAAGTTAAGTATCAATGTATTACAAGTATTACTCGTGTAATACACGGAAGTATATTAGTATTATGTATTATAATATTCATTTCTGAAATGTATTGTAATACCGATTTCCAGGAAGTATTATGTATTAGTATTGTAATACAAAATATTAGTATTACTGCCCATCCCTGGGTGTCATGCATCGGTTCCTCTGCTTTTCATCAAATCTTACGCTTAATCAAATGCTTAACATAAAATGCGTTGTTAATATTACCTTCCCCAAACAGAAAGCCTGGTTAGTATGTAAAATAAACAGAGTGAAATACAGACAGAATCAAACCGGTTCATGTTGATTTTGGTGCCACAAATGCCTACGCTATCCATGACTGCTCTTGTCAACTGCCAGCGTGATGCGGCAGCATGAGAAACATTTTTGCGAGACCATGTCCCATTTCCCCGTCACCAGCGCTTCATAGCAGCCATTAGCATGCCCGGTACTCGACACAAGCTGAAAACATGCAGTAAGTTGGAACAGATGTCGTAATTTGCGATCACCTCAAAACCTACAAGTTTCGTAGGTTAACGAGTAAACTCCAGCAACAGACCCGAAGACAACTTGTAGCGGGAAGCATTACGCAACAATGCGTCTTTACACAGCCCCACTTCTTTGAAAAACTTTGTGAGCCACAAAAGCGGAAGACCGTCAAAAACGAAACGGCCATTCTTTAACCTGTCCGCTTAGAAAAGAATGCACTCTCGGACGAAAACGTTTTCAAGGGATACAATGGTACCGCCTACAAGCGCTATAGAGGTATAAAGCGAGCGTATACGACGTGCCTGGTGTAAGATACGTACAGACGGTTTACGATCGCTTTCATCATTCGGAGTTTTAGTAGATGGCAGTGGTTTTATTACTAATACCCTGTAAGGGTTGCTTGAAATGAAATTGGAATGTGTTCACGAAATCGACTCCTAAAATGTGATAAGCCAATCGCGTTGTTCCTTCGACACGGCTGACATTGCATTGCCGAGCTTCAGTTTGAGAGCTTCCTTCCTTTCCTAGCGTTTTCCTATAGTGTTTCTGGTCTACTATAACTCGCTATTAACGAGGCGTCCAGTCCCAAGCGGATGGCATGACCTTCCTGAAAATGTGACGTATACAGATAGCTGACGCGTACTAGCGATCCTGTATTTCGCAATATGTGGCTGAAGATCTGAATGGACGTGAAAGCTATCAAGGCGACGCGTAGATTGTGCCCGCGACCACCTTAAAATACTGGGCTATATACATGTATGTGTCCCAGCACGTAAGTGTCATAAGGTGACGAGCGTCTTGGTTGAAATTCGTTCTTGCACGAGATGAGTGGGTCTCCTGCACGAGTTTCAGAAAGGGCTCCATTGTAGTCAACTTTCTGAAGCGAATAAACTGACGTTTAGGAGTCACTGATGCAAGGGCTCAGATATAACAGCTCTGTCCCTCTGAGGTTCACTCAAAAATATTTGTATCAATTATTTATGCAACCATGTACAGCTTCTTCGAACAAAAGATTGATAAGGCGGAACACGAATTTGTCAAAGGAAGGTCTATGGAATCTAATCCTCATAATTATATCCCTTCTTGTGCGCCTATAGTTGAGAATCGCACACCATTACAAGGATTCAGGGACTGCTGACAAGGTAGATTACGCATTTTTATTGGAAATATATCTACGTACAGCCTCGGCAATCAATTATTATAGTGGTTCTCCAGTTACCTTTCAGGACGACACTATAATGTTGGACCTGTTTGTGGTGCCTTTGTAGACGCCGTAATTGGAAGTAATAGGCGCCAAATCAATACGTATCTGAGGTGCTGCAGTGGCAGTCTTGGCCAATTGCTTTTAATGTGTTCAGAAATTGCATGCTGTATGACGTGAAGAATTCAAAGCGCTTACAATATGCAGATGGCCTCCAGGTTACAGGAAGACGAATGCCCTTGTGATACCTTGTTGTTGCAGTATAATATTGATGTCATTCTGGGATGGCGTTTAAATAGGCTACAGTTGAATACAGGAAGGATAAAAACGATCTTATTAACTCCCAAGAAGGATGTTCTGATGCATATGTATACTGTGGGTAGCAGTTGTATTGAGAGGGTGCGAGTTCGTGACCTCGGAATATTGTGGGATAATGCTTTTGCAATGCAGAAACGTGTAAGAAGTATTGCTGCATGCGCAGCACTCTCGATTTGTGCATTTATTCGTATGGCCAAAAATTTCCGAAACATGCAAAGCTTTTTAGCACTCTATGGAAGGTTGGTTAGGTCCGTGCTTGAGTTTGCTTGCATTGTGTGGAACTTTTCATATGGTAAACTTTCCGCTAGAAGCGAAGCAGTACACGGAGACGTTTTATCGAATTGCACTTGATAGAATTTATTGTAGAAGGGTTTTTTATGGTTCGCTTTCTACTACAAAAGTTTAGACCAAGTACTTTAAGCAGCAGGAGAGTGGTACATGATATATTATTTTTGTGTAGAATTTTAAACGGATGTTGATTGCCCGGATCTCCCAGCTTCCATCTGTATAAATTTGTGTCCCATGCCGCACATGAAGAGCTACCAGTTGTTCGACACTATAGTCGTGTTCAGTTGCTTTCTCCTATTGTGAGGTCGGAATTGATCTTGAGAATATTGGAACATCAGAAGCTGATGTTATGAGTTGCAAGATTTTAGACGTGCTCTTCTAGGTGCCAGATTATGAAGTAGTCATTGTAGTTTCCCCATTTTTGTATGTGCACCAGGCACTAGCTGTTGGTAGGCACTCCCTTAAATAAATATATAAAAAGCACTGTTTGTTGCACCACTAGCGCCACATGGTGCCGTCCGTCTAAGAGCGCTGTGCTGAGAGAGGACCCTTTGCCGTGATGGATCTATACGGCCGCTGCTGCGGTTGCATCACCCGCGCTGCCTTTTTAGTCCATCATGTCCATCGTCAGAATAACGGTGGAGTGAGCAGATACGTTTGTTTTGTTTTTTTAATATAAATCATGCGAGAGGGAGCGGTTGAGTATGAAAGAGACCAAGAGTTGACAAGAGACCATGGTTACGACTGCAGCGAAGAAATGCGGCGCAGCGTCCCGTGGCAGCATGGTCAAACAATGCACAACGTTCACAGCGTGGTACCTTGCAATCACGCGGATGAGACCCTCTCAACCTTCTTTATCCCGATCGAATTTAACTACCAGACGAAGAGCACTTGGAATGTTTCAACAGTCTTCGCCCACCTCGAAGGGGGAACGCTTTCACCGTTCCATGCGGAGAAATAGCACAGACAGCGCGTCGTCCGTGACGTTCCATGCAGGTTCCAGTTGCACCTGGATATCATCCAAAACGACTCTGCTGGCCTCAAGAACTATATCCCACGCTTGCACACTCTCCGCTTTTGCAACTGACTCTGGTGTGATGCCTGACGAAGCGTGCGTGACCCTCACCAACCAGAATAAAATAGATGGCGCTAAGAACGCCATCTACAGGGACGCTCTCGGGGACGGTGAAGTTGCATGTGCATGAACCCTGGAAGAGACAAAATTCAGGTAGATCGAATCTACGGGAAGTCTGCAAAGTTCTGTGTCTGGTAGGCTTAGCACAGCTCTATATGAATGCGAGACTGTGAATGGAGCACCACTTCTTCTCCGTATCGTTACATATTGTTTTCAGCAAGTCATGAGCATTTCTGCACATAGACCATGTGACAAGACAAGAGACAGTTCGGGTACATGTGTCCGCCGCAGTGCTGCGTGCATCGAGACCCGGGAGAACGTGTACGATTCCTCGTGAAGGAAGAGATCCTCGGACAGGCGGCGGCGGTCATCGTGAAGACCATACGGTGCCCCTTGAAGACGGATGCACAACCTGGACGGAGCTTCCGGCATTGGGCTGCACTACTACGATTTACTGCTATGTATATATATCCCAGGCCCTCTCCAGATTGTCGACCGCTATGATTACAAGTGTGTATCATCATCATACCCTGCTTCATCTTTCCCGCAAGCTCCATTCGTCCAATTAATCTATTACTGTATTAAACCTCTCTGTGATCGTTCATGTGTCGCAGTTCTTGAGCGTGTCACGCTAGTACCTCGTCCTAACCACCAATGGTGGTCGCTTTGACCAACCACCCTATCCAGTAACATCCCAGACCAGGTTTCCTGAAACGGGAAGAACCACGAACCCTAGACTTCAATCTTCTACACAGTGTGTTCACAAAGTGTGATTCCGTTTTCAAAACGGCGTTATTCATCATTATCCAGACGTATTGTAGAAGACCTTTCGAGCAGGGTTGCCAGGTCAAAATCCTGAAAAGTCGCCAACACACCTTGAGAAAAGAGCCAAAAGTATAGTCAATTTCCCGTGTAAAGTCAATTGTGTAATCAGCAGTGATGGCCAGTAGTTAACTACATGTAGTTAAACTAACTGATTGTAGTTAAAAAGTAGTTATCAACTATTTGCAGAAATGTAGTGGCAACTACTAGTTAAACTACTATTTTAAGTAGTTAACTACAGTAGTTAGGTTACCGAAGGCGCCAACTACTTCTGATTTTGCCGCAAGCTTTACGGCACGATTGTGCTTCCGACTTTTACCTTGAGCTACTTGTTTGATGAGAACGGAGGTGCAGAGCAATTGTGTCGTGCATGTGTACTAAATCTTCCCTTTTAATGCTTGTCTAGTGAAGCCTCATTTGCTGCGAAATGATTCTGCAACTTAGTTTATCGCGTAGGCACAGAAAGAATCCCGCCGCAAGCTTTGTATTTGACGATCGTAGCAATGGCTTGAGCCAAAGTTTATTATTGCTTGTGATTCATATTTAGGTGTCCAAGAACACTACAAGGGATTGGTGTTGGTGGACAACGTTAAGTAGTTATAGATGTAGTTAAACTACATTGCTGTAGTTAAAAAAGTAGTTTTAACTACTCCCCTGAAAACTAGTTGAACTAATAGTTAAACTACTTAGTCACAAAGTAGTTAGTAGTTATAGTTAAACTACTGTAGAAGTAGTTAGTGGCCATCACTGGTAATCAGTGGTGTGGGCATCACACCATATGGAATGAGCTGAGCTCCTCTAAGGTACTCGTACCATTAATACGGAACTGCGAGTGGTATACCATACACATTGACCAATTAGTAAAATCTTGGGGTCGAATTCTTGAGGCACACCACATTTCGGGAAATAAAATGAACAGGGTCGTGTCGACATGATTTCAGTTCCATTCTAAACATGACCAGATAACAAAATATAATCAGCCTATATAGTATAGTGGCCACAACCTTACCCGAGAGAAACCTTATGATAAGCCGCGTCTTTACGTCGCTGTAGATAACTATGATCATGAGCGCACTACAGCGCAGGGTAGGTGGACTAACTTCACCCAAACGAGGAATCTTTAGCGAATGCTAAAATCCCAGCACAGAAACAAAACAGTCCGAGGGACATCATACCGACTGACACGGTCATTAAGAGGCTGAGGAGTGAACACAATGTATGTACTTCGATATTAGATGCGTCGCCACGATGAAAACTATCTCGTTCTCTCGCACTTTCATTCCGTTTTAGCACACAGAAGTCTCAAATGTAGCGGGCCAGTATAGCGCCCAGAAGTGCCCGCAAAGTATAGCTACACTCTAAAAAATGAACTTCACCGCATAGCACGCTGTGCGCCAACCAGTGTCACGAATGATAGGGTTATCGCTTCTGATTCGAAAAGAGAGAGGGGGGTGTAGAAAATAGCCAAGTCGCCATCGCCCAAATTTTTGCGCCACGACAGTCAGAAACTAGCCAATTTAAGTAGACAAATCTGGCGACACTGCCTTCGAGCGTTAATAACATACCTTGTGAAGAAACTTGAGTAACGCTCGCGAGCTTTATGATTAACAATGCTGCATAAAATTGACTGGAATGAGGAATTCGCCTGTGACATTTGAAATTTGTAACAAAGCAATTTCTGAACTTTTATTCCTCACATCTCACGGAGCACGTAATACGATTCAAAACTTAACACGGGCACGCAATCCGAAACTTCATGAGGTATATATATTATTAAAATAATTCCGCTGAGAAGAAAAAGCAACGAAAAAACGCTGGTCGATTCCTTCTAGGCGAGCTTTTTTTTTTTACTTCCCTCGCCAGCTCTCTTAACAAAAGCTGAGCCAAAGATTGCTTGGCGAGAATTAAGCGCACGCAACCATCGCATCTACTTGCAAATAATGGTGATTGGAACCGCGAGTGAACTACACGCGCACGCCAGGATATTTGGTCCGGTTTCTTTCTTTCCCGAGCTGCAGCGTACAGTGCGAAAAGGTTTCTCGCGCATGCAGCAGAAATAAATTCGAACATGCACTCAATAGCGAAACTGAACACTGAAAACGATGAAGAAGGACGTCCGCTTGTTACATTTCTGTGAGTGAGTAGGGTTATCAACAGCGAAGCCACCGAAGCTACGGACGACTATATTTCGAAAGTCGTCACTGAAGATTCGCTTCCTTTAGGGCCTCTTTGTTTTCCTATATATTGGCAGCGGATCCGGCATGGCGACTACTTGGTGCCGGAGGTGTGGACAGGACGAAGTGAAAGCTAAGAGGCGTCAAGATGAACGATAGTAGTACGTGTCGTTTAAATCATCAATCAATCCATAGAGATCCTCAATCTATCACATAGAATAAAAGGCAAGTGTCAAGTCGGCAATTCACTCGTCCCTTACAACAGATGATTTATGACAGGTGTTGTAGCATGTGTGGCCATTCGCAGAGGCGACTGTGAGGCTCATATATGCCATCTTCAACCTACATTCTGAGAAAATCATTTGTGGGACCCATTGCCCACCACTAGTCCCTTTCGGGACTAAATGCACGAAAGCGTATGCGATGTTCAGGGACTGTCTGCAGCGCTCAATTTCGGTGTCAGGGGACTAAAATGGGGAGTAATTGCAATTTATATTGGACTAGAAGCTGTAATTGCTTCCCAGTTTGTTCATTTTTCTTCTTTTTCTTTTTCCTAGAGTACAGAGAGAAGCTAAAGTAGCCACGCGTGCACCAAGGCTAAGCTAGTACCAGGGTTGCCAGGTCAAAATCCTGAAAAGTTGCCAACGCGCACTGAGAAAGTAGCCAAAAATAACAAATTTCCCGTGTATGTAGTCAACTGTGTAGCCAATGGTGTGTAGGCGTCACCTCACATGGAATGTGCTGTGCTCCTCTAAGGTAATCGTACAACGTCAACTGTCATTTGCACTAGAACACATGTGATACACATTGACCAATTTGGAAAATATTCTGGACGAGTTCTTGAGGCACATGATATTTTCAAGAAAAACGTGTCGACATGATTTAAGTTCCACCCGAAACATGAGCCGAGAACGAAACATAATTAGCCTGCATATGTGGCATAACCTAACCAAAAAGAAACCTCATGTTAATTCGCATAATGACAAGCCGCGTAGCCAGAACGTAGCCAATTTGGCTTAAAGTAGCCACTGGCAATCCTGCTGGCCATGTACAAGATGTCACGCAGAGAACAGTAGCCCACGTCTGGGAATTCGACAAGAACTTGGCCGTCGGCCCTGTTTGTGCAGCGGACCACCCGGAGCTATAAGAGACTCTCCGGACTGTGATGACAGCTCCCGGTGGGAACGATAATGCAGGACATTCAGGTTTTCGTGGAGGTGGGGTTGTGGCCGGTAGGCGCCAGTACCGTAAAGTGTGACTTCCGCAACAAAATCACCACAAAGGTTGTGGTGTATCCAGTATCCTTCACCTTTGGGATGTCAGGAACATCTGTACGAAATATCTCGTTCCAAAACTGCGCAGATTTTATTCAAACGAATTTATCACGAAGCGAGCGCTTCGCCTCTCTGAAGCGAGAGGGCACTGATAGCTAAAGATGGAGGGACTTTACTGATAGCAGCACACTGCTGTCATCATCCGGCAAGGAAGAACGCAGGTTCTGAAGCAGACTACAATAGTGAGTTTTAGTATACCGTTGATAAAGTTATCGTCTCTATCGGAACCAATCGCACTCGTGCGTGACTCAGAATCTTATCCACTGATTGGTTCCGGTTGATACGGTGAGACGCTAGCCACGTTATCAACGGTCTGCTAAAACTCTCTAATGCTGGGTAACGTCACGGTATCCTCCTCCGGACCACTCCGCACGAACCGCCGTAGCATGGAGCTGTTTTCTGCTCTTCGCATTTCGGTTTCGGTTTGCTATTGTCATCATTTACAAATTAATTACTCGCGCAAAATGAATGCGAATGTTGTATTCGGTATCGAGGGGGTGGTTCGTGTTCGGTATGGTGCACACCTAATTTTTTTTTTTTTTTTTGGAATCCTTGCGAAGTCTCCCTTTAAAGGAGGAATTGGGTTAAGCTCACTCGGGGAGACGCCTTCTGAACAAGGTCGTCTGCGCTATGTTCCTTCTATCAAAGGGCGGCGATCGCTGTCCACACAATGGGATTTCCATCAAAGAAGTCGCTCGAATAAGTCACCTTTTCGCTGAGATCATCGTCGTCATATAGTCCTCTGCTTCAGTCCTTAGCTTTTGACTCAGTGTCTGACTGTGTCTTTGTAAATACGCCTGATCAGTAGTTTGCTTATGTTTGCTACGTGAGCGGAAGCGTTCTGAGGTGGAAGCTAGCGTTTGAGAAAGCAAATACCTGTCATGGTAATTGGAACGTCGGCTTTCCTTTGGTAGGCGTCACCATTTGAAAGTTGGCTTTACCTTACACATCCGTGTATTGTGGGCAAGACCACTTCAAGGAACGCCGAGCTTTACTTAACTCTTCGTTTCTTCGCTGTTTAGCGTGGATTTTGCTGATTTCTTCGCCATTTTTGGTACGAAACCAGGGTATTCTTTCGGTTGGGGTTGCCATTCTGCAAAGCGGCTTCACCTCATTATTGAAACGAATTTGGAGGGGCAAGAGAAGCTGTCATGACCCCATTAATCTAACTTATCACTAGACTAACCAAGTTGATGATGTCTTATGTTAGTTCAGTGATAAGTGAGGTTAGATAAATAGGGCCATGGCAGCTTGCCTTGCCCCACCAAAGCCGTTTCGACAATGACGTGAAGCCGACTCGTAGAATGGCGACGCCAACCAAAAGAATACCGAAACCAGACTTAAGGCTCTGTGTGGGTTGAACGTTTCGTGAATTGAGCTTGAGCATGGCACTTTCCGCAACAGCAGAACTGCACTTGCATTTTTTTTACGTCTTTTTTTTTTCTACACTTTTTCAATGGGTTCACGGAGTCTTAGTTGGCTTTCCCGCAACACAAATAAATGAATCGAAAAGTTCCGCTAAATTTACAAACGTACAATTAAGCAACACTGAGCGTTCCTTCAAGTGGGCTTGACTGCAATACAGGAAGTGTTAGGTGAAGCCAACTTTCAAATGGTGACGCCTACCAAAGGAATGCCGCAGCGTCGAATGTTCAGCACAAGTAGTTGCATTACGCAAGCGAGCTCGGGCTAGGCGGTGTGCCAAGAAATACTATGAGACTTCTCGAGGTCACGTGAGCGGCACTGTATGTCGCGAATGGTCACGACCTCTCACCTCAATATGACCTATTCCCAATATGCCCAATTCCAGTCAACCTCTTTCGGCAAGCTGGGAACGAACGCAGGAAATTTTCGGCAAGCTGAGAATGGCGGGAGCCTGATTAGAAAAGGAACGACCATACTATACCGAAACGGGCCTAAAGACTAGGACTAAAAAAAAGCTACAAATGATGCAGAAGAATAGTACCGTCCAGGGTCAGAGTACTTCGATGCACTGCTCCCAGGCGCTCGAGCGCCTGGGAGCAGGTGGGATCCCCTCCTGTTTCGTATCTTACTCTCAAGAGTAATAAGAATTGGGAATCTGATGTTTGAGGGTATGGATTTGTTGACAGGCAAAGCAGATGAGTGACAATGCACTTGAAGGCGCACAAGAGGCACTTGAAGTCTGCCAAGCTGCCAATGATCATGTGCATTAAACTTAACGTCACACAGAAAAAAAAGCGTTCGAAAAAGATCTTTTTGCAGTTCTTCGGCCTGTCCGTATTTTTCACCTTTAAAGAGTTCTTTGAAGAACTGTGAAGTTCAGTTCTTAACCAAGAACTTATAAACCGTACTATGTGAAGAACGCTTTCAAGGAGGTTAGTTCTTTGCCAAGAACTATTTAGGCGCGCTGCAGATGAACCTTCTCAGCATTATGAGTTCTTCGTTGCGAACTAATTATGTGTACTTCAGAAGAACCGTTTCGCGAATACAAGTTCTTCGTCACGAACTACTTAGGCGTATCACGGAAGAACCTTCGCACTATTATTAGTTCTTCGTCGAAAACTGTTTAGTAGTACTACGGAAGAACCGTTTCACAAATATAAGTACTTTGTAACGAACTATTTAGGTGTACTTTAGAAGCACCCAGTGGCGTATCTAGAGCTACCTGCGCCCATGGCAACATGGTTAACATGATGTCCTTGGGGATGCGTTTTCGTGTGGTCCGCACTAGGTTTCACACTACAACCTCTGTAATGGCGGGTGCTTTAGATCATTTATGAATGTGCCAGGTTGAGTGCCCGACCTGGCACATTCACACCCGACCACATAATGGCGCCCCTGTTCACCTGGCGCCCATGGCACCTGTCCACACCTGCCACACCCTAGATACGCCACTGGAAGCACCTTCTTAAAACCATCAGTTCTTCGTCACGAACCATTTAGGCACAGTTCGGAAGAACGTTCCCAAGGGCATAAGTTGTTCGCAATGATGCTTCTGAAGAACACCGGACAGTCATGGAAAGAACCGTTACGTTGATTCGAGCTCTTGAGTAAACATTGCGGGAACCGTGCAACGAAAGAACCAGGGAGGGGGGTTGAGTAAAAAAGAAATTTAGATGTTGGCCCCAAACCACGGAGGTCCGGCTACTCCAGGACTCGTAAAAAGCCGTTTTACAAACGTTCTTTGACAAAAAAAAGGAAGAAAAAACAGAATACAGCAAGTATTGTTGTTGTATATTGGCTGTTTAAATCCTCCATGTTATCGTCATTATTTATTTGTTGCTGTTGTCCACGCGCCTCATTCCAATTGCGATTTTTGTAGAGTAAGAAGTAAAGAACGTGGATGGATTATGAGAAACGGCAGATAACATTTATTTGGCACACCATGCACAGGTTTCACATGAATGACTGAACAATTAGAGCTCAACTGTGAGCGATGTTGAGCAGTCTTAGAACTACAGCCGGTACGCGTGTTGACCGAATGGACAGCAGTTCGTGTTGCACAAAAAGCAGCGCGTTCTATGCAAGCTTGCTGTACTCAATCTCCAGCACGTAGTACGCCGATATCAGGCATTCTATAGCTTCGGCGACATTTGATATGTTTGTAGCGAAACAAACTCCTTCAACTTGGATGGCAAACGACGGCGAATCCAAGAGTTCCTTTCCTGGAGACGTACGTACGACAAGGGTGGGCTGAGGCTGTTCTGCATCACGGCACGGAGTTGCCGTTGTCTGCTGTTGGCACGGAGAAAGGCAGCACTAAATATCGTCTACAAAGCAGCGCAAATATAGAGAACGTGTTCTATCAATGAAGGGGTGTGTGCTCAAGGGAAACATTACCATATCGATTACGAAGAGCCCGCTTGCGTCTTCTTTCAGCAAGTATGGAAGGCACAGGAAAGCGCAGAGCTGTCGTGCATCTGAAATGTGAAGATAAAATTTTCAATCCAGCCTCGTAAACATTTTGATGCGTACCTTCAACCTTTTTTGAGATTACGTGAGAGTCATTTATGCGTTCCAGGCTGCTTAGGTATACTGCAGCAGTACTGCGCAACCGTGCTTCCTGGAGTAGTTTTGTGCTGACCTTGGTCAAATGCTCCTCTACATGAACCCTTTCAGCAGAGCAGTTCCTGAGAGATAGCTCCTGTCTCAACTAGGAACATAATAGCATCATCAGGCGCTCTTGAAAATCAATTTTCGCAATTCCCATTGCGCGTGTTAAGTACGACCACAGCAGTGAGTGAAAGGGCAGGATACTCGTCCAAAACGTCTGTAGCGCATTTGCCTTTCATTGCCGCCACTCTGAAGGCGCATGTACGCCGCATTCTGTCAGGTAGGACCTCCATATCAGGGCTTGTCTTCCGGCATTCCTTCTTCATAGCTTCGACTCAGTGTGTGCCATCACACTTTCTCTGTCCTCCCCAGGGTCGCACACCACAGCCTGCGAAATCCGCATGTGTGACCACGTAGCACATTCTTACTCCCGGTACTTACTGCGTACTTTTGGGCCCTTTGGATGCCAGATTCTGTACTCGAATCCCCTTTACGCTGTATATTTACTATACTATATTTTATGTGCTGATATTGGAGGAAAACTTTGGTGTGGAGCGGTCCATGTTGTTTGCTTTTGTACATTGGTCGACCACAAGTCGGGCCAATGAACTTCAGGTGGGGTGTGTGATGAAATGTCGCTTCATCTCCCGGTCATTTTGAAGAAGGGTTGCCAGAGACAGTTACGACGAAACTTTACACGAGAGAAACAGGCGCGGCGTGCATCACTGATGCGGATCGGGCACCGGCCAAGAACGGCAAGACGGGATTCTGGGCACGGCAGCGGGACTCGACGAATCAGCAGCAAAGATTCTCCAGCGTGGCTTCGTCTGGAACGCAGTCAATCAATGTTGAGGAGATGTTGTTCCTCTACATGAGTCCTGACCGGCGGTCATGGAATATCCCAGCGAGCACGCGGGGGGGGGGGGGGGGGATATGTTTATACAAAAAAAAAAAAAAGAAAAGGAGCACGTGACCTCACGCTAGGACGATGCTGGTATACCAGGAGCTGCTGCTAGTAGCGCGTGTCCATAGCTTCGACGTTGTCGACGGACCGCCACATCATCACGTTTGTTTAGACTGTGGTAGTTTACACCAAACACCATAACCAATCCATATTAAGAGAAGCGCGTCCAACGAAGGGACGAAGACAGGACGGCACATACACATCGGATACTTTCAACAATAACTTTACTTTACTGACAAATGACAGCCGACCATAACCAAACTGTCTATATATCTGCTGATATCTCTATAGTTCTACTCCTTTCGTAGTGCGGAAATAACCTCTTACAGCTTCTGTTTTGTTTCTAGACACTTCAGTTCATGCGTAGCAACACCTGTCTGCTGTGTCGGATGCAAGATTTTTTTTTTTTTAACGGCGCTTATGTCATAAACGTAGATGTCGTAAGCTCTACGTCACTATCGTGACGGGGGACTGCTCTATCGCAACGCAGTAGCTGGCCATGGGGATGTTTCCAGTGTACCATACGAACTCGTTAACAAATTACAGCTAGAGAGTACTGCTTAATATAGGGCAATGAAAGCGCTCCATGATAGACGAAGGAAAGGAACTGGACATACGGGTCATTCGCCGTTAGGGAGGGACAGCAATTTTGAAGCTCAAAGGACTATAATAAGGTATCTGCTTCATTCTGTGACTGCTACAACTAAATTGCTGCTACAACTGCTACAACTTTGCACACTGAATGTGCTAGCTTCCTTGAATATTTATTTATTTTTATTTATTTATTCAGAGAGCTCTGCAGCGCCGTGAGGCATTACAGCAGAGGAGTAAGGAAGTACAATGGTGATGCTACTTGCATCATTCTCAGGAAAAACACACCAATATTGTACACTGACTACACACAGTATTACATGGTAGAAACGAAAAAAAAAAAGAGTAATAACAAAAACAAAGAATCAGTGCATAAGACACCTAATCTTAGCCATAAATAATGTATTATTGGCAGCATTAACGGCTTCTTGGGGCAGAGAATTCCACTCTGGGATGGTGGAACAAAAGAAAGATTGCTTTAAAACACTCGTTGAAAAACGCAATGGTTCAATTTTTTTAGAGTGATCCATCCTGGACGATACATACACAGGTGGTAGAAGAAATTCATCCTTATTTAGACCAGTGTTTCCGCTATGAATATCGTACATCAATTTCAATCGATTATGTCGCCTTCTATTCTTTAAATTGTCCCACCCTAAGTCGGCAATGAGTTCATGAGAGCGGATACGAAAAGAATAATTACCCGACACGAACCTCGCTGCCATATTCTGAACTCCCTGAATCCTTTTCTATAAATATTCCTGCTGGGGATCCCACACCACCGAAGCATACTCTAATATGGGGAGAACGTATGATTTGAAAACGGTTTCCTTTACATTACGCGGCGCCCGCTTAAAGTTGCGTCTAAGAAAAAACAAAGTACGACTTGCCCTGGACACAACCTGATTGATGTAACTCTCCCAGTGTAAGTTAGACTGGAATAAAACACCCAAGTATTTGTATTCATTTGTCAGCGCGAGAGGGACAGATCCTATTACATACGAATGTATTCTTGTGCGACTAGTGCGGTTAAAATGAAGAACTTTACATTTACTAGTATTTAGGGTCATGCCCCATGTAGCACACCAGGCAGCAATAGCGTCAAGGTCTCTCTGAAGTAAGAGAACGTCATTCGGTCCTGATACCTTGCGATACACAACACAACGCAGTCATCTGCGAATAATCGGATGTTCGACTGAATATTCGTTGTAATGTCGTTAACATATATTAAAAAGAGCAAGGGCCCCAGAACGGACCCCTGAGGGACACCCGAGGTCACGAAGGATCGACACGAATTAGCACCATTAACTACAACACGTTGTGACCTATTCATCAGGTAATCTAATAACCACCTAAAGACAATTGAATCTAATCTTAGCATTTGCAGCTTATAACATAGCAAACTATGAGGCACAGAATCAAACGCCTTCCGAAAATCAAGAAAAACACAATCAGTTTGGATACCCTCATCCCACGCCAAGGCTATATCATGGTGAAAGGAAATCAACTGAGTAACGCATGAATAGTCTGGCCGAAAACCGTGTTGAAAAGGTGACAGGAAGTTATTATTAGTTACATGTTTAGCAACGTTGGAGTAAACAATGTGCTCAAGGATCTTTGAAACGATACACAGGAGAGACACAGGTCTATAATTTTCGACGCAACGTCGATCACCTGACTTAAATATTGGAGCCACGTTTGCATGTTTCCACTCATCAGGAAGCGATGATGTCTTTAACGACAGGTCAAATAACTGGAACAAATACTCGGAGACAGAAGAACTACAGCGTTGAAGAATAATAGCAGGTATCATGTCAGGGCCAGAACACTATTAATGTGGTATTAATATGTGGTATTGACTCTACTGTTGCGAAAGTCAAACCAACTTTACTTTAGTTCAAAGAATAATTGTAGACGAAAAAGCCGAATCGATCCCCGGAGAATTATAAGCATGCAGTATGTTTAGTGCTCATGTCTTGTCAGTGGCGTATCTAGGGTGTGGCAGGTGTGGACAGGTGCCATGGGCGCCAGGTGAACAGAGGCGCCATTATGTGGTCGGGTGTGAATGTGCCAGGTCGGGTACTCAACCTGGCACATTCATAAATGATCTAAAGCACCCGCCATTAGAGAGGTTGTAGTGTGAAACCTAGTGCGGACCACACGAAAACGCATCCCCAAGGAGATCATGTTAACCATGTTGCCATGGGCGCAGGTAGCTCTAGATACGCCACTGTGTCTTGTCGATGTAATGTTTCTGCTGTGCAACGTCCGACGTCAACACCGGAATATGGAGTTCATATGAGGTGCAAGAATGCCTGCTGAGTAGTTTCTTTAGTCCCATTTTAATATGGTTAAGCAAAATCGTGTTGATTCAGAATAAGTATAGTAGACCGCAGGTCTTTCGCACTCTGCAGAAACCGTATAGTGTGCTTACTATGTTGTTTTGTGCTACATTAAAATACTACCGTAATTTCACGCGTATAAGCCGCACCGCAGATAAGCCGCAGGACGCGTTTTTTGGGACGTTTTGAAAATTTTCTGGCAGATACGCCGCACCCGCAGATAAGCCGCGTGGCAATACGAGACGACTGATTTGTGCGACAAAGGAGACCATAGAGAAGTCCATAAACCCTGTGGTCCATACTCCGGGATCGGCACAGTGTCCAACAGAGGAGATCAGTTCTGGAGTTCTAAGAAAAACAGATTGTGCCCTTGTCGGGTGTTTTTCGTGGACTGATGGGTCAGTGATCTTCCAGAAGACGTGAATCACTGTCACCACTTTCCTTAAAGCTGCTTGGGGGAATGCACCAGGAAGATCAATCTACTCGAATGTGGACCCGTCCCTGTTACGCACTGTTCGTGCATCGGCAGGGCAGTGCTGTTCCAGAGACACTGTCGGCCCTTTCGTTAAAATCGGCGTATGGGGAAAATACCAGGAAAAAATAGTCATCAGATAAGCCGCACCGGTGGATAAGCCGCAGGGCGCCCGTGAGAAAAAAAATCGCGCATAAGCCGCGGCTAATACGCGTGAAAATACGGTACATTGAAAATATTATTGGATGACTCCCTAAATGTTTTCAGCGGCAATAATGAACTAGGCTTAAATAACCTTCAATCAACGAAACGTGTCCAAAGTCCCAGTAGCGGTGGTCTCCTTCAAAATCCTTCATTTTCAGTGTCTGTGAGCGTTCTGCGTACCAAACAGAGTAGACTTACGTTTCAATGTCAATCACCCTGATATCGCATTTCAGGCTGAGAGAGCTGTACGTAGACTTCAATCAACTACGTGAACTGCCCTCAGAGGTCGGCTCCCTCTGCAACTTGACTATACTGACGGCGAGTGGGAACCGTTTCGATGCAGTGCCAGACGCCTTGTCGTGGCTCTGCGTTCTGCAATCTCTGCGGCTTGCCAGTAACATCATCAGCCGGCTGCCACCTCCTTCCTTCTGGCAGTCACTCACCAGCCTCACCACACTGGATCTTCGGCGAAATAGCATCGTCGGAACCGCCGACTTTTCCACTTTGCAGGTATCAATTGTATAGAGCATTATCTTTGTCGCCTGTCTGTAGCAACGTATCTGAATATCTTGGCTTATTTTCGTGAGCTATGAAAACGGGGGAGAAGCTAAAGGGATCGCTTTAGCACGGAGGCGACCTTTAGACTGGATCGTTGCCAACTGGGGGAAATCCGGAATCCCATGTCCTGGAAGCGTCACCGTACCATTCAACTGTACTATACTATAATCACATTGTTATCTTGTTTACAATAGTCGATTGTCCTCATTATATCCGGGTTATCCGGGTAACGTCGGCAATCGTAAAAGTCGCCTACATCCCGTTTCCGGCATAATATTTTCCTCGACTCCGTTCGGCTTAGCTTCCTCCTTAGACGATAAACTCAAAGACAAAGCGTTTTCTTGGAAGCTACACCTAACAATCATTTCAAAATCCACCACTTTGCAATCCAATTTTGCGCAACAGTCCCGATTCCTCACTTTTCTCATTTGGCCTCGTTTAGTTTGCTCCGAAAATTATGCAGAGCACTCTTATGACAAAACTTCATCGCATAACACATAAAAGGCCAACCACTGCGCAGAATGATACAGTTATCACTGCTGGCTTGTGGAGAGCGTAGGACCTGCGCTTTTTTGTGACAATTAACGTAACTGCACAAGTGTTGCCCAAAGACGTACGCCTCCGGTTTTAACGCAAATGAAGACAGAGAACGATGTCATTCGGCTAGGAGCGTGCTATGCGGTAAGACTGTGGTCTTACCATCCAAATGGCTTACTCTGCGTGCAGTAATAAATCTCAATGCTACTCTTTGGCGTCGCAAAATTATCCCCAAGAATTAATGTTATCTAAACAAAACAGACATTGGGGACAACGTCCGTCGCCGGAGGATATTTGTCCTCAATACAAAAATATGCAGAGTTGGCGGAGGTTGACTGGTATATGACTTTTTTCGGCTTCGATGTGTTTCACAATCTCGAGTCGTAAACGTTGGGCGCTATTTTTATCTGTGATTTCGTGCGAAATCTGGTACTATACGCATTTGTGTGCTTTCGGGCAAAGGTAAAACGCCCCAACAACGTTGCATCAGATTACACTACACCACGCATATACGTGGGGAAATCCTGCATCTGCGTTATGTCCGCATTTTTCAATACACTCGTTTGAGAAGGCAAGGAGTTTCATCATCTGTGACATCACCTTTATGATGCACCTTAAAAAGGTGTCGGAATATTACACAGAATAAGGAAGTAATGAGGGGAAGCCTCTCTCGCGATGAAGTTCTCTGCTGGCATACAAGCTTGTAGTGTGTCAGGATCTCATTTATAGTTGATGAATTGTTCCAAGTGGCATGGCTCCTGTATGCAAGAACTGCGTATGGGACTGGGATTAATACTAAATAGCTTAACCATAAGGTTTCTACAGCGTTGACCCGTTTATGCTTTGACTCCGATTATTGTTTAACGCTATCAACTAATGCTACGCGTTTCGCAGTCACTTCGTTCACTGGACGTCAGCTGGAACCAGATAGAGCACCTTGTGCTTCCAGACGGAAACCTCCATCAGCTAGACTGCTCATATAATGCCCTGCAGGAATTGTGCCTCCCTGGACATCGTCTTCAAACACTTTCTTCTAGTCATAACAGTACGTGCGTTGAATCGTTTTACTGTGTCGCTGAATGCATGACTGGAGCATTCTAGTAGAATCGAATTATTTGGAGGGACGGATGATCGATGAAGAAGAAAAAAGAAAAAAAGCGCTGCTGACGGACTGGGACCTGCTAGTGCTTCCACACGCAGACAGTAGCCCATTTTTGTGGCGACGTGCTGCACGTGCCGCTGGTAGGACTGCGGATACTCTCGACCTCCTGGGGTTCTTTTGACGTAGCACTATCTAAAGCGAGTGCGACCTAGGATTTTTACTAGTTATTGGTAAACGTCGTTGTGGCACGCGCACAAATTTTCTTGTGCCTGCGAATGCGTATTTGTTCATGAAAACATGTCTCCTTCAACGCACTTCACTTACGAAAGCTTATGTCATTCTTTTGTAGGCTTACACTCAGTCACTCATGTGCCACAGCAAAGCATCCTCGAATATGTCGATCTCTCAAGGTGAGATATATCTGACCAACGTACAATAAGAATTGATGTCGTCTTTGTCTTGTTGGAGCTACAGTAACCTCAGTTATTCATTAGCTCAAGTGTGATATACATGAACATATCTCTCAATGTGCACATACCTGCAATGTTCGTTTCACTTCACACCAAATATGTATTTCGGTATCGAGAAACCACATACCTCACTTAATTGTTTCCAAATAATTCCGCAGCAATAACCTGGAGATCGTTCCGGACTGGGTACCTGAACTGACTCATCTTTGCCATCTAGACCTTAGCTACAATTTCCTCACATCTGTTCCAGCGAGGTAGGGAATTTATTGAAGAACCACAAAGCAAATAGATGCCACCGTTCTCTAGTATTCATTGATGCGGCGCTCTATGCATAGGCTCTTCGGTCCTGCCTTGAAGCGTCTGGACACATTGCGGTTGAATCACAACCAGATTTCCTCGCTACCCGAGCGAACACCTGAATGCTTCGTGCGACACCTCGACTTGCAGCACAACGCCCTCGAACGAGGTATTCCCGCGGATATAATCTTCCATTCCCCAAGGTAAGTATATTATGCGCGTACGTAACGTGTGAACACTGAACATGCGACGAGACGAAGAAAAGAGCAAGTCATAGCTGCCGACAACAAACCGAGACACATAGGGTCACACAGAGAGACAGATCGTAAAAGTAGGAACACAAAATTTAATGGCAGGCTTTGATGGTTGTAGCTATTTTGGTAGAAGTTAGCCTATGTTGTACAGCACTTCTGGAGCACTTTAGGCTACAGGAACTGCACCTTGATGTCGTCGTGCACTGGTGTTGGCCCAAAGACAGTCTTGAATATCAAGAATGAAGAGAGCCTTTCAGAATTTTCCGAGAAATCTTGCTTGGATAAATCATTAGTGGAAGGGACGCACGTATTTCCTCATTGGGGGAGACGACATCGTGGCGGGCAGCAGCGCCAAATTACCAGGATCCGACAGCTTCGTCTTTGAGGGTCAAACTATCCGTAGAAATCCACGAGGAAGAACTCAGCGTCCAGTCGGAAGAGACCGTTTAGTGCGGTGATGATGACTAAATGTAACCGAAGCCTATATCGCATGCAGATATCACACGGACAATGTCCGAGACCCGCGCCCGCTTCAGCTTCGTTTTACCCGGCTTTCCAACATCCTTGGCCGCGATGGACGCGAAGCGTTCTACAAAGGTGCTCAAATTTCAGAGCCCTAGCTTGTTCACCATAAGGTTCACTAGTGGTGCACCTTATGAAGGTGCACCGCTAGTCGTCACAGAAAGGCTCCGTTATAGCTTTATACTGCACGCTCGTACCAGTTCATCAACAAAAGTCTGAGAATGTCTGTGCTGACGTGGGAACCAGGAGCCCGATCTTCAATTTGTCGTTATCCCCATAACGAGCTCGTTAAATACATCACTTTGCCTGTAATTCGCCACGAGAACCTACCAAAACGAATTTGGAGCGCGTGAACTTCAAATATAACGATAACGCTTGCTATGTCAGTGTTCAATCGGGGCCCAGGTTCTAGGACGTTATTCAGTGATTGATATCAGAGTTCCTTGTAAGAAATGTCAAGAACGATGCGGACTTTTGTAGTTTCCCTGTCCCGATGTAGTACAGCGTGATGAGACATGTAGCACAGTCGAGTCTAGTGGTTCATCTTCGGGCACTCTATCAGCATGATCATACTGAAAATATTGCCTAATTGTTTGGTCATACTCTTGCAAGAGTCCTGGCGAAGAGTTCGAGTCCGTTTACGGAGTCTGTTTGTCGCTGTCCCCGAGGTCAAACGAGGCGGACGACTTCAAAGGAAGACGTGTACACTATACCTCTGTTCCGTCATGTAGATGGTCTTGCAAAATTGCTCAAGCACTGAGTTTTCGGTGATATCGTCGGTATTGGGCATCTGGGCGTCAACTAAACCCAAGCGTTCGAATCCCAGAATTCTTGTAATGTTTTATAAGACCAAGGTCGTCAGTATGTACGCGCATGACCCCAACAGTTGAACGTTAATCGCTTCTGTAGGACCCCTGCACTCTAAAAACAAAGCTTCACTGCATAGCACGCTCCTTGCCAACCATCGTCCAGAATGACAACGTCCCCCCCGTTTTCATCAAATCAAGGGAGAGAACGCTGTCATTCGGGATGGTGGTTTGGCTAGGAGCGTGCTGTGAGGTGAAGTTAGTTTTTAAGAGTGTGGGACGTCCACCCGAACACAGTTCCTACAACTGCAAAGTTGTCATCGAGCTTCTTTACCCTTCAACCCAGCTGCAGCATCGAGCTTCTTTACCCAGTAGTCGGTATTTCTCTCTGTATAGAAAGGTCAGTAACTGGCGAAGTTCGTGAGAATCAGCTTTGGATGCTGGAATCATATGCCCTTCTGGACGATGTGCGCTCGCTTGCGACGTACTTGTGTCGATAAAACTCAAGCTTCAGGATGTGGTGAAGTTTCTTCAACAGCACGGTCTTGAGGACGATAGCGTAAGGACTTTCAGGTACAGCCAAAGCAAGTTTACGGGAACCGGCGAAGTGCATACGCGGTCCGTCTGTACGTGGTCGACCGGCTAGGAACCGATCGGAGCCTTGCCAAAAAAGTTTTAGGGAACCGAAGTGGAACAGCGCTATGATGCGTTTGGCGCCATCTTTCATAAAAAATACAAGAGAGACAATCCTTCGGAGCATTGTAGAGATTCTTTCACAGAACAATAACAAACGTGTACTCCCATACGTATATTCGATCTGTAAGACGTTGTACAATTCACGAAATGGAACGTTAGAACAGCTCTAAATCACAACAGCATCCCCACTTCGAATGACATTCAAAATGGCGGCAGCGATCCTTTCAGATATTTTCTACGGCGAGTTTCTGACCTCTATAGTCTGAATGACGATGAGCCGGAAATATTAATGCACCACGAGGTTCGACGAACGGACCTTTGTGAAAATCCATTACGCGGCACACTTACGGAATACTTGACTGCTGCACCACAGTAGATGGAATCCATCACGTCGGCCATGTTTGAGCTTCTTTTGGGAGAGCCACAAGGAAAAGGATCGGAGGCGAACCGAATCGTAAACCTGGAAGTGGTCAGGAGGATCACCGCGCGGAAAGGATAATCCCCGCGGAGTAAAGCTCCTATTCTCTCCCAGCTGATCGTACCAGGCGTGCTCAACCGGTTCCACTGATTCTTCCGGATATCTTCGGCTGTCGGGTAGTTTTCGTTTGTGAGATCCAGACCTGTGATAGCCGGTCATGCATTTGATTAGAGAACGTAGAACGTGACTCTAGATACTGAAACCTCACGACGCTTGACAGTACTAGGTCGTTGTGGACCGCAGCCGCGAAATGATCCCAGAAGGACTTCCTGGGAGACAATTCGCCAGTGAAGGGTTTTATGCGTAGGTTTCGTGAACTCAGTTGGTGTGGTGTAACTTGTCCAAGAAATCCTCGAGTTATGAGCGCTGTAGACCCTTCATCTTGTGTTCCGGTAAAGGTAGCTGCCGACTAAGCCGTCGTTATGGCTTGTAGATATCTGCCGCGGTCCTCCGATCCGGAGGTCCGCGGTTCGTCGATGATGGCTGCTATTTCCCGGTTTATGTCTGCAAGGACCGAAGCCTTCGTAGTAACTACCTCGAGTTTCACTTTTAATTCTAAAAGCTATAAAAGTCCAGTGCGTAAGTTACATAGAAAGAAGGAAAGACTAAGCGAGTTTTCGTTCTTTTTACATAATTTAAGCAGTGGATTTTTATAGCTTTTGGAATGGACTGTTGCCAACAAGCCCAAATCGCCATCGTGTTTCACTCCTAGTTTTTCTCTCGGTGGAAAAGATCGTCGGAGAAGTAGTCCGATGTCCTCTGTAAGCTTCATGACCCTTGCACGCACCGGTGCTCGTTGTTTCCAGAGACGCTCCACAAGTCACCTTCGAGACTTTCAATACTCTGGATCATGAATTGTTCAGGGTCCTCCTTCCCGGGTTTCGGCACCAAGCAATTATGGAACTTAATGAGGAAGAACTGCGAGTCCAGTCGGAAAAACCGTCTACCGCGGTGGTGATGACTGAATGGAACCGAGGCCTATCGCATGCGAGTGATGTCAAACAGACGACGTCCGAGCCTCGCGCCAGCTTTATCCTCGTTTCACCCGGTTTTCCAACGCTATCTATTATCTCGACGAAACTGGGGTCACAGCAGGCCATATACAAGGTGCGGACGGATGCCCATGTGAAGTCTGCACGAGAGACCACAAGCCTTAAACTGGCATGAAGCCGGTGAAGCAGCAATCTGGCAAGGACGAGCGACTAATCGTGAGCGACGCCGGCTTGGCTATGAGGTTGACACAGAGTCGCACGAGCTGTCTGGCATTGAGACGTTCAGTTACCTCGTCGCCTATTGCTGATGGAGAAGGGCCCCTCTCAAGGCCACCACAAATGCCTGCCATGCCCACGATGGGACGTGCGGCACCTGGAGCACTTTACGGACTCTATCACAGATTTATATACTCCGTTCCGCTATTGAAAGAATACTGCATTGGGAAAGCAACTATGTACTACTACTCCATCGAGTAGGTGCATTACAGAGACGGTCTCGTGGAGCATGACCAACTCAGAGCCTATACCATTCTCCATCGTTGATAACGTAACCGTGTCAATTGTTTCGATCCAACATGCCATGGCTATTTTATAAAGATATTAACGCGATAAGGGCTACAATCCTTATCCCAAGTTCTGTTAGCAACAGCATGCACTACGTCACTCCTCTGAATATTCGCCTGATATTGGACAACCTTCAATCTTCATTTCAGGGACAAACATGAAGGATGGATGCAAACATCTATTTCGCTTAACTTGAGGAAACGTTGGAGGGAGCAGCACATATACGAGTACACAGGGTGGCGTTTTTCGAGGGCGGGCGGGGTGTTCCCTATACCCCTTTCCCAATTGTGTATCTACAATACTAACGAATAAATTTTCAGTTCAGTTTCGCATGCGGTTATTTTGCACGAGACCGTCCTTAGCGACTTACAAGGCATCGATTGACACTTGTCAGACACGGTTGAAAGCTGTTTCCTTTGCATCGCTAGCTGGTGTTAGTCGTACCTATGAGAGAAGCCGTTTATTGCGTCGTCTGAAAGTTCATAAATTTTAGCACGCAGGCAGCTTTGCGTGTGTCTTCCTATGTGCTGCCCGCTTCAATATGTCCTATTGTGGTTTCCTTTAGGCTTGAGTGGCTGAACGTTTCCCATAACGAGCTGATGAGCTTACCGCTACCACCATCAGAAGCAACGTCACTTCCACTTCAGTGGCTTTTACTAAGCACAACTGGAATTACAGACAGTATGTTGTGGCCGTTGGTGCTTGCCTCCCCCAAGCTCAAGGTTCTGCAGGCAGCCCATAACAAGCTTGAGATCATACCTACAAGGTACAGTGGGGCACTTTTTATCACTCTACTCTGACCCCTGTCAACTGATGTTTTGAAGTCTGTATGTAGAAGCGCCGCGAGCGATATTCGCGGAGCTATTTTTGCGTGCCGTCCAACATGGAATATGGTTGGCGTCCAATAGTAGCAGTTGAAGCAACAGCTATTGAACATCCCTCGAGAATAACGCTAAAATCAGCAGAATGATCGAATGAGATGTTATTTATTCGTATGACACACTGAATCCAGCTGAAGAATAAAGAAGTAGGATCATACGGCACTTCCTGAGTCCTTCAGTTTGCTTGATACGCCTTTTTGATTCCCCTATAAACTGTTGTATCGAAAGGTGCACATGCTACGCAGATAGGCTAAGATGGCTCCTTTCTTATTGTTACTTAGCATTTCTAAGCTGGTCCATTTGAGAGACATCATGCTTTCGGGCAACAGCATCCGCACTCTGCCCACTGGAATATCATCTCTGCCTGTGCTAGAAGTTCTTTTGCTAAGTGGAAATCATATCGATGAACTGCCAAACTTTGCCGAATGTGCTGCTTTAAGGGTGAGTTACGAATTCAATGTCACAAGCACGGTGTCTCAGCCAACGATCTATCCTTACTTCCCCACCGAGAGATAAAATGTGCTGTTCTTTGCAGGTATTAGACGTCTCATGCAACGTACTGAGCGAAGTGGCCTTACCATCAGTGGTGTCCCCGAACCTGCAGCAGCTGGACATATCCTGCAATCAGGCCCTATTTGTTGACACCCAAGAGTTTCACCACCTCTGGTAATTATAACCGCAAGAGTGAGCGCTGAACGGGGCAACTCAACAGGCCCATAATGCAATATGTGCTTATCATGAACCCAGTTGCAACACTACGTGATTTATATCGTCGTAATAACAGGCGCTCTTGATTGTTTCTGGGTTTGATATAAAGCAGAATCAAAGGAAACGTGTCTACTTTCGCTGGACTTTGGGATCACTGCGAATTTGAATCCTCTGTAAACGTAGGTCCCAATTCCCCCAACTTGAGGATATTCCCATATCACTTCCCTCGCATTCGCCAGGAGTTCCTTCTAGGCAGCCAACAGCATCGCTTGTTCACAGTCTTGCTTGGGTCTTACTAACATGTGTCCGTAACCACCGAACGCTTACCACGGCCGAAAAAAATGTATGAGCATGCTAGTTCTGGCCATTCGGTGCTATTCGAGAGAAGTTAGTCACTACCACCGAATGCTCATACCTAACCATGGAAAGCCGAAGGGCACCAAAGGGCGAAAAACTTTAGAAGGACGCGGTTCCCCGCCCTCCGTTTAAACAAAGCTATTAAAGGAGCAACGAGGTGACATTTAACATGGTTCGAAACTGTTTCCAAACAGTTGTCCATCAGGAGTCACTATGCAAAATAGTTGCGCTGTGGAGTGTATTGTTACTGCTCAATAAAATTTACAAAAGCAGTCTGAGGAAGCGAGCAGCAACGCACGGAAGGCACGATCCTCGCGGTCGGCAAGTTCCAAGGAGTCGCTGTTGGAAGTATTGTACAATTGGGCGCCGGCGAACGATGATTTTACTGTCGTAGGCTTTCTGTCACCGCTCCTAAGGATTCGGCAGTGCTTGACCGCAAGTGGTGAAATTTGTTTGTTGCGTTTGTCATCACAGTTCCAAGAAGAACGTATCTGTCGTCGATACCAAATTCTGTGGAAGACTGGCCCCGCCATTCAAGCCCAACAGCAATGGACATAGCGGCATGGACAACCTCTTCTGGGAGACAGGGTTCTCGGAGAGCCCCAAGGGACACGCAAGGTGAAAGAAATAGCATGATTTGTCTCGTGTTTCAGTTCGGTCGCCTGCAAAGCGGCAGATAAGAGCTTCTGACCTCCCCGTGCGACGCGCTATACAATCCTGCTACTATACATGAGACAATTGATGTTCTGAGGCTGGAACACATAGAAAGGACAAATACATACAAAGCCTGAAGTGCCTAAGAAAGTAATGATGAAAGATGGAAGAGCCGATGGAAGAGCCGATGGTAGAGCCCTGGACCGGTAATCCAGAAGATGTGGGTTCGAGTCCTACAGCTGGCTAACCGTTTCAGTGACTTCCATCTTTCATTTCTTCATCAGCTACTATACGTTCGACCTTGTCTACCCCAGGTAACTATCTGGAAGATCTCCAGAAACAGACATAATTATGTTTCAGTGGTACTGCGTACTACTGGAAACCGTTTACTCCACCAGCCAAGTGCAACCCAGTGCCAGACCAACAAGGCGTGGGACCCCTCTCGCGTTCCGAGCGTGTTGCAGATATAATGCCAGGATATATTTTCAGTGTTGTGCAACATTGATAAAGTGCTACAAAACTCAATCATTCTCGCCATAACACCCCGTTCACAGCAAAATACAATAAACAAAACCCCCGCGACAACTTCCGGTTCCACGAAGGCTTCGGGTCTTTCGGTTACTTGCTGTAACCGGCGTAATTGTGGTGCTTGCTGCTCGTTGTCTTCACTTATGATGACGAGCAGCTTTTCAGAAGTCTTTCTCACGAAGATCAGACCGCATTCTTATCGCTGGAGAGCATCTTTCCCACGTTGAAAAGCGATAAAAATTGGGCTGTTTGGCGTCTCATATTAACATCCTTAAAAAACTGTAAAAACCCCCAGTGGGAGGACATGAAAAGGACGACACACACAGCACTGCTGTGTGTGTGCCGTCCTTTTCGTGCCCTCGCACTGAAGTCTTTTTCTTTTCTTTTTTTTCTTGTTTTTAACGATCTTTCCCCACGCATGGAGTCGCGTGTAGTCAGGAGTAGTAGCTACTGTACCATCCTTATGAGCGAAGAAGCTCGGTATACAATCTCGGTGGTTATAGGTGTGTATAGGGGCTCCAAGAATAACAACAGTTCACCAGTAATTGTCTTCAAGAAACCAATACCGGCCTATAAAGCAGGGATCAGTAACACAATGTAAACAACGCATGCGGGGCGGCACGACTGAGGGACATAGTCATATAGGAGCCTGCATCTGGATTCAGGGTGGAGATCCGTATCACCCTAAATACAACTACTGGAAATAAAATATAATCTTTCACTCGTCACTCAGAAAGCGCTTGCTACGTATTCTCGATGCATCCGTCGGAGTATAGGAGGCTATGGTCGAAGTAAACTCTTTTCGATGCATCTGTCGGAGTATAGGAGGCTATGGTCGGAATGAACCCCTCTCGTTTCACCACTACTGCCCATGCTTTGCGGCGTTTTTAGTCTCGTGCATGGGAGTCTAACTTCACTGCCGACAATTTGTTTACCCCTCCCCTCATTGTAACCGAATGCGCCCAACACTGTGGCATCTCAAGAAATTGTATGAAAAGTCACAGCAGGCGTAACGCAGAAACACTTTCGCCTATCAGCCACGGCCGCGCTCGCGCGGGTGACAATTCGAAACCGTATGTTGTTTTGGAACCACGAAAGCAGGGGAACTGGAAGCGGTGATAATACATAGTTTTAGTAGATCGTACGCTATCGCCTTTTCGTACGTAAGGGATAGCGCTGATGGTTCTGCGCACGCCCATAACAGAAAGAGCTTCGCGCAGTGCGCAGAACCACCAGCGCTATCCGTTACGTACGCTATCGCCTTTGCGTACGATCTACTAAAACTCTAATATCAAGATTCCAAACCGAAAACAGCTGTTACCTCGTGCGACGGTTGGACTTTACTGAGTTACTCGAGTTATGGGATACTCGAGTAGTGCAGCTCTTGTTGCCGCGTCGTTATTTCCGAGCAGGAAGTACATCACGTTCCGCGTGGACGTGGCCTTCTGACGCCACTTCCTCAAACGCGCTGCTGCTGAGGTCCCAACTAGGCCTAAACAGTTGTCTGGTGCTGGTATGGCGGCGTAGGGGGGTACAAACTTTGTGTAATATATGTGCAGCTATCGAGCTTCTACGGATACCTGTGCCATGAGAGTGCCTGGGCTGTCCTTTGGGTACACGGAAGGTATAATGAAAGGCAATCCTGTTTAATTCCCAGGCTGTACATCAACCAGTATACGCAACCTTGCGGTCAGCTGGAAGTGCTGGCTGCCATCGTAGAGAGCCCGCAGCGCCAACTGCTCACATTAGCCAAGACTGCCATTGCTGAACTTGTGCGCGAAGAACGACGATGCTCCGAGACATCGAGCACATTTTTGCAGAATATCATCCTTGCTACATACAGGTAAAATATCCCTTGCGGCAGCATTCACAAATCACGCTCCCGAAGAAATGCCGTCGGTTTTGCGTACTATGATCATTGAATAATTTACGCCTTTGAATATGCGCGCATCCGGGCCCACAGCCAGTGACGGCAAACTGTTGTAGAATACAATCATCTTTGGCAAGCACTAACGGGAAGTAGTGGAAGAAATTGAGTTTTTTTTTTTTTATCCGTTACAGATTTTTTTAAAAATACGAGTAGCACTGATGCCATTTTTCCGGGCGGGTTGCGCGGCCATGCGGGAGTCCTGTGGGAAAGAGCACGTGACTACTGGACGACTAATTACCTAAAATTAATTAAAATTTTAATTAGATGTTTTCGCGAAAATGCGGGATAGCAGAATTGGAGGCACGACCATTATTTGAATCCACCCTCTTTTTCAAAAATCCTGAAACGAGCACGTACTTTGAGATATAAATCGCCAAGGTATGCAAATGAGGCGAAACCAGACTACGCATTCCTCGGCAGCAAAAAGAGGGAAAGGGTGTTCGCGTCGGAGGGCCACGTGTTTTGTAGAGATCGAGCTGATTGGAATAAACGCTGATCTGTTGGCCGGATAGACCGCTTCCTATCCAGAAGCGATGTCCTTCCTGCCCTCGAGAAGTGCGTAGTTCTGGTTTCGCCTCATTAGCATACCAAAGTTATGCGATTTATATCTCAAAGTACGTGCTCGTTTCAGAATTTTTGAGAAAGAGGGTGGATTCAAAAATGTTCGCCTCCAATTCAGCTGTCTCGCATTTGCACGAAAGGATCTAATTAAAAAGTTCATTAATGTTAATTAGTCGTCCAGTAGTTACATGCCCTTTCCCCCACGACGTCCGACTGGTCGCGTGGCCGCCCGCAAAAATGGTATCAGTGCTGCTCTGACAGCTTTTTTAGAAAAAGTCTAAGGGATTTACAAATACCCTGTATAGTGATAACACATCTTTATGACGTGCCAAAAATACAAGGTGTCTAACCCTCCTATAACTTTAATTGCATTCTGATGCGAGCTAGTTGCCCTGGAGTTTTGTTTTAATTGTACCGTGGACTACTACTTACTTTTCTTTTTCTTTTTTTTTGCGGTTATATCTCGTAAGATCTGCGCCCTAGCAACGTCATTTGTCCACATTTCATTCGCGTCTGGTTACACCGATCTGTACAACATGGCACCGGCATTTAAAACAACGCAGAGCGGTTCAGAAATCGTTAAATGTGTACAGTTCAAACCCTTCGAAAATTTGATTACTCACGGAGGGCACCTTCCAGCTCAGAGTCAATCCCTAACAACGTTTTCTGATTCCGTAGAGCCCTTGGAGGCAGGGTTTGCTGTCACCAACTGAACATTGCACTGTGTCACGTGTTACCTGCTGTCGGCGACCCCTGTGTCCAGTACGATGCAGCTAGTGGCATGTACGAGGTAACTGTCGCTCACATGGGGCCAGCCACGTGCCTGCTGGCTCGCGGTGATTCAGCTCTAAGTCTCGCCGACTCGTCTCCTGTGGGCAGCAGCAAGTGTATAGCCGAAGACTGGTACTCTGCAGTGCAGGTAAGAGATCTTACTGAAAAAATCAACGAGAGAGAACGCGGTGCAACTATACTCGTTTCTATTATACACTCAATGGCCACATTACCTGTGGGCATTGAGGACGACGCGGAAGTTTGGAAATTTGCTATGGTACCGTTCAGCATGCGAAACCGTTCTCTCTACGAAATCTGTAAAGTAGCGCCGCCGAGCTGCAGCCTGCTGTGCATAATATATTAGAAGACGGAGAGCATATAAGGTGTACATTGCGCAAAGTATGGTAAAAGCTATGCTTGCCGCAGGGACACCCATTGCCTCATTGACTTCATTTGAGGCGCACATGTCCTATTCACTTTTTTCGTTTTTATTTGGTTATTTCGGTGCTCCCGCAGAAGGGAAATGAATCCCCGACTCAAAAAATTTACTTTTTTTTACTCAGCTGTTGCATTTTTATTTCAAAAGGCTGGCTTTGGGACAACTGAGCTCCGTCGAGCACCCCGTCCATGCTCCCTCCCGAATCCCAGCGTCCGTCGTATACAACTTTGTCATGAAGACCGACTCCTAGTACTTTCATCAGCCACCTTGAGCGATGCTCTGAGCCCGGAAGCTGTGCTCCAGCAGGCATTTGCCGCCGGCCAACCCATGGCAGCGGCTAAACGCTTAGGAGATAGCGTCACCACCCTCACTAGCGACGCTGGCACGTGTGTCATCGTTCTTGCACTACAAAGAACTCCTGGAGCGCCTTCCACATTGCAGGCTAGTACAGAGAACCCATCGTTATATGTTGGTTCTATGTGATTAGACATAAGTTGCCTAATGTGCATCTCATATCCCCCTATAGGGCAGAAGTGTACATTTCCGCATAACAACAGATATCGACGACCCCGACGAAGCCGAAGCTTACAAGGCATGGGAATACATGTTAGCTCAGAACCACAAGCTTCTTTTCACCAGAGAACTGGAAACTCTGCAACGCAGCTTCGTCAAGAGCAGGACCGCCATCGGAGGGCCTACTATCCCCGCTTCTGAAGACCCAGACCCAGCCCCAGTACTCAGCGGGCGCCTCAAAAAGCGTTACTGCTACGGGCTACCGGCAACGACAACGACAACTTTTGTCCAACCTACGAACATCATTTAGAAATTGAGTTTTCTTAAAGGAAAATCTGTGTGTCCACCCATTCAGGCTGGGAAAGCAGAGGAAGGCGTGCAGCGCTGAATGTGACAAGACTTCTTAGGAATATGGCAATGTTCAGTTCATCCCAAACTCCCCAGTTTCTGCATGTATGTTATACAAGTTGTGAGTGGGCTCCAGTGTACACAATATTAGCTCTACTTGGTTGTTGTGACGCTCAACGCCTTAATTTGGCAGGGTTCGTCCACTCTTCCAAGTTGCACGTCTAGACTGTCGCGTTCTGACCTAATAGCGAACTTCAGAAAATCCCAGAGAGCTTAATAACGCCGCTTTGAACTGTGGGAACTTGGTTATCAGAAAGGAGGAGAAGGCATCATGCCAACTTGGCCGCCCCGGTGCGGCACGTTTTTTGACGCCGCCAATGCTTATAAGCACATGCCTGCTCAATGAGGCAAAATCAGCCGGTCACGCTACCGTATGGGGCGTCAGTTTCCTAAGGTCGGAAACAGACAATCAGAGCAGTGAAAACTTTTGCCTACCCCATTAGCGTACGCTGCCGTATGCTCCGTCCATACGCTGCTCTACCGCTCTTTGCGGAGACAAGCATCCTGGGTGGGTGCACGCTGTGCAGGCATCCGTCATCGCTCGATAAGCCAGTGGTTATCGAAAGACGCCGCGTCAGTTAGCGTTGATACGTCCTCTCTTGAGTGTCATGTCACGTCTCCAACTGTCAGACGCTACGGTTATAATCTGCACTATGTGTGAAGGGGGACGGCGCCATGACCGATGCTGCGGATATCGCATCGAGATAACTATCAGCACCCTAGGGCCACCAGTGTGGACGACCGGCGCTGTATGTTTATAGATCATTGGGCTGCATCCCAAGCAGCACAATGTACTGAAAGTCGAGTGCAATAGGGGTGGACGGGTACGTGGAAGACCTTGAACGAACTGTTGAAACTAAAGAACATTGATAAGACACATACCGTCCACCCCTATTGCACTCGACTTTCGGTACATTGTGCTGCTTGGGATGTAGCATATAGGAGGATACCGAGTTATCAAGCCACGTGCGGTGAGATAGCTATGCTAGCTATTTCACCACACGTGGCTTGTAACTCGGATGGTATCTCGACGTGACTTCACAGCAGTGAGTGGATCGACACAGCAGTGCCAAGATGAAGGGCGCAAACAATAACGTCACCACCGAAGACCCCTTTTTATGGCTATTCCAATCGCAACGGCGAAGTACTGACTTGAACGTCGAAAAGTGGAAAATCCAGGGACCCGGTGAAGGCAGATGAAAGGAAAAGCCTGAGACCAGAAGCCAACGATATTTCGAACAGTCTCGGTTCGAAATATCGGGAGGGCCCTGATCTTTCGCTTTCATCTAGATTCTGAAGTACTATGCAAGGTTTGTCCCGTTGTGTCGCGTCCGTCCGTAATACCACCTCCTAACCCCAGCACACTCTCCGAGACGACGTGATAGAGCAGCTGGCGCCTCGCTTCCTACCACTCTCCCCCTACAAACCAGAAAATACTCCCCTATACCAGGTGACAGTCACGTCATGCCGGTACCTTTCAACGTCAGACTCTTTCCTATTGCCCACGGTGGATCCCCGTAGCTAGACTCATCTCATCTCAATACCCCTAGCAGTGCTTATGATGGTGATGGTCGCATCGTGCAGTATGATGCAATTGCCAGCAAGTATGATGCAGCAGCCAACGTTTTTGCTGTGAAGACGAGCAGTTCGGAGTACATACCACAGTATCAGTAACGCAGGAAGGCCGTAAATCAAGCACAAGATGCTACTGCAAGTGATGTACTGCAATTTCCGGTGTGATTGAAAAGTGCACAGTCACTTCGAGGCGACAAGAACGTATTCTACGTATAAGGAATTTGCCGACCATTGATCGAAGCTGTGTTTTCTTTTTTGTTTGTTTGAAGAATCACGAACTCGGACACACGATAATCCATTGAAAGAGCTATGGGCATGTATCAGCAGGCTACGATAATCACAATCGAAACGAACGAGCGCGCTAGAAGTGATCCGTTACGTAATTATGTTACCACGAATAAATTACCCAGAGGTACATTCGAGAGTGTTGTTTTGTCCTAATGAAAACCATGATTTGTACGAGTAATTAAATACACTGAATGATTCTGACGACTATGGAGAGATGAACACTTCTTATTTCTTTCCCGCGGCTTTCAGAGCAATTACGACTACGTGTTAGTGACCACTCGGAGCTCTACGTCGCGAAACAACTACGGCCACGAGAGCGCCATCATATGTGTTTTCGTATCGTCGGTTAATTTTGTCCACGCGAGTTCTTTGGTACATTCAAGCAGTTAGAAGTTAGAGAAGCGTTAAAGAAGCAGTGAAAGAACCCTCTATAACTTTTTCTTCGTTTTGGCCGCGGACGAACAACTAGATAATTATAGTGACATGGGGTCAAGGAGGTTATATACCAGTCACACATGCGTTTCAAAAAGCGGCGCCGCCTCAGCGTTCGCGGCGCCGCCGAGAGGGGCCTGTCACACATAGCCGAGCCGCCATCCTGAAAACGCGCTTCGTTGTTGTTGCTACTTCAAGATCGTACCGACACTTCCAGCTCTCTTCCTCAAAATTTACATTGTGAAGCACGTTATCCGTTTTATAATTATCGTGAAGCATTTCTGCTGGAATCATCAATCGTTGGAACGACAGACGCGACACAATAGCAGAGAAAGAACGGCAGAAGAAGCGAGACACATGTTTACCTACCGACGACCAACACACGGTCACACACAAGTCGTATTTATTTTCGTCGATTCCGTGGTTTGCGCAAATTCCCAGCTCATCGTTGACAGCTCAGACACCAAACAACTATGGTGACAAGGAATCTGCTCATGCGGTAGCACCAAACACACACACTCGCACAAATGACAAAAGATCCCAGCGCGGTATCGGGAGGCCAGCCGTTGCCCGCCAGCGCCACAAGGAAGCCCCTCCACCCCTCCGAGCGCTCCGATTGGCTGGATGAAAAGCGTTCGCGTTTCTGCCCTCCGAAGCTGCAGCACGGAGCGGTTCTCGAAAAGTGGCTGGAAACGCTCCGCGGCTCGCGGCGCCGCGAACGCGTTCCAAAAACGCATGTGTGAATCCAGCTTTCTGGCGTGGCGATCCCTCATACACGCCACTGCGAGCGGATGAAGCCGGCGGCCATATTGGAATGGGCAAAAACTGACACTGCCGGTATGGTTGCGGGCAAAGTTTACCTTTTTTTGTCTCGGGGAAACCGATAAAAAAGAATCAGTTTGTCTGACGTACGTCTTTATAAGCACTGAATCTTAGATTTGGTGGATGATGCTCTTACTTGGCAGGATTATGAAAGTTTTATCCAGCGATTTTCAGCTGTATTTCACGATCGATTTAAATGGGGCAGATAGCCCGAACGCCTTTTTTAAGTAATTATTTTGCATGTTGGCATAAAAGCACACATTCTAGAGCTACCGTAGTCAGCAGGTGTTTATGGATTCGCTTTTTTTCTGCCCCTTCTTACATGGCGACGCGCCTGCGTCACCGCTCGGTCGCCTCTTCCACTCCAGAAGTTTTCGTGCATAGCCTCCTTGCATGGGGGGTTTCACCGCGACGGTGCGGTACCCTACCCTACCCATTGCACGTGGAAAAGGACATGAACAACACATGTTCTTGCACAAAAACAATGATTGTAGCCTACCTGTAGCACACAAGGTAGGTCTCTGACCTGCACACCCGCAGGAATCACTTCTACTGCATCTGGGGTCCCGTAAGAGAATGAGTGAGGTCACGTCACTCCGTGACGCAAAGGGCCCGATGGGATTGCGTCGTGGCCGTGCGCTGTGACTGCAGCGTAGGAATTGAATTTTCAGTGGGAAATGTGAGCTCACGGCTGTTCGCTACACTGCTCCTATACGCTCTGCAAGTAACCGAGCGTTCTGCGCATATCTCCTCTCCCGGTTACTCCACTCGGGAAGCCCCATTGGCTAAGGCGGCGCCCTCCCTCTTCCCTCTCACTGCCTCCTCTCATGCGCAGAGACGCACTTGCACAGCGTATGTCATGCTGCATGGGCTCTCTACGTAATAGCAGCAGCGCGCTGCGCATCCAAGGTCAAGCCGCTCCACCCACGACTGATTTTGTGGGGCGTCCGTGTAAATACAATTGATAGAAGTGATAAGACAACGCCCCGCGAAAGTATTTTGCATTGGCGCTTCTGATAGACTGTTTGGAGGTCGATTGTGAATCTGCCGTGCCGGCGGCAGCGATGCGACGTTGATGAACCAACGCCAAATTTTCAATATAGTCTCCAAATAACGGGAGGCAGAAGAAAAAAAAAACTGATTACGGAAATACCTTACAGAGTCGGGCATCTTATTTTGTGTTATCTTATTTTATCTGCAGTGTGCATGCAGTTTGTTACAGAAAAATGACAGGGCACTTCGTCAGGATGTAACTCACTTGAGCACTCGCTTAAAACAGCCCCTGCCCCAGTGTGCTATGGGTACCTAGAACAAAAAAAAAGGGGGGGGGACAGTTTCAAAAAGTTTTGTCCGAATTATCACTCCATGCACTCACATCAAAACAACAGCGTAATTCTTTGACTCTGCACCACCGTCTTCTCGCTCCGTCTTCAGGGATCCCTAGAGCCAATTCCGCGTTAAGGGATCCTTCTTTATTGCTTCAGCCTGTCTCCATTTTACAATCTCACTGTCTTCCCTTAACACACAGCTTCCCAGAGTGTGGGTCGCGAAGCGGCTCGGGAACTTGAAATAGGGAAAGCAACAGTTTCCGCTGAAGTCACTTCCCGAATTTTGGGCAGGGTTGGCAGGAGTGCGGAGCGAGAATGCGGCGAAACGGGAGTGCGCACTAGACTCGGGAGTCTCTGAGGGCAGAGCGAGAATACGAAGGTAGGGCACTTGTGCTATCGTACAGCTTAAAATACTGTAACGTTCCCACAGCTATACTGTTCACCGTGAGCTACTGCTATATTCTATAATTTCCAGAAGACAGCGCAAGGGGTTTCTGTTACTGTAAACGTTGAATAAATTGAACCTAAGGTACAGGGCAGCGCCTCCGTGCCTTTGGACTTGTCGAAGGCGTTTGTAATCACATCTAGCCTGAATGCAACACGCTACGGTGTGAGTGGCTGTCGCAAGTACGAACAACGTGTAGCAACAACAACAACATATTCATATGTAGCATATTCAATTGCGTCAGTCGCAGGGCGCTCTAGACCAGCGTTTCCCAAACTTTCGGCGGTGACGGACCCCCGGAAGCAATGAGAACCAATTCACGGACCCCCCCCCCCCCCCACACACACACACACACAAATATACCGGGATACGCGCTGTGTACACTGCATTGCAGACCGCGTTTAATATGCGCGACAGGGTATAACAAAGAACGAAATCACATTTGTGCAAGCATAAACATGGTCAAGTGACTGTCTAGACAGAAGCGAAGTTGACTTCCAACGCCGCGTTCAGTGCGAAGGATGGTGCTACTTGCTGGATGCTACAAGTGCACTGATGTCAGGTTCGATCGAAGACAGGCGGAGTCGTAAGTCCGGCTCGACCTCGATTCTGTTCCGCGACTTGGACTTGATGTGCACGAGTGCGGAGAAGGCAACTTCACACAGATAAGTTGTCGGAAAAGGGAGCAGCAGCTTCAGGGCTCTCTCTGACAAGGCAGGATGTTCGGACCGCACTCCGATCCAAAAATCGGCAAGATGGCCTTGCGCGAACTTCAGCTTCAACGATGTGTCACATGAAAGTTCAATAAGCGAATCTTCCTCCGATGGCGGCAGATCGGTTTCGAGGTTTTCCTGAATTGGATTCATTATGCAGTTTGTTGTGGAAGGCAGGGGAGGAAAATATTCCAACAGTCTTTTCCTCAGAGACCGCAAATGGTCCAATATTGCTGAATGCAGGCTTTCTGGCATCTGTTCTTCGGAAGACTCAAGGAAATGACATAGTCGCGGGAACGAAGCAAATACCTTCTTCTCTCCGCGGCTGGCCCACGCATCGAGCTTCGACCTTGTCGTGCACCTTGAATATCGTCACTGCCTTCCCCTGGAGGGAGAGGTTCAGTTCGTTCAAGCTTTCGAATATGTCACTGCCCAAGCAGCACAATGTACTGGAAGTCGAGTGCATTAGGGGTGGACGGTATGTGTCTTATCAATGTTCTCTAGTTTCATGAATCTGTTCAAGGCCTTTCATCTACCCGTCCACCCCTATTGCACTCGACTTTCAGTGCATTTTGCTGCTTGGGTGAGGTATGCAAGGCTTGCCAACCAAGACGGGTTGAGTAACAGCTCGCTGAGGTTCGACGATGCGTTCAAGAGAAATATTCGCGCTTCATCGCGGAGTTCGTACAGGCGAGCAAGGACTTTCCCTCTGGAAAGCCAGCGCACCTCTGTATGGAGGAGCAGGTGCTTGTGTTCGCTGCCCATTTCATCGCACATCCCCGCAAACAGGCGCGAGTTCAGTGGTCGAGCCTTTATAAAGTTAACAATTTTTACAGCTTGTGCGAGGACATCCTTCAGCGCTGAGGGCATGTCCTTGCACGCTAGCGCCTCTCTGTGTATGCTGCAGTGGGTCCATCTGACCGAAGGCTCAACCTCCTGGGCTCTTGCGACAAGTCCTTTGTGTTTCCCAGACATTGTTGACGCACCATCGGTACTAATACCGACACATTTTCCCCAGGCGATATTATTGTCTTGCAGAAAGCGGTCCAGAGCTTCGAAACAATGCGCCGCTGTCGTGTTCGTAGGCAAAGCAAAACGATATGACGCACTGTACACATGCTAGCCAGTGCATAACCAGCAACCTCGTCAGCTGCTGCGTGCTTTCGATGCAGCTTGAGAAACGATTCCGGACTGGTTTCTTTTTCTTGTTTGTATGTGTATGACGCGGACAAACGCGCATTGCAGGACTTTTCTATTAGAAATTAGAAGCTAGCCGTTGAAGCATGCTTGTAGTAATTTTGGAAGTTCTGGGTGTTTGGAAATCGGGCTGCATGTACGAGCGCGTGCTTGTGGGGACGAAATTCCCCATTGAAGCGAGAGATGGTCGCGGACCCCCACGGACACTCTCGCGGACCCCCAGGGGTCCGCGGACCACACTTTGGGAAACACTGCTCTAGACGACTTCGTCGATGGAAGCAGACAAGCTAAGAGGATGGTGCACCAACTTAATCCCCCTCGCTACATTTGAATTGTTTCGACTGCCTTGTCAAAATACAACAACGTGTGGGAGGTATGTAATAAAAATTAAAAAATCTTCCTTCTTCGCTTGTACGACGAATAAAAGGGAGCTAGAGAAAATGGGATCTCCGCCCGACAACCAATAGAACGAGAATTCTTTAGAATTTAGAAATGAGACTTTCAATCACGCGTAACCCCGTGTTGAAACAAAAAAAGGTTTCATTCACGCCGTACCAGGTTCTACACGCTCAGGAAGTGTTATTACGGCGCGACAGATTTCAACATAGTGTTGCTTGAATCCGTGCCAAATCGTGATTCCGTATTTTGAAACGGGCATTTCCAGAGTTCCCGTTAGCCCCGCTCACTGCGTTACGCTATCCATACAGCGATGCCAGCCCTGGCTAATTCATTCAGAATACGCCGCGGTCCACCGAAAAGGGCCAGGAGTTAAGCATCCCCTTTGT